>NC_084666.1:62644587-62950421 GCF_028389875.1 Rhea pennata
TGATTTAGTAAACATCTGTGACTCAGTGTCTAAAGTATGGTTATGACAGTCTCTTGGAGAAGTGTTACTAACTACACTGCTTCAAGCATTTTCCTGGCCAAAAGATCACATGCTGAGTCAAACATCATGGGAAAAATTAATGATCTTCCATGCTTCCCTGACTTCTCCTTCGCGGTGCTAACACACTGCTTTGCACCAGTAATTATTACAATCTTGTTTACTGTCAGCTTTAAGAGCTCACATTAGATAACCTAAATTTGGCGGTATATTAGAGGTGCAAAACCAGCTTGTTCAGGTTTTGCCGAGGATAGCGGTGTTTATTTGAGGGGCATTAGGGCTTGTCACCGAGCCAATAACATCTCCCTACTCCTCTGACAGGCTCAGCACCACGTTGAGGAAAAGGCAAACTGTATCTTGCTCCAGAGACCAATTGCCAGGCGAGGACAGTCAGATCACATGCTGTCTTAGTTACCCCCATCCTTTGCCCTGGCACTTGATCTACTCTATATGCAGTATTTTCTCCTGCTGGCTGTTACACACAGAGATGGTCAGCATGCTATGCACCAACAGCTAACCCCCCGTCTAGGGCTTCACCCGAGTTGCACACAACAGTAGTGGTCACTACAGTGGTGCTGTACAAGCAATAGGGAATCTCAAAATTGCTTACTCTGTCATAACAGCAGGACCCCGTGTGTTGAGCACAGTACTAAAATAGAAGCATGATCAATGTAATCGTTCAAGGCGCTGTGGTCCCTCCACCACTTTCCGGAGCCGTGCTGCCAGTTTTTTGCCCAGTGCTGATTCTGCTTCTCTGCGATTGAGTAGGAACAACACCAATGGAAAATCCAAAACCGTGGCAGCAGAAATCACTTTCTGCAGTAACTAAGGAACAGGAAGGAAGGGAGACTCATATATTTGCAACTATCACAACTGACTTTGACTGACAAAAAAAAAGATTCAGATTAAAACACTTTATGGCAAAGAATAAAGCATTTTAGACGTGGATGAATCCAACTGTTTCATAAACTGCATGATTAAGGAAACCTGGTTTCCTATGTATTTGTGCTCTGGGACTCTGTTAGTGATCCCCAGACTTCTCTTGCAGGTTTGGTCTCTAATGCCACCCCCTTTTCAAAAGCAGGACCTGGTGGCTGGATGAGTGATGCACGCCACTGCCGTGCTGTGGCTAGTCAGAGCCAAATCTGGATCCATTAATAAAACGGTAGCTCCCCCCATAAGGAATTAGGAGGATTTCTTTTTTTAAAGGTGAAAGTATAGTCCTAGTTTTGAATTTTATTCTCTAGTTGTTTCTCAAATTTGCACAAAACATGCAAAAATACAAGATCTTCACCTCTTTGCCAGCTTGAGTCAAATGGATGCCAGAGCACAGCCAAAGGGGAACGAGGGAACAGGTAAAGGCACAAAAAAATGTCATTCTTCTGAGAAGTTAAAAAAATAACCCCCTCACACACACACACACCACCAAAAGCCTGGTTAATTCAGCATATATGCTACACATATGCAGTGCGCTAATGCTCAGGACTTCAGTACATTAATTCAGCCTCCCGTGAGTTACAAAAGAGCAGTTTGGTGGTCTCCTTGTGATCCTTCTTGGATTTTTGCCTGTAACGTAATTCCTGCCTACAGTCTGGCACATGTTTACATGCCTGGCAGCCTTTATTCAGGAGAGCGAGACCAAAGCAGCACAAGCTTCGGGGGCAGGACAGCAGGGAAAATCTGCGCATCGCCGAACCGCAGCCTGCGGGCAGCCCCCTGCTCCTTTGGGGGAGCGCAGTCTAGGAAAAGAGGAGACGACCGGGGCTCGTGCCAAGACTGCCCGTCTGCTGCGCGAAAGCGTTACCTGAATAAGCGCACGAAGGGCTGGGCTCGCTGGTGTGCTGCGCCGGCGCGAAGCGGCTGCGAGCCCGCCTGCCCGGGGCGGCCGAAGCCGCGTTCGCGGCCGACCTGCAGCACGAGAGCTGAGACTCGCCAGTCAGCGCCAGCGGCTTCCGCTAGCTCTGTTTCGGTTGAACTTGTGCCCAACTGTTTCTCAATTTATTATCGTTGTCCAGTACAAACAGTTCTTTCCGCTTTTCTGTATCAGATTTCTCTCTCATTTTTCCCCCCTCAAATCTGCCTTTTCAATCATCTCTTATTTACTTACCTTGGTAAATAACGCCTTTAAAAAGAGCCCAACAGACTTGGGAAAAATAGCTTAGTCCTTATATCGGCAAACTACCAGTAACTCAGTACTAAATTTTTGCGAGGGAAGACAGAGTAAGAACAAAAGGTAAGTATTTATCTTATCCTATTTTCTTTTGCTAAACTAAGTATATTTAAGCTCTCTTGATTCCTTAGTTTCTCCGTCAAATCTGTGGTATTATATTGCAACCCCTAATGTCTAGAACAACCTGATCTAGAAAAAGTTGTTGATTGCATAGGATTATTTCTTTTTCAGACCTCAGGGGTATTCATGTTTGTATGAACAAATGACAGAGGCTCTTCTTTTCCATTCTTACCTGCTGCCTTCCCTTCAGTCTTCTCTATCAGCATATAGCAGTATTCTAATATTTACCAGAACTTGTACTGTCCCTCTGCCACCAGGGCTGGAAAAAACTCAGTGCAGTAAAAGGATAGCTTTACGTGACGTCTCCAATCAGCAGTTATTAAAAAGGTATCAGACGCCATGGGTTGTTATTTGCAGATCTCAGACTTTTTAATATGACTTTTTCCCCCCATAAGTTATGGGTGAAAAGTATTGTTTCTTCTTATTCAAGTTGTGTGGGTGACCTCTAACTGTTGGCAATGCAAAACCATGGGACAGCGGCTGGTTAATTAGTTTCACTGCAATTTTTAAACAGCCAATGTTTAAGCTGTCTGCACATTAGTAAGATAATTGGCGTGACAATCATTAGCAGGACACCATGCCAGAAAGCTTTTAGTACTCCCGTTGACCTAATTCTTCCTTTTCCATAGACACTTATATTGCCATCCCACTTTGCCAAGCATTGCCGTTTCCACTCTGCGTGTTTTTTTTCTTTTTAGGATGGTTTGTTCTCATTGCTTTGCCTTGTGCTCAGAGAAGCCAGAGGAACTTCCTTCTTCTAAGAGAAACCAGATCAATGGCATGAAGTTATTAACTTGTTATTTAGAAGAAAAGAAAAAGCAGAAGTAGAAGAATAAAGGAATCAAGGGCAAACTCTTACAAAGTAACTTTTCAATTTTTTTTCCACTCGTTTTCCTACACTTTATGCAATTTAAGCTCTCTTTATGCCTTTGTTTTTCCCCGCTTTCTCATTCATTTGCAATCAAAGGTGAACGATCATCCTTTCATCTTCCTACACGCACCTTTGTATACCTTCACCTAGAGCCCAAGTGTGCCACACTGCCTCCAGCACAAGCCTTGCAGGGAGCCCACGATCAAACTCTCACATTCATTGCAAAGAGCATTTTGCCTATTTGAAAATCATAAAGCTTGCGCAAGCCAAACAACCCATTTTTGCTCAAAAACGGTATTTTGTTTTCCTCCCCTCTACCCCACAATCAGTGCAAGTCCAGTGGATTTTAAGTGTCTAACATCACAGATGCTACCTAAATAAGTTGTAGTCACAGATAGCACTCTGGGCACTTAACATAGGACACAGATATTGTAAGAGAAAGTTTATGGGTAAGTAGTTACCAGCCCAACTTCACCCTATCTGTTGTCGGGGGCAGATTTAGCTCAGCATGGTGCTGCTGATGCCAAGGTTGTGGGTTCAGTCCCCATATGGGGCTATGCTGAGGGTTGGACTAGATTAGATGACCTCCAGAGATCCCTTCCAACTTCAGCCATTCCGTTGTGGAAAGAGCATCTGCGAACACCTGACTTCATAGCAGCAGCTCCTGTTTGCTGCTAAGACATGCCTAAGATTAGTGTTTGACTCAGCATACTAGTTTTAAAAAGGAGTGCAATACAATTAGCAGTTACCCACATCACACTAATTATCAATGAGTATTATTTTAATTTAGTTTCAATTATTAGTATCAGGAGAAAAAGGTAGCCTCAGTACAGCATTCCTTCTTTCCATTTTTGTATGTGTGATAAACCACATGACATGCATTTGCATACAAATGGTATCAATGATATTTTCCATCAATTGGTTTATATAATTATGCATAAGAGATAGCAGCAAAGGCCTCAGTAAAAATGAACTGAGATTTGCCCCCCTACACTCCCAAGAGCCTGGAAATCTTACTTGTAAAACACAGATTGATAATGCTGTGCTAGAAAAATATTAGCAGTATTTAAGAGTAGAGCTATCCCTTATGTGCATGCCAGCCATTTGCAGCAGCTGTTTTGTATTCTACAGACTTCTTCCTGCTTTACTCAATTCTGGTGCATCAGGGAGATAAAATAACCAATTTTGGTAAAGAAAAGGGTGTGTAACTAATAACATTTTATTGATAAAAAAGGGGAAAAGGAGGCTTTCATGGCAGTCTTATCAATAAATTGTACTATTTCAATTGCTTAGAAATATGCATGAACTTACAAAAACACCTTGCTCAAACTGATAGAAACATTACCTTCAAGATATGGTTAGCACCTTATTTTGATTATTGGAAGACCCTGAGATACATATACATGTTTTCTACTTCACATTTTCTTAATTATTCCACTTTTGAGCATTGTCTGATTTTGCTTCCCTAGCCAGGTTGGCCCTGTTAAAGCCTGTGACTCAGAGCTAGCGATTCACCAATGCATTCTCTTTCAGTGATACTATTTTGGAACAGCCCCTTTTCGCTTGCTTAAACCACATTTATCCTTCAGCTATATGCATTTGTTTTTCCTCCAGTTCTGTTACCAACTCTTCACCCCGAAGAAGAAGCATTGTAAACCAAATTAATCTGTAATATGAATTTATGTATTTTGATAACATGAGAAGAGGTATCATGTATACATAGATCAGTGTTATCTTCTTTCCTTGCATGAATCTGAAGAATTTAGCACAGTTTTCTGATGTTTTTAATGTTGCCTTTAGCAAAACTCACTTGTATGGCCTACAATGGAAAAAAAAATACACTATAAAGAAAAAGGATTGATTGCACTGAAAATGGCATGTGAGGCTCTGTTGAAACAAGTCAATAATAAAATAACCTTGAAAAGAAGGCTGCAGGTAAGACTGAATCAACCTCTAAACAGTTTATTAAATTCTCTAGACCCACTTCTGCTGTCAGTTACACTCATATATCTAGGATCACTGCTTTGAACATCATGGCGCTCACTCCAGATTTATACTTAGTGTAACAGGGAGCAGCATGCAACACAACAAATACTTGGAAAGAAAAGGATATTGCCTTTCTTATCCAATGTTATTTCAAAGTTTATGCTTGCAACTCCACAGAAGTCCACGAAAAACCTCTAAAATCACAGTTCTTGCTTTAGGACTGCAATAGTTGACTTGAGTTGTATTGTAAATAAAGAGCCATGAACAGTAAATCTCTTCATAATCAATGGCTTTGGTAGATGCCCAAACAAAACCTCCTGACACCTGCTTAAGTTTGCCTGTAATTCTCCCAGTGTCCCCCATTTCCCTCACCACACACATGCTTTTAGCTGTTGCGAATGCAACAGCAGCATTGCTTGCCTTATAAAACAGCACATTACTCCCTCCAAGCAATAGCTGGAGTCCTCAGGCTTACAAGTGCTTCTGTCACATCGCACTGAGGTCAGGGAGCCTGCTGAAGCTTTTAAAATTCAGCAAGTCAGATACTGGTAAAATTACCATGTAAAGAGATTAATGTGGGAAGAAACTTTGGTTGTGTGCACACAAAACATCCACACTTTCCAAAGTTACTGAGGGCATCTCTTCTGGCCCGAACACGCTAATCTTCTGAAATAAGTGGTTGCTTTGAAATTATACTGAGGAATGCATAAAAAGTTAGCTGATCGTATTTTCCCCTGTGAATTCAGCACAGGAAAATAGAAAATAGAGAAATACAAAAAAAAAAAAAAAAAAAAAAAAATATAAACAGACTAATAGGAGGTCTCAGTGTTATGAAGTGGCAGGTGAATCTCATTTTGCGTGTCTCTTTCCTCCCTCCCCCTCAATTTCTATCTAATATTTCCAAAGTGTTTCTACCTCACAACAAGTACTCAGCTAAGACATAGGTGCTTACAAGCACGGAAATTTTGAATTAAAATAGTTCTATTAGACCAATAATCTTTAGATATGTGTAAATAATACCAGGAACATAAATCCAAGCTTTGGAAGATATTTCAGTGATTCGTTAGCTTCTGGTACCATCATGTATTAATTTAATAGTCAACAGGGAGTGACAGCAAAGTAGCATTCTCCTCGTACAAGTGGTTGCCACTGGCCAACAAAATGGCTCTTATTGTAAATACAAATGAAGCTTTTTGCATTTGGTGGTGTGAAGCGGCTATTGCTTCAAAAGGACCAAAGCCAACCTAAATAATATTTTTCCCCCTCCAATCTTTTGGTGTTGTCATTTTCATTATGTATAACTTGCTCTTATGTTTCATGTCTATTAAAGTATTAAATTAGCACTGAAATATTTAAGGCAATGTTTTCAAGAATTTATCCACACTTTAAATGTGGACACACAGTTATATATAGGTGGTTGATTTGCATTTGTTCACACAAATAAGATTTGTGCCTTCATCATTTACATGGATGTCTAGGGCATCCATATGTTAACAATTACCTATAGCTAACTAATAATGCGATACAAAAGCTTTGAGATACCAGAAAATAAACAAGCCAACCTTCCTTGTTGTTTCTTCTGTCAATATTTTCCTGGGAAATTTAAGTTTGTGATGCATTTGTAAACATCTTTGATAAAACCTTTAATGTGATTTTCATTAACTTGCAGTGGTTAACACTTTCTATTAAAAAGGAAATAGCACTACAAATAACATATCCACCTAGTGTTTTATGGCTCCTTAATACTAGAAGTCTGGTTTACCTCAGCACCACTTCAGCACCCTGTCTGTAGCTGCAGGGGCAGTTCAGTAGGATTCATGTGACACTACAGAAAACCCAGCTATGCTGTCAGTGCGGTTGCAGCATTCTTTGGCTCATCTGGACTAATGCACAGCCCCACCTTCTCCTGAGCTTATGGACTGCATTTATTTTTAATCAAGACTTTTTCAGGTTTGGGCTAGTTTGATGAGCTGTTCTGGCAGTACTGTCATTTCCATTCAAGGAGAAAAAAAAATGACCCAAATGAATTGGCAAAGCCCAACACCACAAGTACAAGCTCTTGCCTGCTTTGAGGCTCTGCCTAATCCTCCTTTCCTAAGTTTCAGTAGAGGGTAGCCCATAGGTGGGGAACAAAACCAGTACCCTTGAGAAGCTCCTGGGGGTTTTAGTCAGTGAGATCTGACCCAAGCTGATTAATGGAGAAAAGAGTTCATGGCTAGTTATTTACAGATGGCAAAACATCATTTAAAATAATTTTACTCTCCCTCTCCCCACCCAAAACATGATGTATGTGATTTAAACAGCTGGAGAATTTCCCTCTTATTATTCACTACAAATAGGCAGGCTCAGCAGCCAAAAGGTTTGTTTCCTTGAAAGAAATTAGTGTACAAAAACATTATACCGCAGTCTGGATCAGAGGATGAAAAGGAGAATAATGACATCAGATAAAGACCACTGCAAACAGTATTGAAACAGAGAAGCCTGTAATTATGATACAGAAATAGCACACATTGGATCCTCCTTCTTATGATTTGAAGGGTGTTCAGGAGATACAGCTACTAATAGAACTGGATGTAGAAACTTAGAGTTGTATTTAACAGAATTTTTCTTCCACACAGTAGCAGGAATGAGCACAACTGTTTCAATGATCCAGTGCAACTCCCTACTAGATATTAAGAATAGATGGAAGGACAAAAAAGCATTTTATTCAGTTTTTCCTCATTTCCTTCTTTACATTTGATATCAAAATTTTGCTTTCAGCCAGACGTTTCCGAACATCAGAGATCTGCTTTAAATGCTGCCTTGAGAACCTCACTACAATGTCATCTGATTTTTCTTATTTCTCTCTCATCTATTTTCCCACCTTTTCTAAAGAAAGCCACAGAATTTTCCCCAGTTTATCTCTAAAACTAGAATATTTATGCTACCAGGTAGCTGCCAATTTTATATAATACTGCATATAGTTTTCCACAGTGACATATGCTTTCGATGAAGTAAAAGCAGCTTACGTGGTATAGTAGAAGCTCTGCTTGAAACACAGATGAACCACTTGAAACATGGAAAGACTTGAGCAACAAAAAACACTCCACAGTGATCAGCTAATAGTACACTGAGATAGAGTAATACGTCAAGATGTAAAAAGAATAAACACAGATTAAGCATAGTCTTTAAGCCTAGCCTCAATAAATTATAACATAGATAAATAAACACCAGGACTCAATCATGGGCTACTCTATCGTTCCTTAAACTGTAATAAACAAAATATTCATCATATGAAGCAAGATAACAAATAAGGATTCCACCCACATCACTTCAACTATCTTAGCAAAAACAATTAATGTTTTATTCTGCGCATGCTAGCATAATGATTTATTGTTGTTGTAAAACACCTTTTCATTTACTTTTTCTAAGTATTTGTGTTTATTAGTGTGGAAGACTCAAGGCACACATTAAATATTTAAGTGGAATATTGGTAATCGTGTATTATGCTTTATTCTTTCAAAAGCAACATACAATTTTTAATGCCCAATAAGGAATGTCACTGATGATAATAACTAACTAAAATAAAAATAAATAAAATGAATAAACAATTATCTAAAATGTTTCACTTTCATGCACTGCTAAATCTTTTTGCTGTCCATGAAACCATTATAGTGCAACGTGCAGCTGATTCAAGGGAGGGATCGAGTACTTCTGCCCTTGATATCTAAACAAGCATTCTTACCGTTTCCACAGCAACTTTGACCTGGGATAAGTGATTGGCCCTCTTCAAGATCTGAAAGGCAACAAATGATTCACGTAGCAGAAACTGCTCTGTAAGCCAAATTCAGAAAAAAAAATAGATCCTGACCCCTAGGTCAGGAGGAGGGTTTGCTGTTGCATTTTCAGATGTGCAGATTCAGTGTTAGGGACTGAACGGGGGCCAGCGTGAGCTCACGTCTAAGTTGAGCTGACCGAATGTATAAAACTGGCTGAATAATAAACCTAAAGGTTTAAAAGGAAAGTAGCAGAAAGCAAGCATTTCTAGTTAACAGCTACCTCATTTCAGGGCTGTTGTCCGAACTCTAGGACCTCGCAGAGAGGTTTCGGCACAAACAGTGGGTAATGTTACACGTTTTAGGCAACTCCTCTTGGGTGTTTCCTCATGGATCAGCTCCCATACTAATTTGAAACATTTCAAATTTCAGCCCAGTGGGGCGCTGGGGAAAATGTTCTCAAACACCGCAAGCTGGCTCTGAGGAGTCAGCCTTTCGCATGAATTCCTTCCGAAAGGTGGCCTCCACCCTCCTTCAGCTGCTGTCTGCAGGAGCCCGCCTCTTTGCCGGTCCAGGCTCGTACAGGAAAACTGATCCTTAATTCCAGTTTGCTTCCACCAGCTCTCAAACAGGGAAATTCATCCAAAACTATACCACCTTTTTCCTTCCAATCATCTACTGTGCCTTGGTGACAAGACAAGAACTTGATGTTCAGCTGCCCACGTACATCGGCTTCTCAATTTTACTGACCCTTGACATCCTCTAGCTGACCGCCCACCCTTCGTTTGTAGTCACGTACTCGCAAACGAAGGAGCTCTTACAACGCTAGCAGTGAATACTGGAAATACACCCCTCTCCCCTCAAACACCACTGAAAGAAATAAGCTCAGCATGTTTAGCAGCTTGGTTTCATAGGTGGATGTAGGTGGACCTCCCAGTTACCCAGAAGTGCTGGGCAGTTCCTAGAGCAGAGGAGCAACATGCACACGGGAGAACTGAAGCAGTTCGCTCACTGAGTCTGTGATGGACTCCTCCCTTGAACACATGGTCCTGAATGTTTTAAAACTCCCTCCTCTAAGCCAAAGTTATTTAAGAAAACCCATCGATGTTAGGAGAATTAGACGCCATTGCCTTGAGCTGTGTTGTTTAAGGCACTAAAAAAGCACTATAGTTAAGACAAAAGAGGAGTCTGAATAGACTAAAATAGGAGTTTAAGAAACATTTGAAAACTCAGCTTCAAAGAGACATGTTATTGCACCTTTGCTACCTAAGGAGCTGCATTTCTTCAAATAATTAAAGGTTAATATGACATATGACAGATATTGAATTAAAAAAAAAAAAAAAAAAGAACTTAATCGGATCTCCAGTAACAAGTTTGTTCTGGACAGCTAGGTCTTGGGCTCTACTTTGAAAAAAATACCTGGTACTTTTACCCAGTTGTGACATTCTTGATGTGATGCACAGATGGAAGTGGGAAAAGTTACAGGGAAACTTCTCTCTAGAGAGGCCAGAAGCATGTTTTAGGCAGTTTGCCAACATTTTGAGCTGGAACTAGTGAGCCTGGCTTTTGAATGTCTAGCAAACGGTCTGCATATTTATACTGCCTTGATAAGCACAAGAGAACTTGTGTTCTCTTACCTTCTCCAGAAAAGCAGGCCTAGAACTTGTAGCTTTTAAACAAAAGAAATACTCACTCTTATTTTGAAAATTGAGAAAAAGACCAAACAGAAATAGCTTCTGCTAAAAAATTCATACAACATTCACTCTGCTTTTATCCTTTTCAGAAAGCTTTAAGAAAATCATTTTTGGCTCCTGTGCCTAAACATGCAAGACAGTAGGAACTACAGCTACCTGTCCAGCTCCCACTGTACTCTAGTGTAGGAGTCCAGTAAGAACTGATCAAGTCCACTGATGCTGGAGTTTCAAGTTGACTGAGGTATATGAAATAGCCTACCAAGTTTGTAGAGGTATATGACAATTTGAAAGTCAGCTATAAAAGCCATTGTCCACTTAAAATAGGTCCTTCTGCGTCCGACTGTCAAATACTCTTGCTTTTTGTCATTTGTCAGTCTTGAGTTACCGATGACATCCACTGCCGTGAACAACGCTGAGCACCAGCCATAACCTTGGGGCAATAATGGGGTGACCACCTCACAAACTGGACTTTGGATTGTTTGCAGGCGTTCATTATCTGCAGCTACATGTATATAAGTAAAACTGCTCAGGAATGCTTCCAGGTACTGGACCGCAAGACGCAATGCAGTTGCAATGGGCCCAGCACACACTTTGCTTGCGCTGAGGAACTCTTCCCCTCCTGGTTCCCAGACATGGCTGGGGGCTTAAAACGCATCCTACTGGCTCCCAGAAACAGAGTCTTGTGAGCTCCTGAGAGAAAAATGTCATCATCTCATTGCATTGAATACCCTTTGATCAACCTTTCATTTAAGACTTTGTCAAATTTGAACCCCTTCATAACGTTTATTCTTGATACACCCCCTAATACTAAGTTTCGCATTTTATTCATGCAGCATATAAAAATCCCACCTTCATTAGCTATTTTAAACTGACTGCTTTGAGATTTCATAAGTGGTGCACCTAGTTCATGCATTACAAGAAATACTATTTTCTATCCAGTTTTCCACACGGGCCTTGGTTGTTTCAATTTCAATAGTGTCTTTCCTGATCTGTGTCTTTCCAGTTTAGGAATGGCAACCAGCTAAATCTTTTCATGCACAGAAACAGTTGGGTAATTCTCACCATTTACTCCTCACCCTTCATTTCCTTTTGCTCTCACCCCTGCCAGTTAATAATCTATGACAGTACTTTCCCTTTGATTTCATGACAACTTCAGATAACTATAGAGGTTTTAAGTGACTACATTTTTTTTTAATCTAAGTAATTAAATAACATTTAAATTACTGAGACCTGTTACATTTTCCCAACCCAGATCAAGGCAAGTGCTCACCAAATCACATTGCCCTGCCTTGGCAGGACTGAAGTTTGCCTTTTGTTTTCCATGAAAGCAAATATAGGTGCTTGGGCTGAAGAGATGTGATGGTGGGACTACAGCCCATATCACCGGGAGACAAATCTACCAGACAGACTGTATAAGCCACTGTCACCAAGTCCTTCCAAAGAAACTTTGAGAGACAAACAGTGCATGGTTTTCTTCTCTACAGGAGCTATGCTGACCATGATTATATCATACTTAAAAGGAAATTGCTGATTTCCTTTCTAATAATGATACCCTTTTTACTGCAAAAGTCAGGCTTAAGCATCTGTTACCCAAATCTTTTCATGTAATCTAGTGCTACCTGGGCCACCTTCCAGGCCTCTGGCATTGAGGCCAGCCCAAAGTTGGCATCGCCAGCCACAGTTCACAACTCAACAAGTTTGTACCAAATTCCTTCAAAATTCATAGTTAAAATGTTACCTAGTCCTAGTGCTCATTTTACAGATCCACTCCAAAAAATATTTTGCTGGCATTTCAATCTGAAGCAGCACTTCTGACTTGTTTTCTGTAAAGAAAAGCAAAAGTCTGAACATTGCCAAGTTCCTCTGGAGCAACTTCTGCCTGCAGATAGATTACCGCTTTTCTTTACTACAGCCAATTCAGTCTTAAATGCTTCTTGCTCTTCAGTTATTGATCAGCCTTACAGATTCTAGAAGGCTTTCTGTGTCAAGGCACTTGAAATAGAGTATTAATAGTTTTTAGTCACTTACCATGTTGTTCAGCAAAATCTGGCATACCTCCCATAGGCTAGCATTTTAGTTTTACATAATTAAAACTTTTTATTTTTGTCTTTTCGACAGCTGTTCAACTGTTTAAAGAATATCTTTTTACTTGTAACAAATACCTACCAGAGCAGAGTGATTACAGTTCTCAGTTATTATCCTGGATCAACATATAACAGTATCACTCATTCTGACTGATACCCTGGTATTAGCCTGCTGATCAGAAGCTGAGTCACATGAAAGTCTATGGAATCAATATAGACAACTGATAAGAACTGATGCAGACATTAATGAGTTCGTAGTTTCTAAATGGGACAAAAAATGCTCTTTTATATAGGCCAAGCTTCTTTAAAAGCAGCTAGTTTATTTTTTGGATGAAAAGTGGCCTAATTATTGACCTCCCTGACTTGACATAACAAGACAATGCAATTTTCTAAGTTTAACTGTAAAAGCTCAACGATGTGTAAAATGAGCCTTGAGTGAGATTATTAGATGCTATCAGCTTTTGAAAGTGTGTGTGTGACAAGATCTGATAATGTGTTGAGGATCAATGCATCTGTCCTTCTTGCATCTCTGCTCTCCTGGAGAGAGAGCAACTGTCAGACCTAGTGAAGAGATCACAGTTGCTGAGCAACACTAACAACACAAGTATGCTCCTGGCATTGACTTGGCAGAAGAGAAAAAAAATAATAAAAAATCTGTTGAAATGATAACCACCTAAAAATGAAGCCCCATCACAAGAACTGCACTAACACTAAAATATTAGTTACTGTTTCCAACAGAAATTCTGCTACAAATGCAATAGTCTTGCAACATGTAGTCAAACAACAAAAATATTATTGGTATGAAAAACATGCAAAAAGGTATTTTATGCGAAATAATTAGGAAAGATCAATCTGAGCTCTATGGAAGTTACTCATAGAATTTATTAAGAAATAAAAGATTTATTTTTTCAGTAGTGTCACCCAGTAGAACACCATGGAAAAAAGACTCCTATCAACTGTACTGGATATTTTAAAGAACCTGTAAGATTATAATTAGTATTAGCTTATATAAGGCTTCTTCACAAAGGATCAGTTGCCACTTGAAATCAAGCACAGTAGCCTTAAATTGATCAAACTACAGGAGCTCAGAAACTGCTGGACTAAGGGCTAATTCACATTATTTATTTGTCATCTTTAATTTGAGCAGTTGCTTGCCTTTCTGTAATTTGTGAATTGAAGAATGATGGATATGAGACTCCTGGAGCTTTTCTTGGTATCAGTTAAAAAAATTCAAAGAGCAGGACTCATTGGACAAATCTCCATATGCAAACCAAACATGTGAAAATTAAGTCATCTAATGTAACAAAGGAACCAAATGAAATTATTTCTCACGGTATTCTTTGTTTGTCTATCCTTAGCCACCATCTTAGAGAAGGGTAAATTAGAAGTTGAAATGATTTATTTCAAAAATTAAATAGAGCACACTGCTACTTTTTCATTTCTTTGTGTACTCTCACTTCCTGCTTTCTTCTCTTCCCCTTGAAAGGGCTATTTCAACAAGAGCAAGAAGACATCTGTAATTGCAAAAGAAAATGTTAATATAACATTTACACAGTTCAACAGCTTGAAAGTTGTTTCACTGAATGAATATGCCTAAAAGAAGACTTACACATAGAGGGTGAAAACCCTCCAAATTGCCATTTCAGTTGGAAATTTTGCAACGAAGCCTTAAATGTAGAAACAGAAAAAAAAGTCTCATTTTCTGCCTAATTCAAATCATTTAGAAGCTCTGTGCCTAAGCCACAGATTACTAGCGATACCATCTACTTCAGTGTGCTGTACCTAAAGAAAGCATCCCTCTTATTAAAAAAAAAGTTTAAAGCCAAATATTTCAGGCCTGCATAAATCTTTAATGGGAGCTGCCCTCCCAGGATTGGCTGCACTTTCTTTTCTATGCCCAAGAGAAACACAATATGTCTTAGAAAAGACTAATAGTAGCTCCATCTTGTGTGTTACACGATATCTTCAGGTAATCCGGAGGATTTTGCCTTTGTCTGCCGTAAACAAAAGGCCACCCATACATAATGTGGTGAGGCTTTTCCAGGCTCCTCACCTTCGCAGGTGACACTCCAAAGACAGACAGGGAATACCGAGCCAGGCCGTCGCTGCAGGCAAGTTTACTCTCCCGGCAATTTAGAAATGGGGGGGGGGGGGGGGAGAAACTCTCAGCCAGCCCACGACGAAAGCATGAATTCTCCCCCTGCGAGGATAAACAGGACTTGCCTCCCCTTGCAGTTGTCCCAGTTTTCTAGAGATCTATTTAAGAGTTATGCTAAAGGGCTGAAAACGTGTTTTCGTGCTGTTGTTTTGTCTTAAGGTTTTTGTTTCTACCGATAAAGGAATTTCCCTCTTCAAATTTTACTCTAAAATTATGTGCACAAACTAGGGAATAAAAGAGCAATTTCAGTGGACATTTAAGAACAAGACTAGCACTTGGCAGGTAAGGAGTTATATTTGAAATCGATAGCAACAAATAATAAATCCCTCCTCTCCTCCCACAAAGAAAATACCCAAGGAGCTAAACAAACATCCGTAACGCAATTCCATCATGAAAAAAGTAAGAAACATTGCCAAGTCTCAAAAAGCAGAGTATTGAAAATGAGCAGAACGATGAAAGATGGGGAGACCGCTGTTGAAATGGTGCGGGAGGAGGAGGAGGGCAGCAGCGGGGGACAGGAGCAAGCCTGGGGCAGCCCCTGCTTACTGCTGGCTTCGCGAACCTGAGTTTCTGGCCAAAAAACCAACACGCTCTTTTCTGTGGTGGCCGGGACCGTGCGGGGGCCTCTGCAGAAGCATCACCACCGGGGGGGCCTCCTGGTTGCATGGACACATGCTGCCAGATTACAGCATAAAGAAGTTTGAGATTTTTTTTTTTTAATCAATTTGTATACATATGCTAAGTAATAATTGGTGTGAAATGAGGCTTCATGGGTCTTCTGTTGACTAGCATTGAATGACTTGTTAAATTTTCGGTGACTGGCACTGGCTATCAGATAGCACGCTATGGAAATGTGGGCCCATCACCCTCAGCAGCTTACATGGCAAGCGCAAATGGCATTAATTGGAATAGTCTTTCAAGCTGATGACAAGATAAAGCTTCTGCACGAGTAGTACTTGTAGCCCATGACAATAAATCATTTTGCTGTTTAACTGGGGATGGATGGGATCTGTCTCATTTGACAAAAATATGAGGAAAAATGATGTTAGCCTCTGGAGATTGAAGTGTAAAGCAGGAGCTAAGTTACTAAAAGCTTCTGATATTTCCTGGAGAAAACAGGTATCAGAATTCAGCTTTGTGTTGTTAATAGATCTAGAGAGTGCCACTAAAAGAACGCAGAACTAGAGCTTGGATTGGATCGAGTATGTTATTTCACAGACTGCTCACAAAATTGTGTTTCAAAATATACATTCCTTGCTGCCAGCACAGATTTCTCTGGGCCATTGCATCTCTTGTAAACACACACCACCCCACACCCCTATCTCGCAAACATCTTGCCATAGCAACGCAGAATGCAAACCCAGAAATACTTGGTGTGCTCAGGAGGCTCTCTCTGCTCCTGGAAAGACGCTTGTAGAAGTTATCAGCTACCAGTGTTCAGCAGTAGAAGCACAGTCAGATCGCTCACCTTGCCACCCACCACTACCATTCTCCTCACACTGTCCCCCTTCCCTGCTCCTTCCTCCCTTTTTCTATGGCTTCTCCCAAACATGCTGCTTTTGCCCATACTAAGACTCCTGTACTTAAAGTATTTGGCACATCCTGAGCTGCAGCTGGTGGAGGGAGCACTGCTAGGAAATGGTATGTGTGCAAATGCAGTTACAGAGCTGACTTTGTTCCATGGCTGTACTCGGGCTTTAATCTAATCAAATTTGTGCCAGCAGCCTTACGAGGCAAATGTGTCATTTAGCAACTACTATGAAATAGGCAGGCAGAACTGACCTTTGCATCGGTTTAAGAGTGGACTGCTAGGACCCAGCTTTATGTTGCTGCATGTAGGATTTTAAATGTCTGAATATGCTCCTGGAATTTTAAAAAGCATAAATAAGGTCATAATTTTTACTTGTCTATGGTGAAGCGTCTAAAGATGGAACGGACAGGTATTGGCATTCTTCTCTGGCTAGCTGTGATTCATTAGATCAGGCCCATAGTATCAAGTACCCCTAGGGCTCACCATCTCCATGGTGAGCCTGTCCATACTAAAATATTGAGATACTCAAGTTTTTGGTTGAGAAATACTTTTTTTTTGGGGGGGGGGGGAAGGTACAAAAAACAAACAATGTCATTCATAATGTCTGGAATATCCAATTTTGCATGGCCAGGGCCAATCTCAATATAGGATTTAAGTATTAGGATACTACATGTGATCTAAGATAATTAATTAATTTTAACTTTCTTGAACCTCTAGCAGTACATAGAATTCAGGCCAGCATAAAGACTTCCCAAACAGCTCCTAAACTCCAGCTTATGCCACTACTGCTTCTACAGAGAATTAGTTTTACTGTTTGGGGTAAACTATATGCATAGGACTCTGCCAAATGCTTTTTAGCATGAACCAAGAGTATTTTTATTTCACTGGACGGATAGGGTTAGTTATATCCTAAAAACATGTTTCCAATGATCTGGTATATGGCACACCCTTCTTTTAGCACTCCTGGTTTTCCCTGGCAGTACTTGTGGCACTGTTACGGGTCAGGGGAACCCTGTCAAGGCATGGTGGATGAAAAACAAACAAGGCCTGCTGTTGGCTTCAGAAGGGTCAGGAAAACGAGCGGTTGCCAAAGTATCTCCCTTCTCAGATTACACCCCCCAAGATTTCATTTCAAGTCACCCACACACTATTTCAGAGGCCAGAAAGCATACCTTCTGGGGGTGGGGGGAAGGAGCAAACCTCACTCCTAGCAGGCTACCATTTGAGCAAAAGACAGAAAAAAGTCAAACAAAGCAAATAACCCTGCGTTGTCTGTACTAGCATGTTACTAACCTGAGCCTGCTAGAAATCTTCCACTTGCCGAGCCCCCTGCTCTGCTGTTCTGCTTTGCTGAAGTCTGTGCCCCCATAACCCAGCCCAGCGTAACCACAGATTGACACTTTCTTATGATGCTGCCCTGTTTGTTATGTTCTGTTTGGCAGGTAACTCTTCGCCTAAGACGCACAGTATTGCTTTTGTTCCTGGATCGATTGACTGAACCCTTTACAAACAGGAGTAGGGAACTCAAGGTTCCCTGCTCCTATTGCAAAGGTTTACGGCATGAACCCTTGCGTACGTCCAGGGACGTGCCGCTCTCGCAAACAGAAACACTCACATAAATGCTTACAGGAAATGCTACTGAGGCAAGTTCAGCACTTGCTATTTTTCTGCACTATTTATCTTGTTCTTGTATCGACTCGTGTCTGTCACAAGAGAAGCGAGAGGCAACGCAAGCTTTCCAGGGGCAACACTCAAGGTACCCATTGCGTGGCTGAAGCCCAGGAGGTGCTATCAGAATAGAAAAAACATTGGGGCACATCATTTTGCTCTTCTTTCAAAATCACTGGTGTATAATATATAAGATACAACATTAGGGATTCAAGCTAAAAAATTTATAATGCTTACTGTTCTCCATCTTTTTTTGAGCGGCAATTCCTAAGTTTCCTTAATGCTTTCCCCTTGGATTTCAGAGGTTCCTCTAGCCAGTTAAGCCTGGGTACATCCTGAGATGCAAGGTCTGAATTCCTGTGCTAGACAGCTGATTTATTTAACTATCCTATTCCTATTTAACTAGCAGTTACACTAGTACTGAAATGAGGATGAGTGAGTCCTTCCAGCTAAGGCAAAAATTAACTATTTTGTTAATACCTCCATCCTGTATTGGTGCTGTGTTTGGATGTTCAGCTCTCTTGGACATGGCATGGCCATGGCCTGCATCATAAGGACAGTTACTTCTTTGGGAATTTGTTTTAGTAGTTTCAGTTTTCCATTTTCTGGCTTTAGAAGTTTAGTACAGGTTTGCAGTTCATAACTGCATCATTTTGCTTCATTAAAACACCATTTTAACTGAATTGATAAAACCTCATCTGAAGAGCTATTGTTTCACCTCAGAGTCTTACACCTCTGGTTCCTCAGAAAGTTTACCTTTGCTTGCACATCACACAGGATTATAACTTCCAAGTAAAGAAGGAAATGAGAAACCATAAACTAGTAAGGCTTTTTAAATGCTAGGAAATACATTATTTTCAGTCTTTTTACACTAGTGCCCAATTTTGAACAGATTTATATACACACTGTACTACAGATTGAAGTCAGATTTTATTTATTTTTTTTTTTATTGTGATCCTTTTTAGACTTAGGTCTGCCACAATGGAGATGCAGAATCACAAAGGATATTTGACAGCAGAAATCATTTCAGATGAGTCAGGTTAAGACACCAATAAAATTCTCTAGCTAGCAGAAGACCTTTCTTCACTGCAAGAACGTTCTTTCATGTAGCTTAGCTGCCTGTAGATACACAGGCCATCCCTCCACATTAGTTAGCACAGTGTTAGTGTGATCATTTATTTAGGACTTCTAGTACCTCTGCAACAAGCATATATCTGAGAGGTTCTTTTGCTAAATTTGAACAAAATCCTGAGATGGAAATTGGCCACTCTAATCAGAGTTTCATCCCCAGCAGGAGCTCTGATACAGTCCAAGTATTATTTATTTAATAAGGAGGAACTGCTTCGTGCTAGAAGAAACTAAGGTCTTATGCCCATCCACAGAGTCAGAGCTCTAAAATTCCTGGTATTTTTCACCAAAACCAATGAGCAGTCATATCCTTTAAACAAAGATTCAATGATTGATTTTGCAACCATATAAAAGTAACACATCTGTTAGATATTGTTGAACACTTTGGACTAACACTTAAACGTGCAAAAGGTTTCTGATCAGCATTAGTTGTTTTATGCAAATAAGTCCCACTTTCCATGTCAAACTTGGAATTTCTCAAACTTTCAGCAGTTAACTCTGCTCATGAGCAACTGTTCCTCTTTTAGTCAAAAGTTTTAGAAATTTTTTTTTTTCAGCCCATCCAGCTAGGTGCTAGAAGAATAGTTTCACTACTTGCTGCAGGAGGACCAGGCTGCTACTGCAGTGAGGGTGCTATGGCACTTTCAACCCAGCCACTTAAGTTTTGATAGAAAGCTTAGGGGATGAAAATGTTTTCATCCTAGTTAAAAAAACAAGGGGGCATATATATATATATATATATATATACACACACACACATATATATAGCTACCCACAAAAGCCTTCAGTCACTATTTTGAGTGCAGAAACAGCAGCAGACAGAGCACAAGCTCATTTTGGTACTTGCTTGCTTTGGATGGGGGGAGGGGGGGGGCTCACCCTGCAGCATTTCCCCTGCCCCTTGGAAAGTTGTAGTCAGCTTCCTCCCACCTCCCACATCTGCTGGTCATCCATGAATCATTGCCATGCTTCATTATACACTTATTAGTTATTTATAACGATATATTCACAGATTCGGCACGACCAGTTTGGGGCTATGAAATATTCACAGCACTTAATGACAGCACGAGGCAGGAGCATGGGACTGTTCATCCCGCAGTTGAAAGCTTGGCGGGGGAATTACAAGCCCAAGAGCGAGTAACGCTCAAAGTTTCACAGCTTGCAGATGGGATAGCTGCACACCGCAGGCGGATTCAGAGGTGGTGCGTTTGCAGGCACCCGCAATGCCCTGCTGCGCCCGCTACCACACGCGGCTGTGGGCAGCTGCGGATGGAGCAGCCCAGCGTGTGCAAGGGTCAGGGTGCACCAGGGAGAGGTGCCACAGGACGGGGCAGCCCCCATCCAGCTTCAGGCCATGAAGAAGCTACGCAAAGCCACGTGCACGGCAGGAGCCAGGTGCTCACACAGCCCCCAGAACCGGCCCAGGGACGCTCACCATGCAGCCAGCCTCTCCGCCGCCGGCCCCCTGCGTGCCCAGCACCATCGAGAACCAGCTGCCCCCTTCCCCTCCCAAGGCAGGTGGCACCTCTCCCAGGTGCCTGGCCAGCTCTAGCTGTATAAAACACTACAGTTCTCCCGTTTGTCCCTGTTTAGTTCAACCCTTCAACTTTACCTGCGTGTCTTTAACCGTCAGCCTGAGGGATTTCTTCAGAGCTTACAGGGATCCTTGTGCCAGGTACTAGGACAACAGCCAGGGCCAGACCTCTTCAGCAGTATTTGTAGGAGCAGCTCAGGAAACAGTAATCAGCCACCTGTCATTAAAGTGTTAATGCAATTCATTAACACAGAAAATATTCGATATTTTCCACTTTGGAGGAGCTGGACTGCGCCGTTCTTTTAATAGAACTCTGCTGGAAATCAAACACAATTTTTATTCAGGGGAATGATTACAGTGTCTTGTTTAATTCTTGCCTAACAAATGTCAGCACTAATGTATTACAGATTATTCAGTCAATTTGATGGTTCCAGGTGAAAGAAAGGAACACAAATCTCTTCTTTTAGTGTAAAAAGGGTCAGCTGGATGACTTCCACTGCAGGAGCCGAGATGAGGCTTGACATGAATCAATCAAGCAGGCTCAATTTTACAGTTATAGTGCCTAATGCCTAAACATGAGCGCAGGGGTGGAAATTAGCACCCGATTATGAGCATACATGATCTTCCCTTGGAAGACAATAATATTGGCATTAAGCTTCTCAAGAGGGAAGATGCTGCTGGTTTTTAATATGTCTTAAATTATGTCAGGAAAAACACTGGAACATCACACAAAAGCCACAGTCAGTGTATATTGCTATCTCATAGAGCTGGAGATCTTTACAACAATATTGACACAGGAGCAGGCAAGCAAATGTCAGCCAATATAACATATGAAATACTTAACGTAACCAATTTTCAGCTGTCAATCAGCAGGGAATAATGACTGATGCAAGGAATCAATACACCACAATTGAATTCCAGCTCACAAACTTGTTTCGTTCTGCGCTATAAAAGACTGTCAAATGTCACACCCCAAGAGATGCAACAGGATTCCAAAGATTTATTTATTTCAAGCTCTGAAGTCTATTAGCAATAGTGCTCCTAGTGCTATCGGAAAAAAGGAGCTTTGATGACATTAAATTTTCAGAAATGACAACTCATTGCGTCTGGAGCCAATTAATTATACCATTCTATATCATATTTCAGCAATCCTCCATCATTTGACTAATAAGTAATCACATATAATTACACTTAAACAAATTCTTGTGACTTTATAGCTGCAAATATTTGATTGTGTTATACAACACGTTAAGTGAGCATTTTTCAACAAGTTGCTTTGTACTTTTGATAAAGTAAAAAAGGAAAGCACACTCTATCCTCATATCTCTTTTATTCAGATAGCCTAGATGTTTAAGTTTGAAGACATTTCTCTCTTATATGAATGAATAAGAATTACTACAGAAGTCTTCAGAGCTGTATATTATCCTGTGTATTATCCTGCACTGTTTTTTGGGGGGGCTTAATAAAGCAATCAAAAAAAATTATTCTTTTTTATACTTCACAGTACTGTAGTTCCTTTCTGATGAAAGGAAAAGGCGATACCAAAAGAAGAAATGAATAAAAGGACACAAAGATGCTCCCAGAGGAATAATAATATCCAAAGAGCATATATTGAATATATAAAGAAAAATGCATGGACTGTACCTGCCATGTAAAAAGAAAAATAAAACCCAGTCACAGGAGGCTCGTAGTAACGTAAAACATACAAATATACTTTTTTGCATAATGTAATCCTTTCGGTAATAGATAATCCACTCACTGGTATGTTCTTGACGTCTGGCTATTGTATCATTCCACTTTTCCCTCCTGCAATCCTACATTATGAACATAAAATTTAAGGTAAGTAGCCACTTATTCTATAGTTTGTCCCACTGAAGCTAGGGAGGCTCTTTGCAAGGCAGGGTACCCGTCTGGCTGCATTTGGGTGGTGTAATCTGGCCCATAGTAATTATAAGACTATTAAAATTAGTGTATTTTCTTTACCTGAGGCTGAAAGTTAATTAAAATCTGACAGTGCAGTGTATACAGAAGATAAACATCACTGTATTTTTTTTCCGATGCATGGATGTATAGTAAGTCATTTAAGACAGAGTAGCTCATGCTGTTGAATGTGCTTATTAAAAAGAGCCAGGAAGGTAAGGGACAGTGCTTGCTGTATCCTTCATTTGTTCTTCACCAAAAATGATATAACTGAGCTGCAAAAGTTGAGATTGAAAAGCCACTAGCGTGTTGTCTAATTTCAGCCACAGAAGCTGCTGTGCACTCCGTGACTTTATGAGGGAATAAGATTACAGGTCACAAGAGCTTCTTTATTTCCCACCTGTAGCTTCTAACAACATTTTATTAAGGATTTTCCCATCTTCTCTCTCTGACCTACAGGGGACAAAATCCTAACAGCTGTTACAGGACCCTTACCAAAATGGCATTAGCACAGATTAGCAGTTCTCAAAAGTAGTATCATTTTATCAGGACTATATTTATGACTGCTAACTAATATTTTTACAGTGCTTGTAAGATAAACACAGCATATCATTATGTAAACAGGAAAAAGGCATTTAATACAGTTAAACGCTTAATACATCAGGCTTGTTTTGTCTAAAATCACACCAAGCTGCTGTTTGAAGGTTTCGTACTCATTTACAGAACAAATACTTTGGAGGTAGCCTATGTGCTAATATACATGTTGTTGTCTGTATTGCATGGGGAGGTCATCGATTTCTTATTAATCAAGTGCAGTCCATGCACACTAATACACCAAGGAGAGGTAGAATCTCTGCCAAATGTTAAGTCAAATTAATATGTGTCCAGTGCTCAGTGTTTCCTTTGCCACTGCACTTTCAGTGCAGTTCTGTTTCCATAAGGATTGTAAGATTAGGACCTTACTGTTTAATTGCAGAAATAACATAATCTTTGTAATCCACATTGCTTGTTATGCAGCAATTTTTTTATTCATAGAGATGTATTAGCTGCTATTCAAAAGAAAGAAAGAATATCTATACTATGAATAAAATAGGCAGCAAACCAAGAAACAAGTCCTGCAGTTGTTATAAATTTCTAAAATGATTCTCTGCGAATTATCCAACAGGAGTTTTCAAGAAGCACAAAATATGTGTCAAGTATATCTAAGATGAATTTACGGCTATTTAGTGAGTTCTGTATGTACTTTCATGGTGGAAAACCAAACAACTTTCCAGAAGTTTAGATTACTCATCCAAAAGGCTGGGATAGACTCTCTTCTGTCATCATCCTTCTAAGCGTAGCTGCTGGGCTAATCAAATTGTGTTATTACTACACTAAACAGCTAGAGACCTCAGCATAAAGACATATGGAACAATATCAGAAGCATGACAGAGGTGCTGCAGATGTCTTGCACAATTCTGCTTGTCCATTGACTCTCTCCAGTGAGCCACGTCAGCAGAAAGAAAATAAAGTGTTGTTAGTTTTCACATTACTGAGCCTGATAAAGGCCTGGGAGGGAGGGCAGATGGGTGTCTGGACGAAGGGTTGCAAGCCTGCTGCGCAGCACTGCGCGTTTTTCGAAAGACCCAGCAATCGCAGCTGAGCGCAGAATGTCAGCTCGTATTGGGGCAGCCGAGTGAGCAGACAGGTTTCAGGGAGCTGGACACCTGGTGTGGCGAGACTTTTTGAAAATCTGGCTCTAAATAAAGACCATATGATAGGAGCTGCTCAGCCTTTCTGCAAACGTGTTTGTGTGTGTAGCTATGCTGGGTTTGTTAATAGCCTGAGGAATATGGACAGATGTGACCAATAACAGAACCACAACAAAATAAAGCAATTACGCATTGCTTTAAAATGTATGATAAGAAGCAGTTTGTCCTGAGACACCAGTGGATGATATTTCTTCAGCAGCAGCCTGTGGGTGCTGGCGGGCGCTGCAAGCAGTTGCACGAGCTCCTTGGGGCTGGCTCTGCACATCTGCCAGGTGTCAGATGACCACGCAGTGGCTGTCCGTGCTGCATCAGCTGCTTGGTCTGTCACCTGTGTTTTTTGATCCACTTAGAAGTAATTTCAGGTCCAAATTCTTTATTTGATGACATTGGCAGAAGCAAAAAGAGCTGTATTTTGTGGTCCTCATAGTCATCCTGGCTGCACTTCCAAATCCACAGTGTTGCAAACCTTTTACCTGTTCAGTACAGGCATGTGATTTCTGCTGTGCACTGGAAGTAGGATTCCTTTTACATGACTGTTGGTAACTTTTCTGCATTTCCCTCCAGATCTTCCTGGAAGCATTATAGAGCTGCCGACAGGGTTTTCTCATCTGTCAGCTATTGGGGGCTGCTTCAGGTGAAGTATAGCAGAAACGTCCTCCCTGCCGCAGCAGATAACACAGGCATAAGCCCACAGGAAGAGAAAGGAGCCGGCACCTCAGCCAAATTTAAGCACAACGGCCCAGTAGTCACAGTGAATGCTTCACCTTCCACCTCCTTTCATACAAGAGTCAACTCGTGGCTACGGCGATGTAGAGAGCCCAGAAAAGCTCCAAAGGTCTCCCCACGCCTGCGGAGGGGAGAAAACCTCCAGGCACGCAGGGCTCCCTCACGGAGCCAGCGTTTGCTTTTCTAGGTTTTGGGGTGGCTGTTGCTGCTGCCTATGGGACAAAATCGTCCCTTTGCCCCTAAGGCTGGTCCAGCAGTGGGTTTTATGGGTACTTTCCGAAATAAATACGAACGTATTACTGTCCTGAAAAGTTAGGTCTAATGCACCTTCTGATATTTTGAAACAGACAAAAAAGTACCAAAGCTACCCGAAAATCTACTCCACCACACCTTTTCACTCTTCAGTCATAAATGTACAAATTACATGAAACCACTGAAATGTGTTGAAGCAGTGGAAAGGGCTCTTGCGAAACACATGCAAACTGCTCGTGCTACTACATCATGATCTTCTGTAACCTCTGTTTTGGCATTAAGAAGCTGTTTTGGCTAAGCAAAGTTACATGAATAAAAGCCAGGGCATCAGTCCAGATTTTCTGACTTTAATAAACTTCCTTGATTCTTTGGCCTAAGTGAAACTTTTATTGCTATTTATTTCATATGTCATTAAGTATGTGGGACACATGTGGGGAGTGGAAAAGATGGGAGGAGTGCAAGAAATAAGTACAGGACGTCAACTTCTTAACCAGGTTTAGTTAAGATGACACCTGGCTTGTATTATTACATTTAATAAAGAATTACATATTTAAGGCTAGAGATTTAGGCTGGCATATTATGTTCTCATGCTAAAAAATCCCCAGCACACAGCAGCCAGTTATGTGAGGTTAGCATATTAGCACAGATACTTATTTTTGTCTACTAGTAATTACTTCTGTGGATTTGGGTCAAAGCTTGAAGATTACCTTGGACCCAGTTTCATGTCGTTTAAACAAACATACCTCCCAATGAAGTCACTGGAGAAGCAGTGTGGGATGAACCTGTAACTGCTCAGCTGTTCTTCTACATGTTTTTAATGATGTATATAAATATAAATAAATACACACACACACACACACGTACATTATATGTGTGTGTGTGTGTGTGTGTATATATATATATATATATTTTAAAATACTATTAAAAAAATGGGGATTCACAGGCTGGTGTTTGCAAATGAAGAGTGTTTATCTGACAGCTGCTGGAGGGCTTGCTTCTGTGGTTTTCACTGTATCCTTTTCTTTTGGGTCAGAGGTTTCTACAGCATCACCCTGTATTTGAAAGAAAACTGCAACGGTAGTTAAAACAAAAATTCCCTAAAAGTTGTACTTCTGTAGCTTTAAGTAATGAAAGGCATCAGTCGCAATAGTTCCTGATGAAATACCAATGAATTGCACCATAATGACAAATAAAGATCACTCAGTGGCAAATATAATCATATTAAAAAAATCAATTAGTGCAGCAATCCTTTTACCACAGCTTCAGATTTTACAATCATAAACAATTTGTAAGACCAGTCATCCATTTTAAACATTCAGAAGATAATCCCAGTGGTCTTCCTGCTCTATATTTTGCTTTAGCGCTTTTGCGATAGTGTTTTACCTCCTTAAAGGATCACTAGCTTGTTAAAAAAGCACAGCTATTTTGTGATGTGTAATATCCAGTAAAACCATCGTAATCTGTGATGCTATGTGGAAACCATTTCATTCTCCTGGATGAATATAGCTCCTAATATAGGTGGAGAGCAAGCTATGATCTCCTTCAGAGGAACTGAATTAACCAGGGGAAAATGCTCCAACTACAGCCCCTTCCTGTGGAATATTTTTTTTTTGCATGATGTGATAATACATGCAGTACACAGTTACAGCACGCTCATCTTTACTTATAAAAGTAGAAAATAATTACAAAAACTCTTATAGAGCAAAACTACCCAAATCATTATACAGTGTAGTATCCTGTGTGCAAACCTAGCACATTATGCAAACATATGTTTGTATCCATGTCCAAAAGATAACTGTAAATGTGTCCCGCATTCAGGTACCGTGGTTCAGCAACTTACAGACGTCTATGTGAATTAATTCCTGGCTTCACGCATGATCTAAGAACCTGTGAAAGTCACTTCAAAAGCTCAGGTGAAATAGCAGCACTTTCCAATGGGCTTAGAAGTTGAATCTACAGATTTAAAAATCATAGTTTATGCTCTCTCCACCTAACTTGTCTTAATAGCATGTTACAAAAAGTTGTACACTAATACCCCTCTTCTGTCACATTTTCTGTGAAGCAGGTACAATAATCTATCCATATTTTTCCTACGGGATCCTTGAAGATGTATACCAGTGCAGGTGGGTAAAGAACCACCACTGACCCTATGCTAGGGTTTATGCTAGAAGATGCGACCTCACGACTAAAGGAACTGGTAACGCAGAAAAATTCCCTTGTCAGTCCTGCCTCTTCCCAACTATCCTTCCCAGTTCTCTTCCAGCCAGCCTTAGCCCTTGAAGCCCATTTGTCTTTCATTGCCTTTTCTAGTGACTTAGAAAATGAAGCTAAGAAAAAGGCAGTACTCTCTTATTGCAGGCTTATTCCATCTTCCGGAGGGAACAGTTCACGTGCTGGCTGAGCAGAAGGATTCTTCCGTTGTATCCCATTCCATGGCATGCTTAACATCCAAAGGTCGGGTTTCTGCAGCCACTGTTTTCCTAGAGGCTGTCTACTTGGCTTTTTAGAAACAGGTACCAAACTGTATAGACCCGCATACACGAATCTGACCTGTGGGCAGAAACCACTCAAGTTCCCCAAGTCATCCTCCACCAGGGGAGAATGAGTAAATAAGGCATTTGATGTTTGCTCCAATAACATAATTTTTTGAAACAGTATGTTCCCTCTTTTACAAAGACAAAAACACGCACAAAGATCCTATTTTATGGACCTGATAAACAGCAGATTCCTTTAAACTCTACAATGGCAGATCACTTTCCAGCATATCAAAGTCAAATGCTAAACTTAGCTAAGTAGACAATCTCTTAACATTATGGAGATTCAGAACTTAATTAACACAATGAAGTAAGTATGTTTGCACACTGCTTGGTTTGAGATATTACAGTATGTCCAGGACACTGTAAAGATCGTAGCACGGACTCTTTTCTGAGTAGAACAGACATCTTTTTTTGCTGCTTAAGCCTATGAAAAAAAAGCCTAAGAAGAAAAAATAAATTATATTGAAACTTGAGTTTGTTTCACTAAGAATAATTATTACTGTCCTGATCTTTACCAAGTCTTGTCCCCCAAGAGATTGATGAAGCTCCATTTTTGTTTTGTTTTGTTTTGTCGGCAGACTTTAAAAATATCCTGGAAGCTTGGGAAATTGCAGTGTGTGTGATTTAGATGAAGACAGAGGGATTTTTCAGGGTCCAGTTAAATCAGCACCCAGCAAAATTGGCTGTGATGGTCCCTTTTTTGACCATCCAGTGAAAAAAAACAAAGTTCTACTGCTGCTCTGCACCCATCGGCATCCTCTTCTCTCTCCTCCCACACCAGCCTCTCTCTTCATCAGCTGAGGTATGCCTTTAGCTGAAAGACAGCATCAGAGAAGGCTGACAAATTCCTCACACATATAATATACTTCTTTCCTTCCCTCTGATTCTCATCTATCAAATGGTCCTTTTTATGTGTTGGTCCTGGCACTCTGTCATGGAGCTCAAAGTTGAGTAACAAGGCTATAAAGTCTACAGTATTAGGGCTTTTAATTAAATATACAATTCTAGCTTTTAACTTTCTTAAAATAAATACATGAAATAAAATAAAAAAGAAAAACCCCTTTGTGTCTTCTGTATATGTTTTCACAAATGTACAGGACATGGAAGTAGACCCTTTCAGACAACCTTTCAAACCACTGCCTAAAGTTTTCAGCTGTGAGCCACTTATGGGTCTATTCTGTTCACTACAAGAGTTATTTGTATGATTTCTTATTATTCTGACTGCTTTTAAATATATTTATACTAAATAGAAACCATTTTCAATACCTGTTAAAACTAGTCCATATCTTGTAAAAAAAACCCATAACTTTCATGACATCCATAACCCAGATTAGTCATGCAAAGACAATAAAATATCCAAATAGTTTTCTGATAATTGGCATCGATCAGGTATTTATTTATCCAATTTAAGAACAGAACAGGCTTTCATTCCTTAATTTTAAAATGATTTCCCTCAAAGCTATAAAAAATACTTTTCTTGGATCAGATAATGTATTTGCTTTCAGATTATTATTTAGACTCTAAGCCTCAAAACCATGTCAGATTTCTCCGATCTAATAAAGATCTTTTACATTTTTGTTCATATACCAAGCATTGACTCATGGCCACTAAGTAAACTCTTTTTTTTTTTTTTTTCCTCATTTTTGGCTCAAGATTTCTGTATGATTTTGTCTTCCATTGTATCCCATTTCCATGGCACGCTTTTAACATTCAAAAGTAGGGTTTCTGCAGCTACTATTTTTCTAAAGATGCTCAGGTACCAGCCTGACTTGCTGCCTGCTGTGGCACATCAGTTCTCTGATAACCTGCTTTAGGTTTTCATAACGCCTGCAGCAGAAACTGGGACACCGACTCCAAGCCACTCGCATTATACGTATACATCAGAATACCTTCTTTTCCTATACCACATTTAGACCTCAGAAGCCTTATTAACAGCTGCAAAGATCTCAAAAAATGATGTAAAAGAAGACCGTCTCAGGAGCAGCTCGTGTTGCTGGAGCGCCTCAGGGCCACATCACACTGGGACCGTGCTGGTGGGCATCCGGCCATGGGTGCCCCGGGAGGCAGAGCCCACCCAAAGCAATGGGGTTATTAGTAGGGTGGAAAAAAAAATGCCCAAGACATGGTCTGGCAAATCTGTTTGAATGGCATGATGATTTGATTTTAAAGCAATTTATTGGGATTTAAACTTTGATAGCATTCAAAATAGCACACAAGATATCAGTACACAAGTATGTGTGGTAGCCTGACTTCATATGCACAAGTTTTGCAATTCATTCATATAAAAGGAACTTACAGCTTCCTGTATCGGTTCTTGCTATTAGAGGGAAAACAGAGAAAGAGGAATAAAGAACCCGTACCAAATGACCTGATGTAAAGCATGATAGATATAGATAAGAAAAACAAAGCTTTATGCTCTTTATAATCCAAGTATCGAATCATTACTTTAGCTATACAGTGCAAAACTATGGTCTTTTGCACTAATTAAAATGCAAAGAGGGCTCATCATATATAGCATACAGGAAAAAACTCAGAACGCAAACCTTCTGCCTGCCCCAAAAGAATTAGTTGCCTTCCCCTAAAAGGAGTGGGTGTTTGTAGCTCTCTGGGATTAAAGTAATACCCCTGGGTAGCGAAGGGCAGAACTGTTTCTGCACGTTCCCTTTGGAAATGGATGTGTAACGTGTGTAAAACTCATGGGAGTCACCGTTACCTGGAACAGTCGCTTCCCGGTTTCTCCTTCCCTTCTGCTGGGCCGACAGGGCCTTTCCCCACACCAGGACCGCGTCTGCCCCGCTGTCTCCAGCAACAGCTGTCTCAGAGAGACATTTCGCTTTTAGCCCCTTTCCTTCTCTAGCTGTTTCCCCAAGCTGGGAGGTAATGAGGTGCCTTTACACAGGTACACGGCACCACGACTTATTTCACCTTTTTTTTTTTTAAAAACCAAGGCTTGCCCGACAAAGCCGTGCCCATGTATCCCACTTACTGGAATTTCATAAGTTAGTTTGAGGTTGACAATTTTGCTATACCAAATCAGTATTTTTGAATAGCAAGTCACAGTCAGGCATAAATTTCAGTGTATGTATTTATAAAACATTTTGTACGTCTGTTCATTTTAAGTCTCAAGTCTGGAAGCTTTCTGCTTTTAAATGCTCTCTCTTTCTGTAATAGGCTTTGTTCTTGCACTGCCGTTAAAAAATTGAATGCTTCAGAAACAACTTCTTCATAAATTCTGTTAATAAGGTTAAAATAATACTTTAATTTTAAAATAATACTTTGAAACCTTAAATAAATTCTATGCTTTTGTCCTTCCCAAACACCTCTGAGTTATAAATGTAGAATAAATATGAAGAAATGATTAGCTGATCACAGAAGATGAAATAAAATACATTAATTAACTTGAAGAACGTTTTATAACATTCACTCCCCTTCATCTCTCCAGACTTCTTATGCTAGTTCTTTTAGTTTAATTTGAGGGGAAAAAAATAAAAATTCTGCTGTTTTCAGAATAAACAATTTCCACAGTGGCTGCAAATTATGAATTAAAAAAAGCATTTTCATTTTACTTGGCCTGGAGTATACTTTTGCACAAACCTGCTGTAACTCTTTATGCAAAGACTAAACTTAAGCAGCTGACATTTGATTTACTGCTTAGAAGCACAGACAACAGGAAAGACCAAGATCCACGAATTCCCACGGATCCAATGGAGTCAGAGAATATCGATCGTATGGGATATGACTAGCTAATAATAATGGACAATTCCCTTTTCACTGAAGCTGAGAATCATGGTATCTATCTTCATTCTCAAGCTCTGGGCTATTATTTCTTATAAGATTTTTTTTTTCCCAGAATCCCCAGAATAACCAGTATTTTCCATAACCCAGTGACAACTCAAGCAGTATTCTTGTTTTTCCACAGTCCGATCACACACTTTCTGATATGGCTGGCATCTAAGTAATTATCGATTTAAAGAGAGCTCAATATACAAATATACTCAAAGAAAACAGAACAGCAAGGTAACAGCACCTCTCTGAGAGATGGATGTCATTTCTGGCCAGATAATTCAGGCCGTTCCATGGAAAACTTGTAGGAGAACAGACTTGGTGTTCACCTTTGAGCTGTAGAAAAACATGTATTTTGCACCGGCTACAGCCGTCTCATAGAAAACCTGATTAATTCCTCGTTATGGAGCTGGATCTTACGGAGGAAAGCACCTCCAGCCCCTGCCAGCAAGCGCAGCGCCTTTCCCGCGATTCACAGTGCCTCCCTCTGTGGGGAAAAAGGGTGGCTGAGCCTTCAAAACAGCACTGGTATCACAACAAACTTAAGCATCTGCTAATTTTTCGGACAAATTTTAGGAGTTAGAATTGAAGATCTGGCCTCCAAAGCAGATGCTACATGAAATGTTCTCAGTATGAAGCTGAGAAGGATTAAAATTACAGTGCACGTAATTCTTGTAATTAATTAACTGTTGTCTGCACTGTAGTTTTTTAGTTTTGCACATTTAACCCGTTCACGTCAGCCTTTCACAGGACCCAGAGGGTTTCTTTTCTGCTCTGCCTCACACTTTGGAAAGCATTCCTCTCCTTCCTTTTGCCTTCATATTGTGTTATTTCTGACCTCTTGCTCATCTTTTATTACTCTCCGGTTCCTAGCTCTATTATTCAAGCTGATATTGCAGCTGTGATTTCTATTTTTTCTTTGCCCTTTTTGGCTCTGCCAGGCATTTCATTAGCAGGCTCCTGGGGAGCATTTATACTGTCTCTCTGCCACGACAGAGTCCAGCGGGATTTACTAAAACTGATTCCTTGGATATATCTGCTTCCAGTTACAATTAGAAATCTCTTTCCACTGAAACATATAGAGCGGATCAAATTCAGATCTGGTGAAAGCACGCAGAGACGCAGCGAGGCACGAAGCCGTCGGGGAGCTGCAGCTTCTTAGACCAGATCTGAGCTTGGCCCGTGGCACATCAGCAAAAAAAGCCTCCCCCGAACGGCTCCCCGTCAAAGCTGAGCACAGCGCCTGGACGACACGCCGCGGGAGCAAACTCCCGCTCCCCGCAGAGGGGCTCCGGCTAGCAAGCGGCGGAGAGCCACAGTCAGCTGAAATAACTCACGGACGGGCTTTTATTTAGCGCTCTTCAGGTCAATACGTTTTGCCATAAGAGGACTAAACACGGTGGTGTTTCTTCTCTGCAGAAAGGCGCTATAATTAAGATATCTCTGCATTCACTGCTGTTTTTGCCTTACGCCACATACGTTCCTATTTTAGCTCCCCCCTCCTGCAGTTCCCCTGCTCCCACGTAGCTTCATAACTTTCTTTGTGTCCTTTTTTTTTTCTTCGTCCCCCACCCGCTTTGTTGCCTTTTAAGCTTACTGAAAATAATGAACTTCTGTGGCCTTCAACCTTCCTAATGTCTCTGCTTATTTCTGTAAGTTAGTTTTGGCTGTTAGGTTATGTTATAATGTTCCCGCACAGATATTCTTTTTGTGATGACAGTAAATAAGATACACACAGACTTTTCTGTTTATTTTTTCAGCTGTTCATTTATAGTAAATTTTAATAAAAACTGTGAAACAATTTTGTTCCGTGGGGGAGGCTTGACACAAAAGTAGAACAATAATGTGCCAAAAATGCGTTGTTATGATCTTTCAGATGGGTACTGTCACTAGGAGGGGTCTGCACTTCAGTCAGTACGAACATGATAAAGTAGGAACAGTACAGCTGCAAACTCCCTTTGGATAATGCTGCAAAACATATGGAAAACGTTTCCTGACTTATGAAAAATAATATTGGGGCAGCATATAGTAAAGGGACTGGGTCAAAAGGGTGAATAAAGCGTTAGCACAAACCTTAAGTGCAATCTTGTAGTCATAAATTCCCTACTAATGAAATGTATATGTAATTCTTACAACCCCTCCGTGTTTGAAAAATCTATAGTGTTAATAAAGTGACACAGTTACGAATCTATACGGGACCTTATTTATTCATTATTTATTTTAAGAGATGGTCTTGAATCTAAACATTCCCTTTGGGAAAGTTTGGATTGCGATTTAGGTTCAGATTTGCACTTTCTGGCACCTGGACCCACGGCTCGCTCTGCTCGGTTTGCAAGCCCGCGCGCCGTGCTGCTCCGCGGGGCTCCCCTCGTACCAGCCCGACCCCACCGCCGGCTGGCCCAAGCGATTTAGCAAGACCCGCGGCCCACGCGGGCGCCGTCGGCTGTAGGGCCACAGCCAGCGCCTTCGGCCCTTCCACCCTCACCGGCAGAACGGCCACCAGACAAGGCAGCGCAAGGAACGGGAGGAAATGCTTGGGAAGTCAAGACCCGTCCTCTCCACCCCCTGAAGGACGAGCCCTTTTGCGTCCTTCTGACCGAATGTCTCTTGCCTGGGGGAACAGCCGCAAGGAGCAGGCTGGAAGTGCTCTTCTGTGCTCCCAGTTGAATCTGCCCCCTTTCTGTGTTTTTCACTTGTTTTATAATCGCTCACTTGATCCTACCGAAAATAAGCTAGCACAATCAATGAAATAGGCAGGCCGTGGGAGCAATGAATATCCACATGATTAAGGGTTTCCAGGCTTAGGTCCTAAATAACCATAATTGCCACTTTATTATCTACAGAGTTAGAAAACAGAGAAAGCCAGGAAAGAAGTTGCTATTGGGAATTTATGATAAAAAGACCTGTCCTCACACTACAGCAGCAATTCCAAATAGCTATTATTAAATTCCAATAACAGAATTATAGTAATAAAATGTGGTAAGGTGAACAGTAGAAACAACAAATACTTTTCACACTATTTCTCCACATCATGGAGATTTACCAGAAACAACCATTTTGCCCAGAGAGCCAGGTTTCCTACATTAATGATGGATCTGTCGGGACCCCTCCAAAGAGAGAGTCAAAACATCTGACATGAGGTTTCTGCTTTAAAGTATTCCTTGTTAATGCCTTGTTAATGGCAGAAAAAGTCTAGAAAGAACATTTTACAGAGACTGAATTTTCATCGTACACCTGTGGTGAGACACTACTAGGATCCTGATAGGTAGTTAAGCAGGTAAGAGACCGTGTGGGATGGCTCACCGTGCAGCTCACCTGCGGTAGAAACATTACAGTCAAGGCTGAAGTGGACAGTTTAAATTATTCACACCTTTCTCCTGCTACTGATGGTTGTCTTCTCTTAGTCTTTCTCATCGAGAAATGTCTCAAATGAATCATAACTGCCCTGAGACAGTCAGGGGAAAAGGGAAATCAAAGGAAGAAGGGGAGACTGAATATAAACCTCTCAGTCATTTTTGGGGGTGGTGAGTGGCAAAAGAAAACTGTATTTTCTTTTAGTGGAAAGCAAAGTATTTTGTTCTTTTTATAACGTGATGTATTAGAAACATTACTTCTTTGCAGCCATCTTAACGTATATGACTCCTAATAAGGAATGATAGTTTGGCTGAAACTGGAAGAATAACACATATAATAATACCAGTTGGTTTTGAGATGAATTATTAACATAATTAACTGCAGCTTGAAGAAGGCTCATAGTAAAATGATAATGAACTGAAGTCAAGAGAGCTTATTGGTCTGAAGTAGGCTAAGAAACACTACTCACTGTGCTGATTTAGTTGCCTATTAAGCTGATTATTAAAGCTGAAGCCTTGTCTTTTTGTTGGGCGAGCTTCAAATGAATTTCTGATTTCACACACTCTGATGCACTAAGCAGAAGCATCTACGCAGCCATGCCAGCTAGAGAAAGAGTTCAGCCATCCCAAGGCAGAAAGTACTCCGAGGCTGAAAGCATCACCGTACCCAAGGTGTGGGGCGTCACTGCCTGTCAGCTTCCCCTAGAATAGTCACTAGTCAATAGTAATCGAGGAACCAATTAGTCAAGTGGTTCACAAGTCCTTGGCAGTAAAACAAAGATGAGAGCAAAAATGTTTTGTGAGAGAGATAACTAAATCAAGATTTTGTGAATGAATTCAGTCAACATGCCTCAGACAGGCTGAGAATAATTCCCTCTTTGTTACAGAAATGGAGATAAAAAGGGTACATTCATTAATATTTCCATTAATATTTGCATGATCCTTGCAAAAAAATGCAGTAGAGAAATACATCAAAAAATGTATTTTTTTCCAGTTGACCATGGCCATAAACATACTCTGTGACATGCCAAGGGCTGTTGACCATCATGAAAAGGGGAGGGTCCCTTGAGTATCAGCTGGTGAAGAAATGAAGCAGTTGTGTGCATGGAATATGTTCACTCTTATCCATCCAACAGCTGTTTGCCTGTTTTCAACACTGCTGGCACACGTGCTGGATGTAATGACAGCCTGCTCTGTGATACCTGTGCTCCAGAATATTTGGAGAAGGACCAGCTGCTTCCTACAGTTCCCAAGACTTTCAGAGTCTGCTCACTTCTGTTACAGATTTGACTCTCTGAAAGTTATTTGATCTGATGCGTACGCAGGTGCAAAGAGGCCATGATGGCAATTGTTCAGATATTACTGGGAAACTTTAGGAATCCTAGAAAAATCTACCAGAGGAACCAGGTATGCTAAGATAGGAAGAAGAAAGCTGCTTCGTTTCAGCAAAGAAACAGGTGGAGAAGATGGTTTTTTTTTTCATTTGAGGGTGGGTTCATGAACATTTTATAGTTAAAAAAAAATCTGTTAAACAAAAGAGAGATGTTGAAATTCCGCACAATATTGCTAAAATGTAAATATGGCATTATACTTCAATTTTGAATCAAAGAGCTTTGTATCATGTAGGAGGCCAAGACCATGAAACTGTCAAAATATGAGATAAGGGAGCAAAGAAATGATATCTGCCATCTTCGTTAGACATCACTAAAACTGGAATACAATTAAGCAGCCTGTGTAAGAGCAGCATCTATATGCTTATCATTTTCTACATATTACTGTCCAGACTTGCAAAAACAGTCTGATATTTTAATAATGTAGAAGCATGATGCAGAAACGCGTGTATGAAGCTGTAGACATGGCACTTGTGGGTACTCTCTCTGGAAGACCTGTTGAGCCATTGCTGGGGCAAGCGAGAGAGGTAGTAAGTTGGGAGGCTGATTTTACAAGATGCCTCAGGAAAGAGCACCAATAACTCCAAGAAGGACATTTTAGCGATAGTGCTGTAGGTGAAGAGTTGTCCACATGAGCCCTCCCGAGGAGCCAGGATGCTCCTGTGCGCTCTAGGGCTAGCGGAGTATCCACAAGCCCGTGTGACCTGCAGTGCTCTGCCTCACTTCTCCCCCCCCCCCCCCCAAGTTATTTCCAGTCATTAATTTCCCCAGATGGTGATTTCACAAGTAGCGTGGAATATATTAATTATCTCCTTAGGGTCTGATTTTCAGTTAAGGAAATACAGAAAACCAGAGGTAGCAGCTGCTAGAAGTCAAGCTATTTTTTTTTTTTAATATTAAAAAAGTCTTCCTGTTCTGATAGGACCAGTAGGGCTGTCTCCTACAATTACAACACACTTGGAGAGCACCGGAGTTCAAAAGCATTCTGAAAGGTCCTGGTGTTCGGCTGAGGATATTTGAGTCCTGGACTCCAATCCTTATCCTTTTACAGGACCCAGGATTTCAAATGTGAGCCTCAAATAGCGATTAAAAATAGCATCTAAAAGCATTCTTTAGGTATTTTATTTTGTCCTTGTTCTTTGTCTGCTACACACCTGCCATGGAAAATGTTGGATATGAAAAGTGCAGCAAGTTTTGACAAATGATTTCTTGTTTAATTAGTGGTATGTATGGTTGACATACAATACAAGATGGAAGCCAACAGATTGCACATGGGAGATCCCAAGAGTGCTGATAACGGGACAGGGTTTGTAGCTCTGTTTTACATGTTCGTATTTGAGGGTTTTCGATTAACGATCTTAGAAAAAATGATCGATTTCAAATACAGCTTTGTGTTCCTCTTTCACAAAGACACTCCTATTCTTGATGTACTTAATTTCAAGGCGTTTATTTTCTATTTCAAAAAGCCAATAGCACAGGACAAAATTCAGTTTTTAAAGCAGTATAGTAGAGGCTGGATTCAGTTCCTTTCCACAACAACATGTTATTATACTCGATATGTAACTTACACCTGCATTTGTGGAGTGGAGTCCAGCCCTGCTCTTTATATATATATATATATATATATATATATATATATATATGATATACAGTCACACATTGTTTATAAATATACTTGTTTATAAATATACTTATGTATATATATAAGTATATTTATATAAAAGTGTGTATATACATATATATATATACACACTTTATGTGTTTACATATGTGCACACATGCATGCACGTGCGCGCGCACACACACACACACAAATATATATATAAAATGATGATTTTCTGGTCCATACACTCTTCAGATAGCAATATGGGAAGGGACGCTGGTCTCTTAGTGCTTCTGCATTATGATCTACTGACCCTGAAAATAGGGTCAGAAGGAGGTCTCACTGCTAACTGGAAAACTAATCAATGTAATTCTACCAAAGGGCTGGTACACACAACAAATAATATAGTGTGTGTCCCCCCCCCCCAGCAAAACTCTATGCCTCATTGTAGAGAACATAAGCATCACATTTTGATACTCAGGGAAAAGAAAAAATATCAACCAAATAAAAAGGTTTATGCTTTGTGAGGCTAGGTGAAATCGCCGAGCCACATCATCATTCTCAAATTTTAATTTTACTTCTGAGCAACTTGATTGGTTGTGTTTCACATTTTGGGCTTAGTTCCTTGCTAAGAAATGCAGAGTTGTGCCTTTATTTTCTTCTACAGTTAAAAGCAATCACAATCAATGACAAAAGACTGGCTGTTGCCTTCCCTCCGCACAAATATTACACTTACACAACGAGAAGATGAGCAGGTCTCACGCTGCGCAACGAGCCCTGCCCAGCGCCTGGGACCAGCACAGAGCAGCCTGGAGGGATGCGGTCCTCGAGCAGGGCTGCATTTGATTCTGATCAGGTGCTTTTACTGCGAGGGAGAGCAAGACAAAGGGTAAAAGGTCACTGGTGACTAATTTTCTGAAAACCAGCAGCTTGTGTAAGTAATAGAACATTTATTGTATTTCTCTGTCATCCCAGCAATGAGCTAGAAAATCCATAAGAATTCCCAGCACTAGCCTTTATTAAAGTATAGCCCTGGATTAGTTTAATGTCCAATTTAAAGTCACTGCCTGCACCTAGTTTGCTTACTTTTCTTAGAGAGCCATTTTCCCTCAGTTACCTCCCATTTAAGTTGTGAAAAATATTTTTTTCCCTAATAAAATGTAGGGTTTCATTGATTTTATACATATATATATGCGTATATATATTTGTATGTGTGTGTGTCGAGAAAAGAGCACTTGAGTGCTGCTTTCCTACATTAGAGAGCTATTTTCCCACGCTGAAATATTAAAGCATAATTGGAACTGGGCAAATACTGCAAAATCCAAGAATAGCTGTGCAAAAAGCAAAAAGCACAGGAGCCACGAACTCCCTTTGCAATGTTTGCACCCCTCTCACTTACTCTGTGTAAACATTCACATGACTTCAAAATATTGTTTCTCTGAAAGGATATCCACAGAAATCGACTCTGCTGCGGACAAGACAGAAACTGTTAACTGAACGAGTTCCTCAGGCCCATAGGCAAGGTACGAGTCTAACACAGAGGCAATCCGGTTGCAAAAACCACCCCCTCGCCGACGAGAGGCTCGCGAGCACCGGCGCTTATCGTGTTCCTCGTCCGTAATGATTTGACTGGAGACCCCGGCTGCCTTGGTAGTGGCGGAGATGGCAATCAGTGTTTTCAGTCAATATACTTGACAGCTATAAACACTGTTATTGGACCTTCAATGAGATACTTAATATGTGTTAACCCCGCAAAATGTAATTACCCTCTAGACCAGACTAGAACAACAGAAGAACAGAGTATGAACACTGTTTAGTATTGAGTGAGCTCTCACCTCTTCCAGAAGGGTTTATTAGGCAAATTGTCTTTTGTTGGCTCAGATTTCACTATGTTCACACCTAGATTAGATTCCTGGTGGTAAAAGCACAGCTTTGTATCATCTAACCATACTCACCTCCCAGACCATACTTCTCCAACCTGCCTCCATGTGATTTACACCAGAGCAGATGCCACATTATCTGCACCGGTCACCAAAGTCCTTTGGAAAGACTCCTACAGTGCTGCTGTGCCTGTTACAGCAACTGCTCTGTGAGCAATTCTGAGCTGCTTAGTGAAAGCTACTGCATTTGAGCAAGCTCCCACCGCAGGAAATCCACCGCAAGTCTGGAAGAGACCCTCTTCCCGTTCATGTGCCTGCAAAGCTGCCTTTGCTAGCGGAGTCTCTGCACAGAGCTGTGAGCTTAAGCCAGGGCTGACCAGAGGAACAAAGATTTCCATCAGGTGTGCTCACTTCTCTCGATTCTTAGAAGTGCAATGGCTAGCCAAACCAACAGAGAATTTCACCGCTTCACCCAGGCCACCAGGATATGTCACGTTCTCTGCAAAGCACTCCAGTCCCAGGCCTAGCCTCTGGTCCAGCTCTCTGCAACCACCAGCACTTTGCAGGCTCCTTCTTGCATGTCTTCTCACAGTTGCTTGCAAGATAGCTGGATTGCTCCCTGCAAATGCCCAGCATATATTTTCATCATAAAAACAGGAGAGATGGTAAGAGCTTTCAGGAGAGAGCAGCTCTTCCATAGTACCTGTGCTTCCACCTCTATTCCACCATTTTCAGCCTCCCCTGCACCCTGCGTTCTTCATGGTGATCATCAAGACAGACATCATCAGAGTGGTCAGTGCTGAGAAAATACGTTTGTCATCCCTGCACCTCTTTGTGATGTACACTGTCTGATTTTGATTCGTACATATGCTCTGAAACCTCAGAAAATAAGAGAAGGCAAGAGCCTGAGTGCCAAGCAGCCTCTTGGGTGCGTTCCCATTTTAGGCTCCAGCAGCTTTCTTCCCTCACTGGGTAAGCAATGCTTTCTGGGCTTCCCTGCCATAAGAAAGGCCCCTTCTTAGCAGACTTGCTACACCTGATTTGCACCTTTCTCCTTGCCCCTGAATTGCTAGGGATCACTGGGCCTACTATACTGAAAAAGAAAATTTGACAAATAGAACATTTTTTTTTCAGATAATTTAAATTCCTGATAAAAATTTCTTGCCATGTCCAGCTCATAATTCATTCTTATGAGAACACAACCAGGAAGCACAGCAGAAAATGACAAGTGTTTAATACGCAAGTTCTCTTGTACCACAAAAGTTAATTAGACAAGATTCATGTTTTACATTTATTAGCTATAACTAATGTACATTTTTAAACATGTCTGAAAGAGTGCATTGCAATTCATGGATTCCTGATTTAATGATTTTTTTTTCTGGGCAGCAAGCCTATGAAATACTTTTTAATTGAATTGTTCATGCTCCCGAACAAGCCAGTTCCTTGATGGACATGTGATAACACATGCTTTAAATCAACCTAGATGACACTGCTAAAAATTCAATTCACAGCTCTTTGACAAAAAGATGTTTTTGCAATTTAGTTATGTCTGGGAGAAGAAAAAAGGAGTGTGTATGTGTGTGTGTGTGCGTGTGTGTGTGTGTGTGTATGTATATATATATGTAGTTGAAGCTTGCAATTGGTGCTAAAAAAAAGAAACTTAGGAAGAAAAGAGGTGTTTTATGCAGACAGCCAGATGACTATTTCAGTATAGTCAATATGAAAACTTTCCCAGTGACAACAGCACTATGCCCTAAAGTGGATTTCAAGCGAACTAAAGATGCAGGAACAACAGAGATTTGTAAGGTAAGGTAATTTTATATTTTCAGGAGTGCTGAATACCAACACTCTAATTCACATGAAAGGACACAATAATTGCTCAGCACCTTTATAAATACTGCTCTCCAGGTGTTTTTAAAAATTTTACATTTTTACATCAAATCATACTAGGGATCTAGTATGGGGATCCCTATCCTAAATGGGGATTGTAATTAACTTGTGAAAGCTGTGGCCACATTTTTCTGGTGGTAAGACTGGATAGTCTTCTCATTCTCATCAAAGACACACACATAACACCAAGAGTTTTGTTTGGGACAAAACTCAGGAAAACTGAGCTTCCCAACATAGTGACTTCAGAAAGGAAGAAATGCTTAACGAGAAAGTTTTGTTCAGGTCTGTGTTTTATATTTTACATAAATTTCACAATGCAATTACTCTGCATTTTGATCGTGATTTGATCATGAAAGTGTCAAGTTCAAGACACAGCAAATTTGCAGTAGTTAGTTACTTTCCCATCCTGCTCCTTTCAAATGTGTTTTGTGCACAGCACTATTATTCAGAGAGTGGGTAAGAATGTGTCCAGGTGCTAAATGGATGTAAAATTTACCGAGACAGGAACCCCCAGGAGACATTACCGGTTGGTTACAATTACCAAGGTTCAAAACCTCGTTTTGGTTAAGGAAGTAAGATGGTAGATGGAACTGAGCAGGAGGCAACAATAAACTCATATAGCTTTGAAAGGAGACAGAAAATGAAGTAGAAATGGAAATATTCAAGTACTGGATATAATCTGGGGCATATTAAGTGGAAGAAATAAATCAAGCAATAGCTCTGACCACATGGTATAGAGCTGTGTTTTCCTTTATACTATGTGAAAAGGCAGCAATTTTTGACAGAGTTTTTAAGAATCAAGTGGACACAGATTGGAGACAAAGGCGTAAATTTTGATAACTCACACTACCAAAAATCTGGAAAACTTGACATCAGCACCGTTACAATAGAATAAAGCCTAATTTTAAGCAGCTTCAGGCCAATACAGAGCCTTCAGAGATCACTAAAGCATTAGGCATGACAGTTCCAGTTATATGTTAACTAGAAGCAAACAGTACTTTTTCATGGAAAACGTATTGATGAAAAATAGCAACGCTAAAAATAATACAAAAGAGACAGAAATATACTTTAAAAAAAGATCACACTTTAAAAATAACAAAGACTTTGAGTGGTGCATTGAGTAGCAGTTGAAAATATAAGAAATCAGAGGAAAAAGGAAAAATACAGTCAATGCTAGCAGGGCAGCACATCCTTTAAGAACCACCTATCAGAGTGACAGATTACGGCCGTAGCCCTGGAACCTGTTCTATGTGTTTACATCTCCAACCACGCAAACCAACTTGCAAGAAAGGGGAAAGTAAGAGTGAAATCCTGAGCCTACTCAAAGTCAACAGCAAATTTCCATTGATGATGACAATCGTAAGTCAAGGGTAAGCGGGAAAAAAAGGTGTAATTTTGAATTAAACTATTTTTTGTTAGAAAGTGCCGAAATCCTTTTACCCCATGAAAAAAAATGTGGATTATATTTCTCATCAAAAACCGTAGAAAGAACAGTCATTAATCCAACAGTTGTGGCATGCACATGGATTGTGGGATGGTATTAACCCTGATCTCTTTCTACTGGAGGTCAACTTTGTATAAATAATTGTTTGGCCAGAAAAAAATAGACCGATCCTATAGCCTATTTGAGCATTTATCTGGAATGGGACAAAGGCAGAAACTTGATCCCATTCCCCATACAACTCATACATCGCAAACGAGTGTTCTAACCACTAAATTATTGATTTTACTGAATTAATCTGCACATATTGAATTAACCTTACACACATATTCATTCGCTCTCTTAACTCCCTGCCACCTTACTCACAAACACAGTATTTCCAAAGTTCTCTATTTTGTTCTGAGAAAAAAAGAAACTAGACAATTTGCTTCTCAACACCATAAAAAGCTGTAAATAAAAGCATAAACATTATAGGTATAACCAGGAGTTGATGTGCATAGATTTTTTTCCCAAGTATTTTAGAAGCAAGAGGTCACCAAGAAGATCATGAGGCCCCTTATGGCTGATGACAAGACTAATTTGTTGACAGAAGATTTAGCATTACTTAAGAATTATATGAATTCTTTTTATCAAAGGGAAGAATGGTTGATAGATACCAGAAACAGATTTATTTCCCTTAGGAGGAAGAAGAAATACTAAAGGAAATCAATATCAGGTCAGAACAGGTGATTGAGAAATCTGAATGCTCTATTCACAGGAAAAAAGTTTCCCTAACTAACAAATCTGACTTTTTTTTTTTTTTTTTTTTTTTTTTTTTCCCAGAATACTTTAGTTGTGGTCTTAGCATTCTTATAATTTGGAAAATGGAGAATCAAGACTAAAGAATTTCAGAAAGATTCAAACTAACTGAAATCCATCAGAAGCATGTCCAGATAAATGACATTGCAAAATGATTTGTTAAAGCCAATATATAGGAGATCACATTTCTCACTTTTTTTATTCACTTCCTCCTGATCTGAAGAAAATAAAACAGGATGTGAAGGTGGGAGCATGTCATAACAAGGGAGTTCTTGGACTACTTTATGATCTATCAAGAACCAGACATTAACAGTAAAGAAGAAGCATGCCCAGCCCTGGCAGGCAAACAAACTGGAGACAGTGGGAGTCTTGTCCTCAGAGCTGATTTGCATTACCTGCTGTTGGTTTGGATATCAAGCTTCTACATTATTCTCATAAATACTTTTCTGTTTGAGCTCCTTCTTTCTGCGTTTGACAATCTCCCTCAAAGTAATCACAGACTTTGTTTACACAGAGCAGAAAAGAGTCTGGTGTTACTGCAGAAAACAGAAAAGGAGAGAAACAAGGTCCGTCTTAAATAAACTCCTAAAGCAGCCGCTAAGGTTCAGAGCGCTAGTGCTCCGAACAGCAGAGCGTGATGGCCAGTGTCCGGTTAGACCATGATGGACGGCGGATTCAGGAAAGAGGGGGCACGCAGGCCCTCCCTGGACTGCAGACCACCCCTCTGACGCTCCCTGCGAGGCCATTGCTCCAGCTGCCGGGACTGAGGGACCTCCTGGAGCACGATGTGGCTCTCTTCCCTCCCGCTGGTTCAGCTGGGGGTCCTGCCCGTGGAAATGGGGGAAGGAAGGGAAAAGGAAAGGCAACAGCTTGCATCTAAGCCTTGTCCAACAGACACAGAGTTTGGTCGTTGGAGGCCGCATGGTACAAAAAAACTCAGTGCCAAAGCAGATATGCCAGAGCATGTTGATCAGCCCAAATGCAGTTTGGTTTCCCCTCCCACACACTGCTTTGTAGATTTACAACCTCACAAACAATTCAACTAAAAATAGAAATTATTTCCACAGTAAGCTCCTCCTCAACATGAACAAGAAAATTTGAATCAAACTAAATTACCTTGTACCAGCTGATGGTTTTTCAAGAATCTGGGGACAACTAAATATGAAATATATAAGCTTCAAGTACAGCTATAATAATCTATGGTCTCTTTACAATAAACTGTCAAAGAAAGATGGACAGTATCAAGGTGAACTTCTCCAAGCCTTTCAAATAAATTCAGCTGTATTAATAAGTGAGCCCTACCTTAAGACCAAGGGAAGGAACCAAGGAGTGATAATGACAGGTGTTGTAGACTGTTACAGAAATAGTAGCTCACTGAGTGATTAATACATCATGGACGTCTATACATGGATGTTTTGGGATTTGTAATTTTGCAGAAGAGACAATGGAGGTTTCAGGAAAGCTACAATGAGGTTACAAAACACTATCAGTGCTTTCAAGTTGAGCTCAAAAGAGTTTAAATGCTGAAAGCTGCATCAAGCCTATTGAATGAGAGATACTTCTGAGCCAAAGGCTCAGGTGCCTCAAGGAAGCTGTGTGTCCCAGGTTGCAGGAGAGACAGTGTCAGGGCGGCCGCTCTTCCACTACAACACAAGCAGTGTTTCCTGGCTGGACAAATTATTCAGTGCCTCACAACCATTTCATCAGGCCTAGCTATCAGATATTTACATCAAGTACATACATCTAGACTGCTATTTAGACAGAAACCTTCCTCTGATTCCAGCTGTTCCCACTAACTTGAGATGATGTGTTTTTCTGTACTTTTCACTCCGCCACTAAAGAAGTCTCACACACACACATATCCTTAATAAGAGCTGCCTTTAGCATCACGCTTAACTGGTTAGTTAAAAAACAGTCAGTGTTTTGCTGATTCATCAAGCAGATGAATGTTCATCATTCATCTCTTCTCCACGTTGAGCTGACATCTTTCTGAATCAGAGATCATTCTGTATCACATGAATAACTTTAGTCTTTAGCTATCTTGACTGCAGAGTTGTTTGAAGGTGATCACAAGAAAATGACTAGTACTCACTCAGTCTTACTCGGGTTCAGACTCTCTTCAAACTCAGTAAAGGTCAAAAAACAATTACTGAAGAGAAATGAAACCTTTTGGGAAAATTCCGCCTGTGATGCTCTTCAAGAGCACCTGAAGACCTGAGAAAAGACTAAAGAACAGCATCCAAAATCACTGCCAAGCCTACTACAGCTCCCTACTGTTCATTAAATTACATAGGTACAATGCAGTACTAGAAGGGCTACCACTATGCATAAGAAAAGCCCATGCAATGAAAATGGAGACCTCTCTCCTTCTCATCTTTTGTAAGTCTCCAGTGCTTTGCCAAATTCCTTCCCGTTGGACTTGTATGCTCACCGAGAGTACCTAATCCTTGCACAGGATCCAAGGACAAGAGAAGGAGGATGCTTCTCCTGTTTATGCCTCTTTTAATCCATACAGGATTAAGAATAACCTGGTGTTGGGACAGTAGGCTAAACGTAGGTTTTCCTGAGTTGTAAGGCTTTGATATGTCTAAGAGGAACCTCAAACCAACTAGTCTTAGAGTTTTGATGCTGATCCAAAAGGTTCGTATCAGCTGAAACTTGCAATAGGGTTTATGAATCAAGGTCAGTGACAAATATTCTAGCTAGAAAACCATTAATAGCAGTATAATCTGTATTTCTGCCTATTGTCAAGACTATGTTTAATTTATGTCCTATTAGAGCTCAGCTTCAACTTTCAAACCTAACTCTTGATAGCTTTTATTCTGAGACTTGCATCCCAGAAAGTGCTAAAATGGTGCAAAAAGCTTTGAGCAAGCACAGAAGGAAGTCATGTGGTATTGAAAAAACAGCAAATTAGTGCTCAGCCCTGTGAGATATTAAGCCCTCAAATCTGAGCATTTGGGGCTGAGGCTCAGCTATGCAAAAAAAAAAAAAAAAAAAAAAAAAAGTCGTTAAGAATTTGGCCCATAGTGCTTCATGGGAGTGGGTCATGCCTCATTGAAAGAGTCATCTCTTAGATTATTTTCCTTATTTTCTGTCCTTAGACAGCAAGCATTTCAATGCTGTAGCCATCCTTGTCCTGAAATGACTTTCATGCTAGAACGCCTTTCTCTCATCTCATGTGACACCTCCCCGCTCAGCTTTTAGAAGCAAGAGCAGTAGTAGTTATCTGGAGATAACTAGCAATCAGTGCTGATAAACAAGAGATGGAAAACTGGAAGTAGGGAGGGAACTCCAAGCTACCTGAATCCCTCCAGCGAGTTTTAGATTCGTGACTGAGGCTGCATTCACTGGTAGGTACCACTGCATATTCTGGATCCCACTTCTGAAAGCCAGGTTATACCTATGGTTCTGAGAAAAAAAGACTTAAGCTTGAGGACAGTTATCTACTTAATAAGCTTACCAGGATTGTAATTCCTTTTTGTTTTGCTTCTGAAATTTTGTTTTGAAGCTGACTTTTAGTGTTGCTAAATACAATTTTGTTTTGTTTTACTGTTAAGCTCAGCTGGCCCCTATCTCTGTGGGAGTAGAGGATCCACAAACAAGGAGTGCAGACACTCCTGACACCGCTTTCCAGATGGATATCTTTAGGGGGTCCAGACGCTGGAGAGTGTTTCCCGAAGACCTATAACGAACGGGTGAGTTTGAGGTTTTGAGTACTGCCAACTGCTGAGCCCTGTGGAAGACTTCTCTTCAGCAGCAATGAATTTTCCCCTCAAGGAAGAGAGGGCTGAAAGACAGTTTCAAGCAAACACAGCAGTTCCTTGTAAGCAGCTCAAATCCAGTAATGTCTTATTTCACCTTCGATACACTGTCATTTCAGTTGTCCAAAGTGATAAATAGATGAGTGGGACTGTGGATAAAATATTCACACCCAGTTTTCTCCACTTTCTGGCATCACTAGAAAACACATGGGATCACTTTTGTTGGTTGATTCCTATTGGTGACACTCACTTCTTCAACATACCCTTCAGCCATTAATATCATATATAGTTGCATTTTGTGGTAGGAGAGATTTCTAGTTTTCCATAGAAAACATGCCCCATACAGACCTTTGGGAAATCACTGTAAAGAAGGTACTTACCAGGTATGTGTCTCATAATAACTTTCAGATAACATAATACTAAATTCACACCTTACTACACATTACTACACGTGGACCATCCCAGCTGAAAGAAGCTACTTAGAGCACAGAGTCTGGCAGGCTTCTAGGGTGACCATGATTATTCTCCTTCCCGCGCCTCAGATTCCCTTTCTGTAAAATGAGGATAATGCTATTCTCCTGCTTCATAAAACTTTTGGAGAGAAAAAGTCACGCAGGTGATGGGGAGGGAGGTAAATTCTCATTTTAAGTGAAATACTATGAAATAAGTGCAGTGTTGGAGTTATGAAGGGGAAAGAGTTGGATTTGTCATGCACTGCTGCCAATTGAAACAAAAACACGAGAAGAATGCTGAGGAAGAGTTTGCACACACTCAGTTTTGGAAAGCTTTTCTTTTCAGATTCAAGCCCCTTCAATAAACCCTCCCCTAAACAAAGCGACCTGTGAAAATGGAAGGTGTGATTCTGGCATAGGTCATGCTGCCTTTGCACGTAAGGCACCAGAAGTCAAATGCTTTCTATGAAATTTTGCTGTGTGAGGCTAACTCCTGTTAAATGAGAGCAAACACCTGCTCTTCATACATCTGACACCAAACATTGATTCCTCAGCCCCTCTGCCACCTGAGAAACAGATGAATCCAAACACTCTCTTTCTTACACTAAAATAGAACAGAGTGTAAAATGGGAAATGCAAAAAGTAATGACAAGACTGCACACCTGCCATGCCCTTACCACCTTTTTTAGATAAAGGAGCACAAATAGCCTGCCCTTACTACTGCCGGTATTTTACACCACACAGAGAACTGTAAAGAACTGTGAAGAGCTATTTAATCTTTTTAAGTTCAGTGCTCTGTTTACTTTTTGGTGTTGTTTCTCCTGCTGCATGTGCTCAGGTCAGAAGAACATCACTGTTCTGCACAAAATTCACCCTACGCAGCAACTGGAAGCAGAGCAGCCCTCGTGCTGGCAGTCCCAAGGGCTGGCTACCTTGGCAGGGAAGAGGGTTTTGCTAATCCGTGTGTCTTGTCCTATGCAACATGGAAGTGCTTTGGGAGAAACTGCTGTTCCCAAATCCTGGCAGCATCTTTAGGGGGGAGTGTTCAAATAGCACCATGAAGATGACTTATTTTACTAGACCGCACAAGTGACATGTACTAGAACAAATTCAATGTTTCTTCTTGCCCTGGTCACACATATCAAATCCACCTTTGCCGCCCCAGGAGTTCATTCTACTCATTACTGTGACTAGTTTGAATAACATATATACTAGGGACAGGGAGAAAACTAAAGCTAGTGGGTGGCAGGCAGCTGGGATGAAGCGGCCTGTCACCTTCTGGAGATAGGAAGGTCACAATGAAATATTTTATAGCCTCGGATATAGTCTGCATTTGGTTTAGTTCCTGAGGTAGGGAGAAATATAGGGGGTTCTCTTTTCAAAATGAATGTTTATCCCTAATTGCGATGCATGAATTACTTTATGGGTCCAAAACTCTCAAGGGTGCATCTCAAAGTCATATAATGTTTCCATGGGCTTCTCAGATTTACAAAAGCTGACAAATGCGTAAAATCCCAAGTAGCCAGAAACTCCCTTGTGAATCTAAATGTGCAGATGCCGCAAAGCACAAATTATCTCTGCTAATGTTGCCATTAACATATACTCAAAAATTTCCCCTGCAGATTTATCTTTTTTTCTTACTTGTTCCCAGATGTTTGTGGAGATTACACCTACTTTTAATTAACTGTTTTGATAACTCTCCTCAGAGGAACATGGAGCAGATGAAGTGCCATGCTTTCTGGAAAACTGAAACGTATCAGTGGCCTCCTAATCCAAAGGCCCTGATAGAGAAAAATAAAACGAAATTGAGGTGATCTGTGGGGTTTATTCAAGGGCATCACCAGGCCTAAATGTTGTTTCCTTCAGCGGAAGTATTTGAAATCTAAATGAACTTATACAGAATGGATGTGCGTTTCGAATGAATTTACACAGAAGAATTACACACCGAATAGACTGTTCTGAAATAATAAAAACGCTATTCCACTGTTTCAGGTGGCAAAGTATAAGTGGCAAAGCTGAACTTCTTCCAGCACAATAAAGAGATCCATTTCTTGCCGGTCACATCTTGGTTGTTCAGGTACAGTGACATAACAGCTACGAAGCCGTTTTCTTGATTTTTAAGAAAAACAGGAGTGCAGCCAGAAATCTTACCAGAACAACGTTCAAGCCAGACCATTTTAAAATGCATCATTTTGGTGAACCGGTCTTCGATAAGAATAGGTGCTTCAAAACGACGTTTCAGCCGTGGTTCTCGGAGAGCTGCTGCTCGAGTCTGCCAGTCATTTAGCCAAGTCTTCGCCGTTACGGAGCCTTTCCCTCCTGCTCCCCACCGGCGCAGGCACGCAGTGGCAGCGTTACGAACTCCTGACCATACGAACAAAGTCGCTCACTTGGCGACTCTCCTTACGACCTGTTTTCACAGCATGGAACCTATTTCACACCACTTCTCTCATCCAGGTTTGCAAGGAGCTTTCCCTCCCCCTGGGTGTGAGTAACGCTAGTGCGACACTGGCTTCAATAAGTAACTTTTTATTGTGTCTAATCATGTGCAAATGTGTTAAAATTGGTAGTTTTTAGCAAACAGTTATGGAACATATTACCGTAAGGCATTTGTTCATGGCGTGACAATGATTGGCCCCATGCCATTTAAATGTTTTATTTAATAATGTGGGAATTTAAGTGTGTTTTCCTTTCATTATTTTTAACTTGAAAACAGAAACAGAAAGCCCCTTCTTTAAAGTTAAAACTTTACCGCCTAGAGTCTGTCAAAAGCAATATAAGCATCTGGATTTTAAAAAGGGAGCTTTTGCAGGATGTTAATTTAATATACTGGCATATTTCATGCATACTTTTTATATTTTGTATGCTTGAAGCCATCTCTACAGTGGCCACCCAGGAACAACAGACTTTTCAAAATTCAAAACTTAGGAGCATGATGTTCATGTAACATGAATTTCAGGTGATATTTGCCAATCTTCAGGACCAAATGATATGTGTAATGCTTCCGCTGTTCGTGGCATTACATTTATATAAGTCATCAGGTAAAATAAAAGGGCTTATATTACAGTCCAGCCTTGAGCTCCCTGAGGATGACACTTTCAAAACAATCCCACTCTTAATTAGATATTCTATGAATAGAAACATCTCCAGTCTTACATTAGTCGCAATTTTGCAAGGTAAAATCTCAAGCCCACTTTTTTTTTTTTTTTTTTTTTTGCCAAAATGCAACTTTAGGTCATTGCATTGTAAGTCATGGGAGAGGAATCAAGAAGCAATTATGTGTCACCCTTCAAAGCTGTGAACTGCATTAGAATAAGGAAAAAACAGTTTGGGTTCCCCTATTTCAAAAATAGCAGAAAAAATTCTGCTGAGATCCTCTGCAGCAACCCCACAAGTGGGTCTTATAGTTTTGAAGAAAGAGTACGTTGCTTAAAATAAATGTTGTGAGTACCAGTTGCTGGCTTGCTTACACATTTCAGGAACAAGTACATTTCCTTAGGAAAAAAGTCTCAAAATACAATGTATCCAGTATAAAATGGCTTTGTTTGTGCAATTCATTTGCCAATATATTTTCATAAATCAAGCAATCCATCCAAAAGCAAAGAAAAATCCATCCAGAAGGAAAAGAAAGAAAAAAAAAAGCAGCTGAACTGTTTCATTTTCAGCAGGAATTGATCTAAATTTAAAAATTTGCATGTCTACAACTACTCTGTGAGCTTCCTTTAGGTTACTATGTTGAAACTTGCATTTTATAAAATCAGTATGGTAAAACCACCTCACCATTCTCCTGCCGACTGCCCCATAAGAGACAACTGGAGAGAAAAAGAGGAATATATTTCACATAAATGCTTCTAAGTAAGACTTCCCCTGAAACTTGAAGTGAATTTGAGTGATGAATAATATACACAAGACAGTCCAAATTATAGGTTAAAATTAAGAGAAAAGAAAGGGATATTTAGCAAGTACAGAAAGACCTAGAGAGTGATCTCCAGGGTTACATTCCCTACCTCACCTCTGATATAGACAGAATTTTTAGTTAGTTAATATTCTTCTGAACCTGATTATAGTCTTGGCTGTCCACATATTTACTGTCTCGTTTGCTCAGTCACATTTTATGTTGTTTCTTGCTTCTACCACCCTAAACATCCTCCTCGAAAAAGGGCAGTTCTAAGGTGAAAACTCTCCTCTTTGAAGAGCAGAGGAAAAAGCAATATTAGGAGGAAACTCCTGGAGTTGCTGCCCATGCTGCAAGTTTACATGACCTTTTTTTTTTGTTTACAACTAGAAGATATGCCAAGTTCACCACAACAGTGTCTGAGGTCAGATAAAGCCATTTTTAAGGTTCTTTCACTATTAAGCATGGAAGCAGTGGCTGGAGATTGGAAAAACCGGGAGCAGTTTGGAAGATGAAGAATCAGGAAGTGGAAGGGTTACTTGATTTTTATGTTTTTGTGTTTTAAACCCAATTTGAACTCAGGCACCAAGATTCATCCCACTTGAAATAACACTGTTGAAATAATTGCGCTTACTCAGAGCTGCCACGGGCACCGATGACCACGGTTTAAACTTCCTAATGACGGTGGTGGGCAGATTACCAGAGGGAGGACCACTCGTGACTTGTGCCAAAGTGACTTTTTGACCTTTAGTGGAAGACCTCAACAGCCACGGGTATTTCCTGCTCAATTGGCCAGTAACTGAGGACAAATGGAATGACTTTAAATTAATTATCACAGAATCACAGAATCAGTAAGGTTGGAAGGGACCTCTGGAGATCATCTAGTCCAACCTCCCCGCTCAGCAGGGTCACCTAGAGCATGTTAGACAGGGTTGCATCTAGGTGGGCCATTATAATTATTGTTGGGACATTAATGGATCAGATAAAATCAGAAGAAAAAAAAAACCACAAACTGCACCTATTTCTCCTTTTAAAATAATTGATCATGCTATCTTAAAGCAACTCACTTAAAATAGATTGCGTTATAAAAACAAGTATGTAATAAAATAAATGTTGGCACCTAAGCTACAAATCAGGGGCATCCAGACTCTGTAGGCAAAGGCTGCTTAACCAGGCTGCCAGGAGCCTGACAGCTGCATCTCGTTTCCCTAAAACGGAGCGGGCTGCCCGAGCTGCCGCCCCGTCCCAAGGCGAGCCCGCGGCGCCTCCGAGCTACACGGCCGAGCAACCCACGCTGCGTCCTGCAGCCTCCCGCGGGCAGCAGCACCGGCGCCTTTCCCGAGGTAGAGAAAAGGGCACTTACTTGCTTCCTAACCCGCCCCCGCTCAACGGATACAATAGGAAAAGGTGGAAAACGCTTGGCTTGCTGACTAACGCAAGCACGTTTGACGTGCTCGGGGAAGATCGGCTTCCCCGGGTACTAGCAGCCCTGCTGGAGCTCAGTTTCCATCGCAAGCACAACTCCAGCTGCGCAGCAGGGCGGAAGCCTCGGCCAGCGGAACCGCAGTGCACATCTTCTGGAGGATTTCTTTTCCATCCAAGTCTACGAAATGTTATTTATGATTCCACGAGCGCTACCAGTTGCCAGTGATGTCACCCTTGGCTTTTTACCTCTTTTCTGCCTCCTCGGTTTCAACGCCGAGAAATCCTACCCTGCAGCGAGAGGCAGGAGGAGGTCCGCAAGCATGTGCCGCGACTCACCGCGGCCCAGACGTGCCGAGGACACAGACACCGCGCAACGCCTGACCGGGCGCTTTCGCACCGCGGTGCCAGCAGCTCTTGCTTTGTCAGTAGGACTACACCGCCCGGAAGATCGCCGCGCTACACTTCCTCCGTCAGAAGGGCCGTCAGCAGCTCCGCGACGGCCGTCTGGGGAAAACAAGTGCTTGGCCCAAAGCAAGATGAAGTAACAGGCCAGGAGCACTGGCAGGGACACGGTGAATTACATTGAAAACCTATCGTATTTGTTGGCTAGCTGTGGATGACAGCATTGGAGTGCACGATAAAATGCTTTTATGATGCTGTGTAAATCCCGTGGGTTCATCACACTTGTGTATATCCTGAGCTTATCTATTGGCCAGGAATAAAACAGAAGTCAGTTATGTTTCACTTAAGATTAAAATTCTCAATTACGTATAACTCCAGCAATTGCTGCTGCATAAATACAGAAGTTCATGAACAATATATATGTATATATATATATATATATATATTTGGCATGCAACTTTTCAACTTGTTTTTCTTATACATTTTCTTTGTAAGAGATCACAGAGTAAGAGATCCTTACTGCACTGTGGAAAAACAGCACTCTAAGCTAACACGTAATATGTATGGTTTGTGCTCTAAACAAAAAAGAGAAAATCCATCACAGATATCGACAAATACCCAAACTCCAAAGTCTGGTACCTCAGTTTTATGGAGCACAAAATATACTTTGTACTCAACAGGATTTAGTCAAATTAATTAAAAACTAATTTTATTCAGTAATAAAATAATTATTACAAAATGATAATGCATTCCTGACTATTTCACAAACATTAAGAGGTTTCTCAGTTGCATACCTTTCGCTTACGCTGATGCAGGTCTCACTTGTACCTGCTAGGTAAAGCAGAAAGACTGCATGCACTTCAGGGGAATTTCTCCCAATTTACATCGGGTCAGCTGAGATCAGAAGGTGGCACAGAATAATTTCACTCTGGCCAAATCCACAGCACAGTGGCAAAACAGAGTTGATGAGGGTGGAGTGAAGCAGCAGACTAAAGTCACTGCAGTGCTGCTCCAAGCCAGCACGGGGCAGCTTGCGTGGCTGTGGCCCCAGCAGAGTCCTTCAGAGCTCAAAGTTCATGGCCAACACGCACAGACGCAAATGGTAAGTGTGGCAAAAATACTTGCCTACTTGCATATTCACTGTTAAGACACCACTCAGAAATAACAAGCAATACAAAGAGTATTTGCTACATCTGACATTAGCTCACCCTCTGGGATACGACAGCCGGCGCTGAAGAACCTCAGTTAATAGACTTTCATCCTAGCATTTTACCATACATGTGCTGCTTTAGTAATAAAATCATGTAAGTTGAAACATAGCAAGAGAGAAGAGGTGCAGAAATCCAGTGTGGGATTTATTTAGAAGAAAGATGTTTGCCATTGAAGTCTGCATTAGCAATCAGGCTTACATTTACTCAGAAAAAGGGGAAAAAAGTACCTTGAATGGATTTCAGAGGATCACCTCTGTCAACCATGACTTCAGCAGAGACCCAAATTTAATTTACAGTTTTCTCAATGGAAAGGTGAACAGTACAGCATGTTCTAGAAATTAAATTTCTATGATTAAAGACATTATTTATTACACATAAGCGTTCTCCTGGGTGATTACTGAACCCAGTTTTTTTCAATTGTACATTTCAGCATGATTAACTTTAAAGGCATCTGACAAACCACATTTGCATAGCTTTCCTTGCTTGGTCTATTTGCGGTTCATACAGTTTTCAAACATTTTACTTTAGGAAAAGCAAAATCCTGGTAATATCTAGGAGCTATAAATTCACCCAAAATTGTGGATGCATGAATTGTCTAAAAATAAAATGAAACCTAAAACAAGTTACAAAAAAGATAGCTGTGGACTCTGGCTTCCAGAGGAGACCTAATCCTGGAGACTGTCTATCAGGGCCAGACCATGCAGTTCTATGCAAATTCCTCAAATCAAAAGTTATTTTTTGGTAAAGAGGAGAGAAAATAAAGATTAGTTGCAATATCACATGAAAGCAGTATTACATACACAGCTGAAACAGTCAAGGTCTTCAGAGACAAAGTGAAAGACAATATCCCTACTGCTTGTAAAGCAGCCAAACAGCAGTAGGAATAATTTTTGCTCTATCCCAATCTGAAATTAGCTTCCATAAAAAATAAAATAAAATCAAATACCAACTATAATACCACGTGCTACTTATCAAACAACATAGAAAAGACTGAAAAAATTTCTTTGCAAAAAATATGCTGTTCTTTACATACTTAGTTGAATTATTGAAAGGACCAACTAACGCTACACACAGATACAATTTCAGCCGTAGGTGTATTCTCTATTCACAGCTTAATTGGAAAAATATAGAAACTTTGCCTTTCAAATTAAAACTTTCACTAGTACCTGATCAATGCACTTAAAGATAAACATTTGAACAGTTAGTATCCTGGATGCAAATAAAATGATAAGTAGTAACTATAAATACCCACGGAGGGCTCTCCAAATGGTTTGTGTGCAGGATTTTGTTCTGAGAGAGAATTTGAGAGAGAATTTGCATGTCATTCGATAGTAACCAAGGTGAGAAGGGGGAGTTGCAAAATGTTGTTCTCTTTGCCTAGTACTTCACAACTTTCATACTGCTGCACAAAGCGAGCACTTAAAAAGAGATATTACAAAAGTCATAGTTAAAAGGGCAGAAAGATTTAAATATATATATATACATATATATATATGTTTTGCTAATTGTTAATGCATGACTTAAAAGGCTCCCATAGCTCTCAGTAGTAAAGAGTTCCATTTGCCCGGCAAAATAAGTGTTTTTCCTTTGATTTAAGGCAAGGCAGAAGAGTTTAATGCTCTCGTCTGGGACTGCAGGGTTCTGCCACTGACTCGATGCTGCGACCTTAGACAAGTCAGTTTTTTCCTCTTACTCTATGAGTCATTTCTTTTCTCAACTTGTTGACCATTTTTGGTACTTTGTTCCTCCATTTAACAGCTGTCAGTTAGCCCACATTCCTTCTCTCCCATGATCGTGAAGGTTGGAGGTTTTCTTTCTAATTGCACCTAATTGGCTGTTTAAAATGCATAATCCTCTTTAGAAGATTACTGTAGCAGAGGCTTTCAGGAAATGCATGCTCTTGTGTTATTGAAGGTCTTTGGGGTAAATGAGTTGTGGCTTTCTAGCTGATCCCTCCAGCCACGTCACTAGAGATGTTTGGAGGAATGCAGCCCTCTGCACAAAGAGCTTCCAAAAGTCTCCCGTATGATGGTGTTTGCCCCTGGAAACAAAACAGGTTGAAGGGAGAGGTATACCTCTGGACTGGTGGCTTTGGACTAAGTAATGTAACACAAAAACAGCCTGGGTCAGTTACCATGTATTTTTACTTACTGAACTGTATTCTAATAAGCACAGAAGATGTATAATCTGACTAGTTTAATTTTATCAAAAATAGAAAACAAATCCATATATACAAGAAACCACTCATCTATAATCAGCATTTTCTTCCTACCTAAAGGCTGAAAGATACGATAGATACAATCCACTGAAGCCCTTAATCAATCAAGAGGGATAGAAAAGGTGAGGAGAAAAGACAGAAAGAGAATTATAGCAGAATTAATATTCCTAACCTGCTAAAGATCCAATAGCCACTATTGGAAAAGGAATATCTTCTATAAAACCACATTTATTATGCATTGCTAGTAAAATCCTGACAGGTTTATCAAGTTATTATACAGAAACCCCCCCCCCACCAGTGCATGCTCACATACTGAAAGCCCACAATCTAAATTACATGTTTGAGCATTTATTGGATAAGAATATTTTGGGAGGGGAAGATGGGCGGTGGGGGGAAGAGGAAGAGAAAAAAAGCAGGAATCTCCTAACAGCATGAGAGGATTTAGGCACATCTGCAGTTCCTGACAATTATGTTATGTCCACCATCACTATCTCAACATTAACCTGTTAGTCCTCTGAAAACGCCTTGAAAAAAGGATACCTCAGAATCCACTGATCTTGTGAAACCACGAGTTTTCTTTGCGTACGCGAACGTCCCCTGCGTGCTCTGTAAGAGCTCGCGCTCTTCACAAAAAGTTCTAACAATCTTGAAACGTATAAACGGAAAGGTAGCGTGGAGCACAGAAACTGCAAACAAGAACAGACGAAAACACATGCAGCAGCACTGCAAGATTTCAAAGAGATTTCCGGGGAACCGCATGTTCCAAAAAAAAGCAGAAGCAACAACAGTGGAAAGGGGGAAAGGTTACAACAGCACTTCAGAGCAAAATCTGGCTTACCCGAGAATAAATGCCAACAAATACCTTAAGATGGAGAACCGATCAGAGGCCTAAACAATCCCACCAGAGATGCGTGAAATTCATAGTAGGCCTCCGTGTAACTCCCCTCTCACCAGGAGAGGCACAGTGCTAAAAAGCAAAACCAGCTAACCAGCCCAAACCACGCGCCAAATCATGAGGCTGTCGCACGCCCCGAAGCCGGCTAGGAAGGCCACGAGACCTCGCTCAGCACCACAGTACGGTCAGCGTGGTGGGCGCAGCGGCCCTGATTCACAGCTCGGTTAGTTTATTTAATAACGTGCGGACGAACTCCATTTCCAGGGCACAGAATTCAACTTAGATCGGTCTGGACCTTACCTCCTTGATGAATTTCCCCGAAGTATTTCTTAGCACTGTGTTCAACAGTGCAATCTTCACTGAAGCTGCAGGTTAGAAAGTACAGGGGTACGTTCTAAAAATGAAATCCTAGTCAATGAAACTTGAATAAAGTGAACTGAAACAGAGTCAACTGTGCATCTCTTGGGGAGTTTATAAGCAGTGTCAGCATCAGGGACTAGTCTTCACTGTGCTGGCTAGCCTCCAATCTTTTTTTTTTAAAAAAAAAAAAAAAAAAAAAAAAAAAAAAAAAAAGAAGGTTTAGTACAGTCCAGAAATGGACAAGTTACCATCTTTTACGTTTACCCTAAAAAAGATTAGAAATAAAATAAACCAAATGGCCAGACATGCTTAGTGACCCAAGAAGCGAAGCAAAGGGTATCTGAAACTTTAAAATTTACACAGAGGCATTTGAGCAATGCAAGCACTAGCAGCAGTTGTGATTACAGAAGACCGAAGTCAAATGAGGGTTGAACTCACACCACAGTCTCAGGGCTTTGGGTAAGAATTTTCTGTCAAATGCCAGGCTTTAGAGAAAAAGCAGCAACTGAAAATTGAGATATCAGACCTATCAGTCAAAAACTCCCAACCCTTCTAAGTTTCAAAAAAAATTTGAAATCTTTACTAAAACATATTGGGGTTTACTAGTGCCAGAACTAATCAATTGTTTAATCAAATACTGTTCTCTATCACACCACAGTCTCAGGGCTTTGGGTAAGAATTTTCTGTCAAATGCCAGGCTTTAGAGAAAAAGCAGCAACTGAAAATTGAGATATCAGACCTATCAGTCAAAAACTCCCAACCCTTCTAAGTTTCAAAAAAAATTTGAAATTTTTACTAAAACATATTGGGGTTTACTAGTGCCAGAACTAATCAATTGTTTAATCAAATACTGTTCTCTATCTTTCCCTACCCTACCTGAACCAGAAAGGCTTGAAAAAGCCTGTCCTTAAAGCATTCTCCTAAAAAAGAAAAAAATGAAACGTGGGAAAGAAAGGAAAACGCACCTAAGTTTTTCAAAAAACAAAGCACTAGCTGCTAGCTAGGACAGAGATTTTCAACTGGATTGACCAGGGAAAAATGATCCATGAAGAGAGTTAAGACATTGAGCCCTGATGGATGGTCACAATAACTCTAATAAAGCAGCTGTTGTTGGCACAACCAAAGTTTACATATCAATTTATAACAGTGTGATATTTCGGTATAGTATTGCTTAGTAGCAATTAGTTTTATTTAGAGCGATTAGGTGTTCAGTTACTTCAAGGGACCTGCAGTGTTAGGCTCCATTTAGAGTTCATCTGCAAATTTCTGCTGTGAAAAGTCTCTGAAAATTAATTTTGTGCCTTTTCTTACATATATTTCTTGCAACCCAAAATGTGGAGAACAAAAATGATGGAAGCAATTCAAAAAAATGTTAGGTATCCTAGAAGGAATGAGACACGACCAAACTATCCAAAAGCAAATTATCTAACTGTCAGTGCTGCTGCACTTATCGGAGCACCCGGAGCCGTAGCATGGTGCAGCTTCCCCCGAAGAGCATTTCTGGTGGGTGCATCTGCAGAGAGCAAGGCAGAGCCAAGCAGACAAACATATATTCATTCATTTTTGCCTATTTCCAGCGCTGTTGGGACCTGTTGGGAGAAAAATTATATCCGCTTATTGAGTAGACCCTGGCTGTGCAGACAGCTCGAAGCTCTGTGCTTGCAGGGCTGCACAGAGGCCGCGGGGTCTAAGTTAACGGGGTGGATCCTGGTCACCGTTCCCAGCCAGATCCGAGCCGAAAACCCCTCCGCGCGGTAGCATTACAGCAACGGTGCCTAGCGCACAAGAGGGTCGTACCGCTCCCTGCAGAGAACTCTAAATCCTCTATGCAGGCTGGTTCCCCGAGGCAGAGGTTGTTTCAATTGTCCCATTAACAAAACCTTAACTATCACTTGCTCAGATGTCAATGATGATAACAGAAACGTAAAGCCGAACTGTCAAAGTTTTAATATCCCAGTGACCACACAACACTTCACTGGTTATTCACATGCATTTTGATGGAACTACAGCTGCTTCTGGAGTGGAGGCCCTTCCTTAGTTAAACAAGGCATGAATTAATAAGATTAACATGGTGCTACTCTAATAATATTTGCCCTTATATACCACTGGTGAATAGTGTACAGCATGTGATATACTCAAGTCCTCTGCATGATAATTCCAGGTCACAGTTTAATTAGTCCATGCATAATATATTTGAGGGATCTTTATTTATGATGTGATTGCTTTTGTGTTGGGGGTTTAATTCAATAATTTTTTTTCCTGCATCTCTGCTCCGGGTAGAGTAAGACGATGCTGATACTAGCACAGGCACTGCAGTCCCTAGCAATCTTTGGCCAGCAGCACGACGAGATGAGCACCAGCAATATTGTGCTTTTCCACATTAAACTACCATCTCCCACAGTGGGCTCTGGAGTGTCTCAGCCCAGGGTGGTGTGCCTTTGCACATGTGTTGAACCCTAGTGAATTTAGCTATCGTTTTCCAACGTGTACACCCCAAATCGTTTCCAATGCAAATGTCTACCTATGAGCCACAGCTGAAAAGAGGCTGATTGCTTTCCTGATAAAGTTAGACCTTGTGTGTTAATGCAAAACCACATGCACGTTCAAGATCAAAATGATTTACAGAGAATATTTTCATGAAGCAATCCTGTAAGGTCCTCTGAAGGAGTTACAAAAAGCTCACAAATGCAAAAAAGGTATTTTATTTGTCTCCCTTCCCTAATTTATATCTTTTGCCTTGTATAGAGACATGTTCCCCTGACTTTATATTATTTAGGATGAAGATTTTGAATTAATTAAATTACTATTATTTATATTTAAGAATCAGAAGTTCCTTATAGTCAGAAAATATAAATTAATCACTCATGCACATAAACATAACACTTAAGTTTGTGTCAAATGTTTCAAATATGTAAGGAATTGCTGTCTAGATAAAATTAATGTCTGGAAAGTGTATATTACGTACAGTCAAAGATATAAGGTACCATGAAAACAAAAATCTGAAGGGTTTAAGAGCATGATACCTAGAAGTATATCCAAATAATTATTCAACACCAAACATTGATCCAAAGAATAAAAGCACTTAGGGTTTAAAGTAATTTGGCTAGCACATACAAATCGCTTCATTACAATAATTAAACACTCAGACTAATTGTCCACCTGGTTCTAAAATAAACCTCATAGCTTAAAACATTAAGTAGCAAGTTAAGATGCTGGTGCCGAGGGCAATAAGATAAGGTTATGTGTGGGCTGTATTTTAGATAGGGCTGTTTTAAACAGCAGCACCAGCTTGGTCTACAGCAATCCAAGAGTCTGACTCAAGTTTCTTCATCAGACGCATGGAGATACACTCTTTTTCTTCTGACAGTCCTACAGTTCACATAGACATCATCCTGACAGGGTAGCAGGCGTAGAAAGAAACAGAACATTTAATCAGTGTGGTTTATACATGGCTTGGGTTAGTTTCATTTCTTTAATGTCAATTTTTAATATGGTCCCTATTACTTTTCTGCATTTCTGTGGTCACCAATGACAATTCTTTCTCAGGTAACATTGTCCTTTAAACAACCTTGAAAAGCCTGCCAGAAAACCCAGGACATCCAGGCTTCTGAAGATGACACACTCCTCCTTAGTAAACAGGTTGCACCTCTGCATACACTTTAAATCATCTATCTCCAAATATAAACCTTATCTTTACTTAGCCGTTTTCATAGTCTTCTGTACAGCGTCCATTCCAAATAAGGGCCACCTGTTTTCAATAGCAAAATACCTTAATAGTCAATTGCTATCAATTAACCTTCAGCAACCACACACTGCATTACAAAAGGATTATGAATGTAGATCAGATCACAGTCCATCACAGAGAGGGAATTAGGTGTATACATAACCAAAGTCCATTACACCCTATACTGTGTGCAAATTACCACAGCAGCACCAGTGTTCTCCCTACCTCTGAAAAACCCTTAGTACATACTAATATCTGTCAGAGCTTCCCACGTGACCCAAAAACCTAGTAGTAGTTAGTAGTCAGATTAAGACCTACAGTATAAGAATTTCACTGTATTTAATCATCCTGTCTTCACACACATCTCATGTTAGGTCACATAATGCATTTCTGGTCCCAAAGAGAAATATTCTCTGCTCCCTCTCCCCAGCCAAGAAGCAAAACCATAGGCTTCTTGCCCATACTAACAAAAGTTACTTACACTTAGAATTATGAACCAGAAATTGCAGAAAGAGCTATTTCACCATAATTCTGGATTATTTTGCATATTGTATATGGATAATTCCTAGGTTTCTCATTAACTCTGGTATTTTTTGTTATTAAGATTTCACATTTCCATTCTGCTCTTGGACCTAGCAGATCAACAACTATGACCGAATCTAGTGCCCTAATTCTAGCGCCCGGATGAGCCTTCGGCAGCAGCGCTGTCACAGCTGACAATTACAAAAAAAAAAAAAAAAAAAAAAAAACTTACTGTCAAGAACTGGCAAGCGATGCACTCAGCAACACGACACTCCTTCACTTCTCCATCGCTGCCTCAGCTCTTAAGCTGTGTGATCCCTGCTAACATCGATACAGACCGCGACGCTGAACTCCGACGTGATGACTGCAAGCTCTGAGAGATCACAGCCCCGCTGCCAGACGCCGGCCTGGATGGGCTACAGAAACAAGCGACCGCAGGGATGTTATTAAACTGTTCTCAGTAGTCACTGATTCAAGATACAGCTTCACCCCAATATTCTCTCCCTCTACTCCTCTCTGATGGAATAACATGCGTGGGAAAAAAATCACCTTTTGTCTCCCGGTTCAGAGGCGCGTGCGTGTCCTCACCTCTCCTCGGAGTGCCTGCACGCTCTTCCACCTCTGACATTCCCCACGCCTCTCCAGCCAAATCCACCCGTGAGTTTGGCTGGTCTGCAGAAGACTGAAAATCAAGTGTGGCTCTCTAAGAAGGACTAATTTTAAAGTAACCCAGACTTTCTGTATTAACTGACCTGCTGTTTAAATAGACTCTCCCAGCTGAAATCCCAGACTCACGTAAACAAGCGGCAAAATCCAGAGAAACTGATGGGGCCTAGACCTGTCTTATGTTCAAGAAAATTCACATGCACATGTGAGATTGGGAAGGCAGACTAGCAGGGAAAAAAAGTCAGTCCAACTTTCATCCCCTCCCTAACATACTCAGTGTGCACACGTGAATATATGTGTTCACACTTATTCCATAGTTAGTTCCACTTTCTATATTAAGATTACATTCAGACAATGTAGTATACTACTTTTTTCCATAAATCCCTTAACAACTGTTCTAACCTCATTTTTCTTTTGCAATGTGACCAGTGGCTTCCCGAATATTCCAAAAAGGAAAAAAAAAAAAAAAAAAAGTCCATTTACCACACATCGTCACAGAAAAACTAAAAGGAAAAAGAAAAACTTTGTAACATAAAACTCTCTTCTGAATTTAGAAGTAGATATAACAAAGTAAAAGTACTAAAGGTCCCTTTAGTAGAGAAGTTTATGTGAAAGCGTCCCATTCTTGTGAACGTCCTTATTATCCTGAGGAAGAGGGACAGTGATGGGATAGTGATGTTCTTTCCAAGAATATGAGTGAGAGAGGAAAGATCTGGTTAGAAGGTTCTCAGACACTTCAGACAGTGGTAAGGACATGAAGTAGCAGGCTGCAGGCAACAGAAAGTTAGTTTTAGTAAAGTTCAGTTGATGATTGGATTGAAGCTCTTCAAAAGAGAACAGAGGCGTAATTTCAACTAGTAGTGGTTTTATCAAACTATCATGGCATGCAATAGCACCGCTGTGTTTTGATGCAACACCAGTTGCTCAAGTAAGAATTACTCTTTTGCAGAGCGATGACCTGGGAACATGTCCTCGGGCGAGGAACCCTCCTCTAGGATTCGCTGTTATGATCTGTGCGTGCTAGAGCGAGAATGTGTTTATGTTCTCAAATACATGATCATCTCACCACCTTCAAAAGCAAAACCAAAATTGCATCATTGGACCTGATCATGGAAGATTTTTGGCTATTACATTTTTCCATCCCACCACACACTTGAGGTTTCCTCACTCGTAACTCGTGTGTACGTACCCGAGTGTACGAAGATGAATGAACCCCATCATCACACCAACCACAGCGACATAACCCCAGACGAACACAGACAGCAAAGGGAAAAAAGCCAGCAAGAGGAAAACAATGCTGTATTTCTTAAGAAAATGCTGTTTTTTAAGGACCTGTTTCATTTTATCAAGACATCTAAATAAAGAAGCAAAAATCCAATTAGAGGAAAAGGCATATGAATGCGATTTATATGTTAAGAGGAGATAACAGCATTTGGTATTTAATCCTACTCCTCCCTGTCTTTCTAATTTAAAGCAAATGAGAAACCGAAACTTTGGTAAAACATCCACAAGCTTTATTAAGTTGTAGCACTGATTTTTTAATAGTCGAGTTCTAGAGGTACCTAGTTCTCTGTTCCTCCTTCATAACTGGTTTGTAATGAGTCTCCCTAATTGGAGCTGAAGAAATAAAATTAGAGAAGAAATAGCAGTAACAACTCAGATGGTGAATTTTGACTTGCAATTTCAAATAATACAGGAAAATAATTTTAAATGCTTTTCATTGGTTTGCAGGTTTTTTCTTTTCCCCAGTACAAGTACGTATAAAACTCAGATCTCAAATCCCCTGCTTCTGCCTCTTGATCCCCATTCTCAATCTTGCGCAGTTACTGTTTCCCCAGCTTTTTCCACTCCCTGCCTAATCCAGTCTCCTACTGTCGTCCCAAACACATTTCATTTTGATCCATCCTCCCTGTCACTGGGCCTTCCCATGAGAGGCTGAACGGAGGCTGGCACTTGAAAATAACCTGACATGTTATATCCTCGTTGCAGAGTGGTTTTTTCATGACTCTTCTGAAGGGTACCAGGGAAGATACTTTCCCCATATCCAAGGGGAAAAAAAATCAATAATTAATTACTTTCTTAATTTTAAGCTGATTTCTGTTTAATAATCAGCTTAATTTCCTAATAATGGGAAAACTGAATATCAGTTGACAGCTCTTGTGAGTTTTTTGCTTTTTTGTCACAGGCCAAACTAGAGAATGGAATATGGGGAGATGCTGAGAGCTAATATCCATTCACACTTTCTTACAGAAGTGATTTTCAGTTTGCCTGGGTTGCTTCCATCTGACCTTAGGTATTTGACTTGATGATGTTGATTAGGAGTTTGGTTACCTTAACCAGGTTCAGTGTTGAATGGTAAGAGAGGTAACTGTTAACCAAAAATTCAGGTTGGTTAACTTACCCCGCAGAGTTGCCCACCTTTCCACTGACTGGAGAGGGAGCCCAGGTTGACTGCTAATTTAGGCCCTGACGGTTCGACCCCTGCGTGGGTGGCATGAGTCCATTCACAAGTTCTGGTGCCCTGTGGCTCTGTCTCATTCAAGGGACATGTCTGCTTCCAGACAAATCCCTCCTACAGCTGGGGAAGCCAATGGGCTGTACAGGTGCATAAATGAAAGCCGAATTTCAGGTTTGGGGAACCCAAACTGTGTTACAGAGATTACTGTTTAATGGGGGCAGTTTCCAGGCCCCAACCAAAGTCCCTAGGATGTATTGCAACATCCACCAGCAACTGTTGAAGCTGATGTCCTTGCTGGTGCTGAAGTCAAAGGCAAAGTTCCCATCTGTTTCAGGGGTGCAGGTTGTTTGGGAATCCAGCGCCCATTTAATTAGACCCCCATTTGACGACTGCCTAAACCATTTTCCAGAGCTGCATTCCTGATTTACACCACTGTAAATAAATGAATAACGAGGTACTCACTTAGCTGGCTGGTTAAAAATTATCCACATTAGACATACAAAGATAAATGACAAATGCTGAAGTACTCGACGTAAACAAAACCAACACAAATATCAGGAAGTCTCATATAGGTAATGTATGCACAACTACACTACAGCCTGTACGGAAACTAGGTAGGAAATAACATCTCTCCCAAAGGCCCAGAATGTGATGCACAACCCGTTGTCCAGAAGCACAAATACTTTCACGTTCGTGTCCCAAAGTCTTGGGCGGCAATAGAGCATATACAGAATCGCGTACAATAATCTTCCTAAGAGCTCTGAAGAGAAATTTCACAGATCATGCAATGCTCTAGCTTACCACTCAGCTGGATAGAAATGCATTATAACTTTATTCCATCATTAAAGCTGCTACCTTATTTTGAACTTAACCCTTTCTATAACCCATCCTCATAAAATTATCTCACTACTACCTTGCTCAAAGCATTTGCTTCTCTATTACTCATAATTATTCCAATGTGCTCCCTTTTTGCCCTTTTATTTCTACTAAGACAGCTATAATTACAAAAGCATTTCTTGTCTTAGGCATACTTGCATCACTAAGAGCAGCAGACTTTCATCAGGCTATATCGTTAATCTTTCCCATAATGACAGAACTTGTAATATTCTAGAATCAAATCCATTTTACAGCTCATTTTACAGCTCCAGGGTTAGTTGTAACAGTGACAGCTCTTGTGAGATGAGATTAATACATCTTTTATAAAACATGTTAGACCGTTTGTTCAGATAAGGTTTTCTGGTAATTTTAATATCCTCCACTACTTGAATTATTTTGATAGTTACAGTATTCTACACAGTGATGCAAAAAATGTTAGGAGTTTTCATGCTGGTGCCTGAAAAGACTCTCTCTCTTTTTTTTTTGTTTAAACTACTCAGAGACTTAAAAAGTCATTATGAAGGTTTCAGTTCTAATTCTTCTCAAATCTGATCTACAAGAAAAGATGCCTCTTATAGATTTCCTGACAGCTTAATGACCTGGACTTTTAAAAATGGTTTCTCTTTATTAGCTATGCTGGAAAGGAAACCAACATCAGCACAGCTTCTCCGGTGGGGAGGAGGTGGGGACAGACCTAAAGAGGGATTGGACATAAGGAATTTTGTAAGTCTGAATTTAATATGCTTGTTTTCAGTGGCAGGCAGCTTTAGGAACCAATTATAGCTAATTTAAGTACATTGAAATTGCCACACTGACTTACATTTATGGAGTGTGATATGAATAAAAGAGCAGCCTGGATTTCGAGCAGACGGGTTCTAGCCAGTGGATCTGCATCTCTTTGAACTTTGGGGGAATTAGATGTGGGATGACATTTGTGGCTTTGGTTCATCTCCACAAGGTTTCACAAAACCAGAATATCAAATCCAGCTTCCTCAGAATTTGCAATTGCTCTGATCTACCTCTGAACATCACGGATGCAGTAAGGTTTGACAAGTGGTTTACTAAAGTTCATTGAAGGATTTGGAATGTAGCATCAGCCCAAATTTAAACAGATTGTGTGGTTACATAAGCATGGAAGATTGTGGTTTATGCGCTATGAAGTACATGCAAACACTACACATAGGTGTGAGATCATTTCAGATACGATGAACTTTCTTTTTTCCAAAATCTTTCAATAAGATTTTTGATTATCATGATCAGAATTGACAAAAATCAGACACTATTAGCTTTATTGGAACTTTTAATAGCTGTTTTATTTGAAAACGTCAGTGTTAATGTACTGATGCAAGCAATCCTTTTAACTTTGTTTCCTAGCAATATTCCCTTACTCAGCATAATAATATCTTTGGACCAGCTACTATTCATCCAGACAAAATCCTATTGATTTCACCGGGGTAGGATTAGGCTTTGAACATTTACAGATGCTGGATTATACTCCTGGCAGCTTCTTACGGATCTCCCCCATCCTCCCTTGGTTTCTACCCTCCACAGACCTTTTCTTAGTAGAGCCATGTCCTCTACAGGGGCTTCACCCAAAAGTCTTCACCCTACCCACCAGAACCCAGAGGTCCTTTGGGATGTGATTCAGGCCGAAAGGCAATCAAGGTCGTTCTAAAATCTATTACAGGAAACTGTGCCTTGTTATGTTGAAGAGTCAATTATGTGTCAGATACGCAATTAAATCAACCTATGTTGTGTCTCATTAAATCAGATATGAAGCAAAGAATGATTTTTATTTTTTTTTTAAGATGAAGATTATCCTAGTCTCAGAAACACCTGAGCAGCTTCTATGCATAAAATTTATCCTGGAGCTATTTGGGATAAGACTGCCAAAATGTTATGCATCCTTTGACTCATTGACTTTAATGAGAGCTGAATGGCTAAATCCTTATGCACTGTTTAGAAATTTAGGATCACGGGAAATACATGACTACAATCCATGAAAACATCCTATTGCATGTATTTTAATTGCTCTATTAGCACTTATTCATTGAGACAATGCCAAAACACAGCAGCAAAAAAGTAACCCCACAGAGGATTCAGAAACCGTTCCCTGCACTGCTGCAGCAAAAGCAGCTCACTGAAATAATCAAAGCTGTTCAACTGTCAGTGAATTTGACAAATGACTGTCAAAATGGAAAGTGGGGCAGACTTGGAATATTTCTGAAATTCAGAATTTTCACAAATTGCACAGGACCCAATTCAGAGGATCCTCAAGATTTCACTTTAACGCAGTATCTAAATCTAAATAAGTGGCACTCAGGAAATTAATTATTTTTCCTGAGTACTAGTTATTTAAATCTAAAGTAGGGCGGAATAGTTTTGGTTTCCAGTGAGTTAGGACTCCAATGGATCCTACATTAAGATCTAGTAAAGAATCAAATATCAAGAAACTGGGAATACCTTAAGAGGAATGTAGAAGGAAGACAACGCTCTACGGTGTCACCTAAAAGAGGAGAAATAGCACTGAAAGATCTGCACTATTCTTTCCACCTTATTTTAGTGAAAAATTGGAGAAAGGACATCTAGAGCCCTCTTCTGCCTGACAGTTACTTCCCAAAAGGTCTGGCTACAGGCAAACAAGCCCCACCTGACTGATAAAGCCTAAGAAAGAGCAACACAGCTACAGCAGGTAACTAAAAACGGCTAGCTGTGCTTGTTCGGCTGCTTGTTGTCAATACCTGGTTTTAAACTTTTTCACTATTGAGGTTGCAAAAAACCACATATTATAAAGCCAAGACTGCCAAGGTGACTGACAAAACTCCAGCAAGTCAAACTGCTCTCTGCGTGCATGTACCCTCCTTTTTGAGCTTTTTCTTTCCTAGTATCTATTTCAGTGTTTACATATCTGCAATTTGCTGTTAAAGAAATCTGCTATGAAGGGCAATTTCTCAGGAAGCAAACATAAACAAAAGACATGGATTTGGGAGCGAACAATAGCTCAACCGGCACAGCCATGCGAGGTCTCACTGACCCACCACCATTAGGAGGGTTGGAGAAAAACAACCTCCACAAATTCCCTGAAGCCCCATCTCCCTGCCTAGTTGCTGCGGGGGCAAAGCAACAGTGCCCTGACCCTTACGCTCAGCACATTGTAAGGTTATTAGCTAGCCCTCGCGGATTAATTCTGACTAATTTAGCTCCTGCTGTTCTCAGAGGGGCTCCCAGTTATTCCTAATTCCAAGAAATAATATTTACCTCACCTGTATCTTGCAGCTTCTCTGAAATTCCAGGAAGTCGCAGCGGTGGTATCCAACTCCCAGTCGCATTGCTAACTTTCTGCAAGAGAGTATCCAACAGGCACTCAGCGTTACTTCATCAAGTGGTGGGAGCAGGCACACCACTTTCGAAGGCTTTTAATTTCTCTTACAGGAATCCCCAATCTGACAGGCATGTTAAGAGAGCTGCAAATATATGTTACAATAATCTGACATTTCTGTGGGTAATTCAAGTCTGGCTAGCGTTTCACTAGACTAGGGCAATTTCCTCTGTTATCTCCTGGTGATTACTACAAATGCCATGTAAAACAGTGCTCAGGCAGGTCACTCTGATCATCATTTGTTTCCATTTTCGTCTTTACCAATCTGCAATTCTATCTAGCACAACGTTTTGTGACAGGCTCCTCGGCAAGTAAAATTTACCAGTCCATGGTAAATCTGTGCAGAATTGCATCTAGGGGAAACAAAGCAATTCAGTGAGCTTTTAACAGGAATGATGAAGACAAACACGTAGGTTGCCAGAAGCAGACAACCAAATCCAGAGCCTTCCAGCTGAAGCCTGGTGCTTTCAAATATGTTCAGTGCATGTGGTCCGAGATGCTTGGTGGGATCAGTGTTTTGAGGAGCAAAGCAGGAAGTTTGTAGATCTTGCAGTGAATGCAGCAAAACAAGAAAGACAGGTACTGTTATATCCAACCATTGGTGCACATGCACCAAGTTGCTCGATAGCGTGCGGATAACTTCACGCAGCTGCAGTAACACCTTTCAAAGCCTGGCATGGCATGGATTGGGAAGCTGCTCAGCAGTTTCAGGGATTGGTGAAACATGACCTACAAATGCCCCTAAGTCCCAGGCACAATTCAAACTGACTTATAAAAATAACAAAACTACTTAACTTTTAAAATTGGAAAACTGGAGGATTCCAGCTCCTGCTGCTGCTGGGGGTAGACACTGGAACCGCAATTAGAATTTCATGAAAGACAGTTACCATAATTAAAGGACAAAACCTTCCTTCCCAAGCTGAACTGGGCTGGTGAGAGTAAAGCATTTAAATCTTGCCCTTGCTTCTAAGGAGGGGAAGAGGCTTTTGGCTCTCCAGCCCAAATGCTCACTTACAGTGGTGTTGACTGGGGCTAAGAGAAGGATTAGATCTGTACATCCGGGTCCACAATGAAACCTTGACCTTTCCACCTCAGCTCCTTCCCAAAATACGTTTCACTTCTCTTTATTTTTAGTCATACTGAAATCAAAGAGTTCTTTAACTCAATTAGAAAGACAAGGTCAGTGAGAATCCTAGCCCAATTTTAAGACTGGTGATTTAGATATGTTCACGTAAGATTCAGGTAAGCTTAATACAGATTAAAATATATATACTTTGGCCATCATTATTTCTTCCTCTTTTTATCTCCTGCCTAACGATGCCAGGAAAAAAATAAATATGGCACACTGAAACACTCTACTGATGCGTTCCTCAGCCTGTGGTCTATGCTGGTAAGAAGTCTCTCATAAGCTATTACTCTGTTTAGCACGCACAAGAGTTTCTTTGTATCATTATTTATTATGGAAATAACATCACTACATTATTTCCACCACTGTATGGCTCAGGTTTATGCTTGTGAATGTCTTTGCAGTTATCTCCACCTATCCTCAGAGTAATCTTCAGATTAAGAGTGAAATGAAAAATCATGAAACAAACTGTCCTTCCTTTGCTGAAAAGTTAGTTTTTTCCACGCTAGGATTGTAACTTTTAATTAGGCAGAAAATAAATATATGAGAGTTGGGCAGACTATAAAACTGTAATTACCTTTTAAAATTATTGCTAACAAGCAAATTAGCCACAGCATGGAACAGCAGCAGATCAATAACAACGGTAAAACTAAAAAGATTTTGCTGATCGCATATTGTCTGTGGATGCAAACTGTAAAAGAGGTCCCCGCAGGCCTCACAACAATAACCTACAGAAGAACGAGACACAAAGGGTATTGAGCTTAAAGATGCTTCAATTTCCCTAGGCAGTCGGCTCTTGTCCCATCAAACCACCTATTAGTCACAAACTCATACAATGAAGAATTCTCAGGCCTCTTGAGGTCTCCTGTCATCTTGAAAGAGGTAATACCAATGAGAGGCACTAGTTCCTCTTCAAGCATGTTCAGTTTATTGTTTTTCAGTGGCTCAAGCAATTTATGATGGTGATGTTGCCCGCACACATAAATAAGTTTGTGCATCCTCTCTTCAGCAAAGGTCTGGAGGCTCACTGCAAATTAGTTAACTCAGAATTAAAACCGTAAGTGAGCCGAAGTGTTTCAAGTCACAAGATTTTGCCACGTGATAAAAATCTTTTCTTCACCTGCTTTAAAAGTTGTTAGCTGGCATTTAGTAACAATGCTGTATTAATAAATGTTTTATATGGTCATATATTTCCTAAATATTTCATAGGCTTTATACAAACCACAACAATTGGTTTATTTTAAAATAAATTAAGTGACTATGATACACATGAAATACATGCCAGCATATTAGCTTCTGTCAATATGCTCACATAGCAGCAAAATAATCAACTTAGGAAAACGTTCAGAAACTGCACATACAACATCACCATTTTAGGAGGAAACACGTGGTGGCAATGTTTTGTAGCCTTTCTATTACGCAGCCATTGTGTCTGTGAAGGATGAAAGAAAAGAATAAGGTTCTGTTTGCAGTGATAAATACTGTCTGTATTACTGTTGTAATTATTCATTTGCAAGCATTGGCTTATTATGATGCTATTATTTACTCAGAGTATGTTTTAAGTGGCTGTTCTGTTGGTTGTCCTTTCTTGTAAAATTTACAGCAACAGAAATCAATGGATTCTCAATACAAAGTCCAATCGACGTTCAAAAAACTCTATTTAATTACCTTGATTTATAAGAGAACAGTAGAAATGCTAAATAATTTCAGGTCCTCCAGATACAGTCAAATGAACATGGTTCACTATAAATACTTTTTAGATAATCAATCACTCTGAAATTCAAACCTATGCACTAAGAATCCTGTAGTAAAAAGTAGCGAGTGATCACATATGTAAAGATAGTATCTTTCTGGTGAAGTACAAGAAAGCCTTAATTCTGGCAGTTGCTACATTTGGAGCACTTGTCTTGCAAATAGAACAGATCATACGTACATTTGCACACTTCCTGCTTTTTGATAAACACTGAGGAAGCACAATATGGTACAGTAGCTGAAGTCAGGAGAGTGTAATTTTTGCAAGAGACATACGCCCCACAAAGCTGGCCACCTTGCAATGGCAAGAAGCGGCAGGTGACATAAGTCAGCAGTCCAGGTAAGGATAAGGCCTCCGCACAGAATTGATACGGATGAGACCGGACTGTTTGTGCATGAGAACAACGTTGCTAATGAGGGTTATAGCGGAGCAGCATCACCACCAAGAGATGCACCAGCAAGAGCAGCTAATGCAGTGGCAGGCAGCGAGGTCACTGCAGAAAGCTGCATTGGGTACTCTGGGCTGGAAAGAGTCGGGGGGACTCCTCAAATTGCCACGGGGTCCAGTGGGCTGCAGGAGAGACTTCACAGCCTAGTCAGGCTTTCCAGAGCCTGCTAAAATTCACAGTGGGGAGGAGGCTGGCTTGGAAGAGTACAAATGTTCTGTGGATATGAGAAGCGCTGAGTAGGTCTCAGCAAGTTGGGCACACAATAATTGTGAGTCAGAGGCTGGCCGTGCCTCCACCACATTATTCCAGGTATGCTTCATTTCATTTTTAATATAAATATCTGTGTTACGCTGTGTGCCTATGGTTTCATATTCCCAAGAGTGAGAGTGGGGAAGAAATACCTGTAAAGGTGACTACAGGGCTTAAAATTTAAGTCCCTAAAGCCTGGGAGCTTTAGGTATGGGTTTGAGCCATATGTTTTATTTATTTTAGGAAGGGTCCCCTAGACATATTATTGAACCAGCCTTGGCTACTGTTATTGATATCTGACATAAGGTTATACTTAATCACTATCATTTAGTACCACTGCTATGAGGAATCTGAAAAATCCAGTCTGACCAGCCAATCTACCATTGTGGGAAATCCTTTCCAGATCCCAGCAGGCAACTGCATAAATAAAGCATACAGCAAAATATCAAACCAGTGAATAAGCTGTCATACAAACAAGCCAAACAAGCTAGTAAAAACCACACTAGCATGTAAAGTAGGAGAACAGAGATCTATGCCACCAGAACGAGACATATGAACTAGGAGAGCAAATGTAATTTCTTGCAAGAGATCGGAGACAGGGGGAAGGCAGAGCAGCCGAACTAGAGGCTCTGCCTCCTGCTTCGTAGCCACATGCTGGAAGCAATAACTGATACCCTGTGAAAAAACTGCAAAGGAGCGTCAGACTTGGAACTGCACGAGAGAACAGACAACTCTCCTTTTTGCCTTTGGAGGAGCGACGGTTTGAGTGTTTCTATGCTGGACCCATGAACAACCCATTCAGCAAGGAGGGTAGAGGGTCACCACTATAAAATTAATTTGGGTGTAGATTATGAAACCAGTGGATTTGTAACTATTTGTAACTTCAGAGAAAAACTTGGCCTTTCTTAACAAGCTGAATATTACATTTTACATCCTCATCTTTTCATGAGAGACACAATACTGTTTATAAAGTGCAACAGAACGGACTAGGGATGCCACTAGTTCAGAAAGTACTATAATTCTCCTCTACATATGAAAATTAACCTCCGTTTATGTTATACTGGCTTCACATTTTCAGTTTTTAAGAACTCAAATAATTTCATACTGTTATAGAGCAACTGATCCTCATCTTAGGGCAGAACTTGAAAGAGAATAACCTGACATAACTCAATTAAGTCTTTAAGAATCAGAAATGTGAAGCCAAGAGTTCACACTAAACTGCTTTACACCCGGGAAGGAAGGACTTAGCCCAGTAAGTGTCTCTGAGTACTCACTCTCATCACGTACGTTCCAAATTAGGCATTTCCAATATCTGTATTAAATACCATTTATTTCTCTTCCAGCTTCAATGTTGCTGAATCTGCATTCCAGGCTAAGACTCAAAAGACATTATATCCATTTTAGCCTTTCTGAGAATCTGAGAGAAGTAAAAATCATATAGATCATGTACACCATAGTTACATTAAAAAAATAATTTAACAGACTAGCAACAGATGCTTTAATCACAATGTTGTATATAGTAACCATCCCCTTTTTCCACAAGATAAGCCTGTAATTACTATGTAGTTACATGGGGTCTCATATCTTAGACATGTGGCTGTAATGATAGTTTTTGTCCTTTTATTTGTCTGTTGGTGTTGCTACGTTTTTGTTTTTAAAGAAAAAAAAAGGATTCACAGTGTCTAAAAAAAACACACATTGAAGTATTTACTAAGAAATTAGTGGGCAAATCTATCAATGGAAAGTTCTTACGTGCCACTGAATGTGGTTTTTAAAAAAAAAGAGCATCCATGAGATTCGTGATATTCTTAATGCATACTCTATTCTTACTCCAAAACGTTGCTGGCTAACTTTTTCAAAGAATAAATTTCACAGAAAGTGTTTTTTTCTTTTTTTTTTTTTTTTCTTTCTCCCTGCGCACACAGAAACATGTTTGGTTTGGGAATAACACTCGCTTGGTGGACCTGTTTTGATTGATCAAATGACTGAGGCACTACCCTGCACTCATTTCAATTGAAATAAGCTCTGCGAAAGGTGAGAACATCTTTCCCTGTCTGAATACACAGCTCCTACTTGATTACCTCCTACTTCATCTCCGATAGGAGGCAATGGTAAATGCACTGCAGAGGAGTAGAGAGTTGAGGCTGTCTTTTTGCTACTCTGCCATCACTTTTTATACCCTTCTTCACCATTCATCACCAGTGGAAACCTCCAGGTGCCCACCCGATGGCCAAATGATAGGAGCCTAAATAAGTTCTGAAAATACTTTCTGAGTGTTTCGTTTTCATCCTTACGCGATGTAAAAGTCCTAGACTCAGTTCAAGATCAGACCTGAAGATACAGAGAGATAGGGTGAAAACAGGCTGATAAAATCAACTGGAGAGAAGAGGAGTTCATGAGGGAGACAATAGATGGCATACAGGAAGGAAAGGGAAAGAGAAAGATGTGGGGAGAATGACAGTTACAGTGAAAATAATAACCCGTTGTAGCATTTAATTATTTTGCTTTGGCATTATTTTCCCAGTTTCAACACCAGGATGAAATGGGGTTGAGAGTGTTCTGTCTACCCTTCTCAGGATCAGTTGTCATGGCTTAGAGTAGATTATAACCACAAACCTCTACCTGACTGCTTTGACAATCCCAATTCGTAGCCATAGGATATCACAGTCGCAGAAGTTGAGAGCAGCATAGACACAACTCAGTTTGATTTAACCTGGATAGCACAGGTCCCTGCAGTACGAGCTTCAGCGACCTGTAGAAGCAAGGAATTTGGTATTGCTTATTCACATTACTTGACTGCTTTTCAATGCATGCATATCCTTAAAGGGTCATAAATAGGGTCAGGAAAGTGATTTCCTACAATTCTTGTAGAACTCCTATACTACAGTTGCCAGCATTTCCTAGCCAAATCTTGGAATCAGAAAGGCATCTTCATCTACTCAGCTTTTGACATAGTTGATTCTGAGCTAGTCTTTTGTCTAATTTTTGGAGCTCCTCTGCACTCTCTGCACTTTTTTTTTTTTTTTTTTTTAAGGACTTTAACCTTTCCTTTTGTTGTCCTTTGCTTTCTCGTCCCTTTTCCCAGCTCTCTGTGGAGAGCGTGAGTAGGGGCTATTCTTGATTCCCCTTTCCTCTTCATTTTACACCTTATCACTGGCCAGTCCTATCCACACATTAAAAACTGCATGCCATCTCTCTGGGTTGCTGACACAAAGGTTGCTGACCTTTCTGCTCCAGAGCAGCCATCCAAACTGAAACTTTGCTTCGTTGTTCTGACATTCTCTCAATATGATATGCTATCATCTCAATATGGCTAAAATAAAGAGCCCCTTTTCCTATTCCTTCTATTATTTCAGTCATCTCCTACCTCCCAACTTTGAACAGCGTATCTTTTCCTAGATATTGCTTCTTTACATTCAAAGCGAAGGCAATGTTGACCAACATTCACCCAAATGACCCTTGCTGCAAAGATCATTTTCCTAGGTCATTGCTTTGCCAGTGGTTGCTTGCTTTGTGCATTTGCTTTCTCTGTAGTGTCAGACATAAGCTGTTTGTCTTCACTTTCAGAGCTCCTCACAAACCATTTCCACTCATTATCAAACAACTGACTTCTGCCTTGTGCCTCTAGTCTGCTCCCAGCTCCAGCCTCTATCATATTGCAGATAGATGTAGAAATACATATTTTCATACTTTCTAGTAAACTGCCCGTAAAGTTACCCAGGAATATCTGTGAAATTATTCCTTAATCTCCTTCCAGCTCATCTTTGAAACTCTCCTTGACAGCGGTGAGCCTGGGGATGTGCTCTACTACTGCACAGCATGCTGATCACTTTTTCCTAGTGCTCCCTCCTCTGTCCGCATCCACCTGTCTTGTCTTTTCTTATACTTGGCTGCTGGAAATGCTTGATTGCAGAGACTTGTCTTCTGTCATCATTGGTAAAGCACCCACTAGAATAAGTTCCAGGCCCATCACTGGTCTCTGATGCATGCTGGTAGTAAAATTCAAAAACAATAACAATAATGATAAAAGAATCTAAGAAAGCTTTAGGTATTTAATACTAAACACATTTCATTACAGTTTTCTGGAACATGACATAAAAAAGCACTAGCAATACGGGAGGAAAAAAAGACAAAATTAAGGAACATAAAAATCATGTCTTAAGATGATATTTTGTACCTTAAAAAAAAAAATCCAAGTCAGTAAAAAAAAAAAAAAATCCACAAGCAAAAGCCAAAATCAAAAAGGAAAAGAAACAGTCAATAGGAAATGAGAGGGAGACGTGCATATGACACACAGCATGTCAGACAGAAATAATAACACAAAGCCAGGAAATTGTTGTCCCCTAGCGATGACTTTGGCCTGCAATCACACATAGTACTGCTTACTTACCCCACCTACTAATACCACTTGGGTAGTTAACTGTAATGCATGCTATAGCTTGCAATACTTATGTTTACTCAATTTTATAGGAATTCCACTTGCAGAGCTTAAGGGCAACAAGTCTTTGCACGATTATTTCTCTACAGTGGATGTTGTCTCAGTGCAGAACTACTTCATTTTTATTGCCTTTTGCCTCCTCATCTCTGACATCAATGGGAAATAAGTCTGTGCAACTATTCAAATACATCTGCGAGAAAAACCTATGCCAGAAAGCAATATTACACTCCTGACCAACCTCCCCTAGAGCAAGGAAGTTCAGTGACGCAGAGGCTGCAGGGCTCTCTGCCCCTGTTCTCTGCACCCACACAAGCAGGCAAGACACAGATGAGAATCTGTGTCTTAGAGAAATGACCGGCCTGCAAAAAGATGAAAAGGTAACACCAGGCTCCTTCAGCTTTACTTGTACCTTTATCTGCGGTGCTTATCTCGGAGCTTATCGTCTCTCTTGTAGCCGTCTCTCAGAGCAGACTTCACATGGCAAATTGCTGTGGAAGTTGTAACCATTTCTGAATGGCGCATTTTTAAGTTTTTGCGGGGTTTGTTCTTTTGTTGATGCATGCTTGGCTATTTTTAAAAAAGCTAGAAGAAGATAGAAGTTTTTAAAAAATCAGGCTTACTAACAGATTTCAGGAATAACATATTGCTTTAGGTTTAAAACTGGAATGTTTCACAGTAGCATTAACATGACAAACAAAAGCAAACCCAAACAATTCAATGGACGTTAACATTTGATGTACAAACACACTTTAAGAAACAGCAGGAATTTGGGGCTAAATAGAAGTAGAAGTAAGGAAAGGCAGCTGGGAGAGAGGAACAAGAAGGCTTGGAAGTTTGTGCCAACAAATGGTGAAGTATAGTTTTTACAAGCCTACTTTCTTTACTCTCTATTCAAATAAAAAAGTGTTTTGCTACTGTCAGTAACATTTATGCAGTGACTTAAAGCTAAAAACACACTGGCTGTGCAAAGTTAGTTTTTTACTCAGCACAGCTTGTGTAACGCATATGCAAAAAAAACCAGTGCGTTGTGCTAAAACTTAAGTTTCTTTTTTAAAAAATGTAAGACTCTGACCTTGCAACCTTTCTGCACATGAGTAGTCACTTCACATCGATAATGATCATTCTGATATTTCAAAGCACTGCACAGGCATTCATTTATCAATGGGAAAATTTAGGCATGTAAAGACAAGTCCAGCAATTAAGGATTTACAGGATCAGGTCCTAATTTTAATCTGTCGTATTTAAATTGATTTAGAACTAAATACCTTCAAAAGCCTGGAGTAAAATGTAGTACATAGACATATGAATTCAATTGGCTCTAGAAAGCTCCGAACAAAAATGTAAGAGAGCAGGAACAGTAAGTTCAATGCCCAAAGAAGTGCCATATTCAGTAGCCGTATATTTTACAAACGTCACACCTCCCTCACCCTTCTCTTACTTGAAAACTTCCTTTAAAACAAAAGACATAATTGCAGGCAGCAGAGACTGATATAACTGTACAAGAGTGTGTGTATATTAGGTATAAATACATAAATGCTTCAGTACAGGAGGGTCAAATTGACACAATTCTATTGAAATCACCAGCTGTGGTGATCACCTTCATTTACACCATCTTTAGGTAAAACTTAAGAGCTTTAGGTAAAACTCAGTCAGCTTTTCTGGTCGCAAAGGAGAACAGTCTAGCTTAGAGGACCTTCGCGCTGAGGAAAGTGTACATCTTTCGAGGTCTTCCCGTGCCAATAGTTTTTGAGCAGAAGTTGAAATGAATGAGTTGCTCTGCCTAAAAATCGATGGCTCATGCATACATACTACAGTAGGGTCCAAGATACACACACGGAGCTGCACCTAAAAGAGCCCTCACAGTAGTCCAGAGCAATTCCATGCTTTTATTTGCAGGAATTACATCCCCATTTCGTTATGTTTCCCAGCAGTTCAGATCTCTATAGAAATTCATTCCTCTTTTGCAATGAAGTGACACACACACACACAAAAAAAACCTTTTCCTGGTTCAAATGTGCAGTTTGTAAGTGTTCAGTGTAAGCACCATGAATCTTGGGAGCTTTGGCAGGAGCACTAGAAAAGGTAACTTTGCACTAATGAAAAAAAAGAGCCACTGAGAGCCAAGGGCTGAGCAACGTGTGTTACAAAGCCAAGCTTGCAGGAGAACCAGTGGAGATGGATCTTATACTGGGCTGTCAACGCAATAACGAGGAGAACCTTCCAACAGTTAAATTAAATCATATTGAAGCTGTATTACAAATGGCATTTTAAAAGCATGGAAGGAAGGAAAAACAATCATTATTGGTGCAAGACAGTAAGCAGCACCAAAAATGAACTATATTTCATAAAAAAAAAAAAAAAAAAAAGTCACCATTAGCAAAGAGTTTTCTTATACTTGCACTCTAAACTGACACTGGCAGCTCAACATGAGCAACCTCAGTCAAAGGTTTGTTCCAGCTATTAGAAAAGACCAGTACAGATCTAAACAACTTTCTTTTAATGTTGGGGATGCACCTTGGTTGTCCAAAAAAGCACAGTGATGAGTGGATAAAGGAGACACTCCTACAATAATCAACCATCAATCAGTCATACAAAGTGCTTATTCTGCTGTTATACCAGGAGCTTCATTGCTCTGAGTGTGCTGTTCTCAAGAGAGAAGAGATCAGGCTTTCTTGCAAAGAATAAAGCAATAGCTTCCATGCAGCAGGAGCATTTAATTCTGGAAAAACAACAGCAGCAGAAAAATACCAAACAACTGAGACCAAAGCAGTAGTATTACTACTGCTACTACTGAAGGATCTTTGTCCATCTCTTCCTTATTTCTTTTGAACAACGCCGAATTACAACTTTCCTAGTTTCGGCAAGGGGAAAGGATATTTTAACCTGCAGCAAAATATTCTTGCTTGAAGAATTTATAACTTAATATTCCCTTCACGAAATGACAGGGAACACTGCAGTGGTCCAAATTTTGACAGTGGAAACTGACCCAGTGAAACATGTGCCCTTTCAAAGTACGCAGAGGGCTATTTTAAGCTCCATGGAAAACTATTTAAGTATATTAAAAGGTTGACAATAATATTGATTTCAGGTAAAGGTTAAGGATCTAAATAAAATATGTACAATTCATCAGTTCAAATACAATATCAGAATGCAAAAATAGTTTGAATCTGCAGACGAATTTTTTACATTATAATTCTTAACTCTTGAGATCTGCAGATGATAATATTAAATCCCTTGGAAGAGGGGGGTGGAGCGAGAAAAACCATTTCTGCTGTTTATTTTTGAAGCATAGGCATTTTCTTTCCCCTAAGTGAGCCTACAACCATCCTGGCACCTATTCTGCACCACTAAATAACAACTGGATGCTCATGCTTGGAAAGCTGGGTGAGGGAAGCAGTTTAAAATTTATTTTCATAGTGGAAAATAGGTTTTGCCAAAATAGTTTCAGTTTATGAAAGGAGAGAACAGCTGTATTTGGTTTATAATAAATCTTTCACAAATCAGTAAAAGCAAATAGACAGCACAACTGTAACCCATAAAAGTGGAAAATATTAAACAACAGACAGCGAAGTTGTTAAACTTTCCCACAGATGCTGCTGGTAAAAAGCCTCTGCAGAATATGCACTTGAAATGTGCATGAAAAGTGAACACGAAGGCAAGGGGCATTGGAATAAGGCAGAATTACTTCTTATTAGAGGAATATCCTATTAAGGAGGCTATTCTGGGTATGGAAGAAGGTGTCTCCAGCAGTTTCCTACTCCCATTACTGAATGTTAGTGCAGAATAATTACTTGCCTGCCAAAAATGACAGGACACTGACCCTGCAGACTTATTGAATTCGTACTGCTTGCCTCCAGGCCATGTCGGGGGTTATTCAATTTTGCCGGAGGAGGACAATCTATTATGAGAGATGAGTCAAGAAGGCATCTTCCCTGATTGCCCACCAAAACCATTATCGCAGCATGCAGGGGGCATCAGCAGCCGGTGGCCAGACAAGGCAGCGCTGATCCCGATTACTGAGGGACGAGACACAATTTACATTACCGGCAGCAGCGGAGCGCAGGGCAATCAGCTCGGGGAATAAGCCTGCCGCCGCGCGCAGGCTCTCGCGGCGCTGCCGCCCCGCGGCTAATCGCTTCTGCTCGGCCCGACCACCTTTACCCTCGCAAGGAGGAAACCCGTCGGCTTGGCCTGCAAATAGCTGCACATTTTTGCACTAACAAAACCCCACAAGTTTTTGTCAAAGAGGACAGCAAATGTTGGAGTTTAATGTTTGGGCAATGTTTCAAATGCGCAGTATGTTTTTTATACCTCTGATGCTGCCTCTGTCACTGCATAATCGTTTCACACTGATGTTGTCGAGCCACTTAACGAGACAGAGTCAAGCCACAGTTTCATTTAAAGCCAATAGACAAACAAAAATAGTAAAAATACTTCCATGGGGTTAAAAATGAACATCACTGGTTTCATTTTTGTTAAAAGATAAATACACGAACCTCTGCAACAAGCCTGCTCCAAAGCCTGCCAAATCAATGGGAATTTTTCCACTTGCTGCTACCACTTTGAATAAGGCTTACTCTTTGCAAATGGAAGTCCTAATTTTAGTAGCTTTTTACAGGTTCTTCAGTTCTAAAAGGGGCAGCGCCAGATTACATACCTGAAGACAGTTGTGCTTAATTTACGGAACTAATTGAACATGCAAAATAAATCAATGCTTTCCAGGGCTCAGAGGATACGATCTTCCCAACATTGGACGGCGCTAGGGAAATTGATCTAAAACCCAACTCAAAGCAAAACCAAGCCACTAAAAACATCAGCAATACTATACAGCTCATTTACAGGTATTTTTATTCCAACCACATTAACTCTTCAATGTATTTTTGAGAAAACAGAAATTTAGTGCAGGAAGCCGTGTGAAAACACAGGTATCAGTATGGAAAAATGCAGTTGTTTCCTCTCTGCTGTTATTAGAAAAAATGAGGAGAACTGTCCAGGCCTTATGTTCTATTCTCTGATACTTTGGGTAGGCTGAAGCTGTAAAATTGTGACTGGAAGGTGTTATCTCTGTAAAACAACTTCACAAATCCAGTACGATGATCCAAGAAAGTCAGAAATACTTTTGTTTAGATTTTAAAGTTAGTTAAAATCTAGGTTTGGTAAGCTCACAATGTTAGAGTCAAATATTCCTGCTATCACATCCTAGTAAACATTAAAAAAAATGTATTTTTTTGTGTCCATTTTAAGATATATTTCTGTTTTCTAAAAGAGAGTCTAGAAGAACAGAAAATTCTAATATGGATCACCAAAACCAAGACCAAGGCAAAGTCTGCCACAGCGACTAATTGGTCACTAGTCTCTGGGACTGTTTGATGGGTAGAGGGGGTGTATGTGTGTGTGTGTGTCTGCAAGGTACCAAACAGATTCCTCTTGAAACCAGAGCATGGATTACTGTGATATGAAGCAAAGGATGAGCAAGGCATCGCACCACCTTGGCTGCAGTGAGTACTAGGAGCCCACACTTCAGGGCTTGGCTTAAGACCCCAGGTTTATTCGGACTGATAAAGTCAGTCCCCTCCTCATGAAGACTCTTTGCATACTTAACTGCTCTCTTTGGAACAAAAATTAAACTGTTCATAGAAATGTCTGCCATTTGCATATTCCTATCCAGAAGCAGAAAACTGGTAACTGCCAGTAGCAATGGAGTGCACACACACAGATATTAAGTGTCGTTTAGATGGCCTGGGACATCACTTTTGGCCAGATGTTGTAGAAGGGTTCAGATGTTCTGTCCATCCTAGGACATATCTACCAGCCTGACATGTTGCAATATCTAGGATATCTAAAATGACACAAGGTGGCTCTGTTTAGGCACACCATATAAAATCACTACACGGCATTATTACAGAACTATTATAAAATATCATAAAATATCAAGCATTCATTGAAATGGATTCAAACCTTGCTCTGAAGAAGGCATACTTAATTTTTTCCCGGCTTTTCTGGAGTGAGTATTCCTGTAATATCAGATGGCTTCAAAACACTCAGACAATTTCTGCTTGAAGTGAATCAAGGGGCCTCCAGCCAAGATCCCCTGTTACATTTTCCCTGTTTGTCCTACAGCACAGGATATCCCACGCACTGAATGAGAAAAAGTTCTTGAGCAAAATATTACTATAATGAGATAACGATAATAATAACATTTTGCATTCTCAGTTGGTGTTTATTCAGTTGAAAGTTAAATCCCAAGTCACATGCATGAAAGAGCTGTATTAAAGAAGACTCCATTTTAATATTTACTAACTTCTTAGTGCCTGACTTGGCAAGCATCATAACATTTTTTCAGCCTTAGGGGTTTTTGAAGGCTTTGTGATCTTTGAGTAGGATTGGTGGAGCTCTGGATGGATTTCCTTCTTTTGTTTTCAAGCAGGCTTATGAAAGAAATCTCTCCATGGAGCATCATACTGACCCACAGGATTCTCTAGTCATGCTATATTTTGATGTAGTTTGCCCAGACTGGGCATAAATGGATAGGTTAGTTTAGGCTGCACTTTTTTGCTCAAATCAGGTGTAGAAAGAGAAGAAGCAATCAGCTGGCCATTGCATTTTGCCAATTGCTAATAGCAGCAGAGCGGTGACAGCTGAGGTTCTCACTTCCTTGTAGGCAATGGAGAGCTGCACAGAAAGCAGACTTTCCTGCCTTTACAGTCCTACTCCAGCTCCTCCACATTTGACCTTTTCTGTTCTCCTGGGAGGGCCAGACATCCTATCTGAGGAGGGAACTATGCTAAAACAGCTCCAAGTTTTGCCATTTTAAAGATGACATTATCAGCACATTTAGCATAGTCCATTGCTGTTAAATGTTAAATGTTAAACCCCACCTATTTTATATACTCCACACAAATACCATTTACCCACTCTTCCCACAGAGACCATACCAATTCCCACCTCAAGATCATTTCTGCATCCCCCAATCTTTACAGATACCTGAAGATTATACTCCAGACACAATACGTTTTTAATGATTCATTTTCCATTGCAAGTCTGTCCCACTCTAGAGAAAAATAAAAATGCTTCAGCTAAACCTGGGTTATGTTCCATTAGAAAATATGACTGCTGACATTCCAAACTTCTTCTAAGAAAAGATACTAAAATGCAGCTTTTATTGCAAAAGGGTTAACAGAGAGGTCCCACAGACAGAACCATAACACTTCTGCAACCAGTGCCAGTCTCTGCGGCTTCACTGGAGATACAAGTATTTCTCAGGTAGCATCTGCTGTCCCCGGTCCTTGGGGAAAGCGCTCTAAGTAAAAAACAGTAATTAAGTTTATACAACTTCTGCGTAAGAAGGTTGCTTATCTAATAAAGTGCAATAGTTCCTAAAGAGCTATTACATTTTGCCATAGAAACAATTAGCATTACTTACTCTGTGAAGAATGTTTAAGCGCTAAAAAGAAAATTTTTCTCCCTGATCCCAAGTTAAATAGAGATCATTATGTACCAAACCACAGGAGCAACCTACTGGAAATTCAATGTGCCCAGTAAGCGAGGAATTCATGGGAGAACCAGTGTGTGGCATACCACTGATGAAACATCCTACTCAATTGTTTTCTCTGGAGAAATAGATAAAGAAGAAATTCTGGAGAAATTCTAAGGAGAATTTAGCTAAAATAAAAGGGATAATTGCTTTCCAGCAGTCCTTGAACATCAGTACAATCCTTGGGAGCTATTGTCAGCTATACATTCAAATAAGACATAAATATCTTAAACCTGCCTCTGTAACTACTAATGTCTTCTGGCACCTTGAATGCTTCTTCTGGTCATAACCATAATTCTAAACTCAGCAGCATTCATATATATACCTCCATTTGGGACAGTGGAAGAGAACACATAAAAGTCTCTGGTTTCCATATGATATTTTCTGGCATAGATAGATTTTGCTCTACGTTGGAGGATTAGGATTAGAGTGCAGTGGTAATAAAACTTCATGGCTTTTCTTCCAGCCTGGGCTCTGCTTGTTAGAATCACATGGGAACACAAACTGATCATAAAAATAGTAAATCTGTTATTACTTAGGATGTATTTATTAGTAGTACATGGGATATATTGTGAGAATAGTAAATTATAAGCATGTACTATTGAACTGATATTAATAAATCAATTACTCACATTAAGTCTCTCAGAAACTAGAACAGTTTAAGCAAATAACAGACTTAAAAAATTAGCTTTGGGCTGGCTTACACAATTCCATACAGCATATAAAAAGCTGGAGCGTAAAGTAAAAGCATTTGTAGGACAGTACTTTCAAAACTTGAGTACACATAGCTAGAAAATGAAGTGAGAGATGATGAGAACCTCAATGAGAATTAAATCTGGGTAGCTGAATGAGTGAAGGAAAGACCATAGCTCAACAATATCATGAAGAAAATTATCTTCTGGGTTTAGACACAGCATGGGTGAGAAGAGCTGGAGAAAAGCTGGTCAAAGCTGGAGTGGACTGAACAGATCTGAGTGACAGGCAGGAGGGTGACATTGCCTATGGGACTGAAACAGGAGGCAGTGAAAGGGAAATTGGAAGCCACAGTAAATCTTTGAAACAGAGCCGTCAACAAAACATGTGGGAGAAAGTGGCAAAGAAAATGGGCAAGGTTTTAGCCTGGGCAGAAGAAAACAGAGCTAGGGCAATGACGTAGGGGTGGGAATGTGTTTACGTAAAGTTGTCACTCAAAAGGCAGAAATAAAGATGACAAGAACAAGGTCCTCTGAGATCTGGAAAGTGCAAGTATGCACTTCCGTCCTGACCACAAATGTATTGATAGAAAAATAGGTTTAGCAACACTGATTCATAACAGAGTAACTGATAGAATAACAACAGGGAGTTCTTCTCACCTTAACCCAGTTTCTTTGCTCCTGTCTTCCCTTTGCCTGTGCCAGTTTTCCGATGTATTCTAAGAGAACTTTTCTTTGGATTTTTGTGGCATCACTGAAACAAGCAAGGAATGTCTAGTCAAATCTATCTCACAACTAGCTGTTGAGCCTCAGTTCCCTAAGAAAGAATTAATTTCAAGCACCTGGTACAACAGGTTAGCATCTTGCACTTGGATAACTCAACAGATTTCTGCAGGAGCTGGTCAACTTTTCCTGCTTAAAGATACTGGAGAAAACAATTTGTAATATCATACTTCCTAATTTGTAAACATAGTTGTTTACTGAGCACAAGCACTTGCAAAGTTGCTTCTGTGGGCTCCCACGCCATGCACCTGAAGGCATCACAAGGCAGAATAAGTTAGTGACACTGTGGGCTGTGTATGCCAACTACCCTGTTTAGACTTTCCACGTGGCTGCTGTTACTATCAGGTCTGAAGCGACTGTCACGACTACGAGTGGTCTCCAGTTAGTGGATGGCTACTTGCAAAAAGAAACACAATACTTGGAATGAAGATAGTCCTGAGATAACTCTTCCTAGGGAACTTGAGCTGCACATGGAAAAGGGTGATCAGAGCAGTAAGTGGAAATAAGGGGAGGCAACGGATTTTAAAACATAAGCATTTTAAACTGCTTCAAGCCTCTCAAATGCTTTACCCGGGGTTCTTGTGCTTGCTGGACACCTGCCAGAATAAGGGAAGGAGCTCGCTTCCCTCCTCGCCAGCCCCAGTGCAGCCCCACGGCTCCTGGGGCCCCGAGCAGAGCGCTGCCCACACCCTCGCGCTGCTGAAGCACCAGCAAGAGCCAGGGCCAGCTCCTAACTCCCACTCGGCTCCCAGGGACCGATGCACTTATCACTTCAAAATTTTTCCTTCTTCACATTTTTTAACCTTTTGCTAACATACAGATGCTTCTGCACATCTGTTGTGTCTTACGAGTTTTACACAGAGTCAGATTATTCGAAAGCATTACTTGCTCTGTTGTTCCTCTTGTCTTTCTCAAGAAGTTATAAAAATTCTTACCTCACTTTTGGAAACATTTTTGCATTAAGGCTGACCATTCCTCAAAGGATCTTTTAAAGAAAAAGAATAATTAAAAAAAATGTGTTGTGATGCAAGAGCTGTTTTCCTTTTTAATACAAGAGCACAGTACCACTTGCTCAGTTGTTTTTGTGCACTGTTTGTTTAAGCATATGCGTGAGAAAGCTGGACTACAAAACGTTAGGGTACCATTTGGCATCTGAAACAGTGTTGCAGAAATTAATAGCTCCAGCTTGCAGATAACATTCATATTGACCACTGACCTATTGAACTGTTATACTTAGAAAGATCATTTAAAGGAAAATCTCATAGGCTATTGAATTTGAAGCTCTTCTAGCTACTCCACATGTTTTTCTTTTTTTCCTCTTCTCTCCCTGCAGTGGAATTCTCCAAGGCAAATAGAGTAAAATATTTTGCTGGAGGGGATACTTTACTTTCAAGATATATTCCTTTGCACCACAAATATATCAGGCAAAAAGAAATCAAAGACAATACAAAAAATGTTGAAAGAATTAGAAAGATTATTTTCAATCTCAGTTTGAGAGTTTGACGGTCAAGCAAGGACTATTTGTTTTATTGCATGAGGGGGGGTTAATTTTTATGTTAGGCAGCTATGATCAAACTGAAATAACTCACATTATTTTATTTTGATATTAGTTGTTTCCCCTTTGAAGGCATGTCAAGGGAAGAGACCATCTTTCCTACTTATCTCAGGCATCTGCTACAGAGGAATTGTCTGTTAATTATCTTGACAGCTATAACCTGTGAGCTTGTTTTGATGAGCTGTGATGTATTCGATGTACAATATATCAAAGCATTATGTATACAAACCTATTTAGCATGCTAGCAGCATATACTTAGAGATGCTTGGTTTCTACTTTGTTCCTACCAGTGGTTTCCATGTTGACCCAACACTTCCCTTCGTATTTAGGGTAAAATGGTCAGACTACCGTACGCACACCCTATTACCATCTGCCTTCCACTGAGCGCAGAAGTATGTATTAGAATATGTAATATCCTTGTCCTTACGGCGCGTCTGTAAAATCCAAACCCGAAGGAATGTTTTGCTGGTCATTTCAGTTCCTGCATTTCCCCCCCTTATTTTTTACAAGCGTTGAGAGCGATTCTTTTGCCCTTACCAAATGCCGATTTTGAAAACAAACAAATACATGTTAGCATTAAAGAGATTCTTGCCAGGAGGTAAAAGAAAGATGTGCTCCTCTGAGATTTGCTTACATATTCTGTGGGTTGTAGATAGTATAGCTTTACATTTATTGAAATTGTCTTTTCCCTCGAGTTCTAGGAAAATGTGCCTAAAGCTATTATCGCATCTATCGACTCTGTGGGATTTAACGGACGTGGCTCCTGTTCCCAAGCGGCTGGAAAATGACCTCTATGAAGCAAAGTTCAAGCAGAGTGAAAGCTCTGAGACTGCGATTAGAGACCTGTCAGTTGCCTTGTAGGATAAAAGTGTAAAATTATATGTGACGCTCAGTTCAGTCACATCAAACAGCTAAGAAATGTTTACTGAATGAACTACACAGTCGCTAATTACACTTTCCCCTTAAGTATTCGCATTATCGTGGGCACCAAATACCCAGAGAATCTGGAAAAGGAAAGCTGCTAATAAGTATGCAACAATTACAGCAGGCATGGCTTTGCACGTTAATTTTTGTAGTGATTATTTATAGTGAAGAGGCAAATTTGGCCTGTCATCACATACAGTATTTTCATATCTCTGCTTTCTGAGAAAAATATTATAAAATTGAGACCAAAATAGCAACAGGAATGTAACTACCACTGCAAACACAAACAAAACCTTCCTCACAACACGGCAGAAAGCATTTCCTTAACCTAGTGACCTTTAGTGACCAAGCAGTTTGGTCCAGCCAGACATGTAATGTCTCATGATTATAGCAGCAATTAAAAATCACGGTGTGTTGAAATTGCTCTTTCAGCTCCTTCCAGAAGGAGGACTTTGTATACCTTGGATTTTCATTCTTGCAGTTCCCGTATATTAAAAATTGGCTTTTTCTTATCTTCACTAATTCCAAATTTTGTAACGTAACACAGGAGACTGACTAACCAAAGGTCCTCCTTCCACAAGGAAGGATCAAGTTCTGTAGTTTAAGTACCGCCTACAAAATGCTCTGACCATGGATGTGGTCCAGAGAGCAAAAGCAAGATGCAGAGGGCCCAGAAGCTCCTGAGCTGAGCTTTGTGGGCAATTTTGGCATGGAGACACCAGACAGTTCAGGTGAGAAGGGAAGACAAGCCTAGAGGAGGCTCTGCAGCCGCTACTCTACACTTAGAAGACAAACTACATCTCGTCATCCTCAAAGCCCGTTTACCTGCGCTAAGGTATCAAGGTCATTAATTAACAAAACAGAGAGAGAAGTCTAGGCTGAGTGATTTCCATTTTCACCCAGGCAACTAAGCATTCCAGCATGCAGCCATATAAAAAGAGAGATGACTGCTTACCCTGCCGCCGTCCGCACGCTGCACGTGTACCGCCCAGGGCTCCGCGGCTTTTTCCTTTGAGCACGCAGGCTCCGAGGTTGGCTTGCATGCACTTTGCGTGATGGGGGTTCTTTTCTTCCTTCTCCTTCCTCTGTGGTTTTTGTCTTTGTACAATATTCTGGTTAAAAAAGGAAGAACTAATTTTCTTGATGGAATAAGTACAGTAGATAATAATTGATACACTCTGAAACTCACAGCTACGCTACACTGCTAAACCAGTTTGGAAAGAAACTATTGTTTTATCATCTACATATTTCTATTATCTACTTAAGTAGAGTTTAGATAAACCATTTTATATTATCAAGATTAAATATTAAATTATTCACAGAAAAGTATTTGCTATAAAAGTTATCATCAGACAAGCTTTATTTGTGTTTTGGAATTTCATGTATACTTTTGATTTTTTTATTCTTGTAATTTTTCTAAGATAAAAATCAGCTTTCTGTAGATCTTTGTTAATTCCAAATTCCGTAACATCATAAAAAAGACTAATTAACAAAAGCAAAATCTTAATCTTTTACAATATAATCAATAACCTCCTAGTAAAAAAATATGATTTTTTTCTCTTGACTTTCGTATGATCTCTAAAACATGTGCTTAATTAAAATTGATCTCTCTCATTTGAAATCTTTACAGACTGACTTAGAGAAACATAGCCTCAAACACATTTTGAAGTTACATTAGCAAACAATCCAACCAATAATATGTAACTTCTATTACATACTGTCATTTACACTCAATGCTACCATGTCAAGAACTTTAATCCTGACAAAAACTTGTATCATTTCCAGTTGAGTTTTATAGCCTATTTGATTAAAGCCACAAAAATCTATTTAAAAATTGTATTTGAACAACATAATCAAATGAGAAAGATTTGTTCAAGTTTTAATTGGGTTTGTTTTATTCAGTATGGATATTTTGGATCGGTAGGATTCTGATGCTGAATTTGGGAGTCTAAGTTATAGGTTATAGGTCATAAAAGGCAAATCACATGTTTTTCTTCTGTTTAGCTGAATTAGCTGAAGAATTAATCCAAAAGATGTGGTGGGTGAAAGGGAGATGTCTCTACTTTTAAAGGCTCGTGTTTTAAGGCTCTCTAACCGTCCCTGAGAAATCTAGTGTCACTGGAAAAATACTGGGAAAAAACCTTTTCCTTTTAAATTCTATGTGTATCTGACTCTAACTGGGCAGAAGCCTTTGCTACCATCACTAATCTTTTCTGAAATGCCTATTTTTCGGCTGATTAGTTAATTTTATGTATTTGTCTGTTTTATTATTAAAGGAGTTAGTTCTACTAGTAAGATCCAGAAATGCATAGGAGAGAAACTGAAGTTATACTGAAGCCAGAACAGGCTGGTATCACAAGAATATATTCCAAGAGATCCAGTACAGCTCAAACAAATTTGCTCATGAGGAAGAAAAAAATGTAAATACTTGAGAACATATGAAATACCTATTCCAGAGTGCTTTGCCAGAACTTCTCTGCTGAAGGAAAGATCCAATTGCACTGTAATTCTCCAAAATTTTGCCTTGGCCATCTTAAGGTATTATGAAGACAGGTGCTTCAAAGACTGACAAAAATAAGCAGTGTGGCTCAAGTGACATCCCAGAGATCTCAAGGAGCACAGACAAATCCATAGCCCGGAGCAGCTGATGTATCAAAATTACTTCGTCTCTCTCATGCGTGATGCTGTTAAAAATTGGTGGAATTTTAATATTAAGCCTGACCAAATTTTGGGTAAGCACACAGGGGATCAAGATAGAGCAGACAATCAGTTTACTAAAACAGTCTGGAAATCATGATGAAATAAAGCGCTTAAAAAAACCCAGCAACAACAAAAACTGATGCACACACTCCACGGCCAAAATTCAAAATCCATGAGGGAAAAAGCCTCTTTGCACTAGGTCATTTTCTTCAAACTCAGCCACCCTGGAAAATCTGCAGAGATGCCCCTGTTTAGAGTTTATATAGTCCCGAATCTCTTTGCAAGTCTCCTATTTTCAGCTGCAAAGGGAAAGAAAACCCATGCTCTGTTATTTGGAAATGAATATCCAGGTCTTCTTCTCCACACTACTTGTTTTCTGCCCTCCCAGGATTCAGAGGGTATTAGCAATAATCAAGAAAAATGTTTTCCGAGCCTTCTGCATAATCACAATGCAATGGCAAGTGAGGAAGATGCCAAGGGAATTCAGCAGTGAAGGATTCCTGAGCATGTGTTGACAGGAAATTCTTGTTAAGTGCAAGTTCATAGTGGTAGGGATGCTAGTACATCAGACAACATGACCAGAGATAGACATAGTCTGGAATTAGGTCTCAAAAACCATCTAACTTTTGCTTCTGGGAAGTTTTCATACTTTTAACATTGAATATTTCTTCTCTCCACAAAGACAGTTACAGAAAAAGACATTTTCAGTCCCCCAAAAGTGAAAGGTCAATAGGTAGAAAGTATTTTCAGACATTTTAAACTTTCATTTCATTTGTTTTTCATAAAAAGGTTTTTTAAAAAATAAAGACTTGAAGGATATGCCCTGGGCTTGACTTCCTGTGGGTTAGGAATGGGATAAATCATGTCTTTGCACTGCAAAAGGTGATCTTTCCTCCCTAGCAATGGTATCAGCATCTGCAGGTCTATCCACAGGGAACAATGATTTTTTTCCTGAACAAGTTTGCTCATTAGAGCATCTGACTACCACTTTATTTATTTCCATTGGATGGTGCCCTCCTTTTGTAGCAGATGTTGGAACTGAAGATACGTTCCTTAAACACACACTATTACGATTTGGGAATGTCGAGTGTAGCCTGCCTCAGTTTTGCTGAGGAACTAGTAAGAAGCACAGGCTCGCTCTGAGGTACTAAATGTTTTAACCTGCCAGTTAAGGGATTGGGGCAGGGTAGACTGAATCTTTAACAGTATTTCCTTTATCTAAAACGTAGTTTATGCACTGAAGTCAGGTATCACTAGATGAAAACAAAACCAAATTTAAGCAGAGACTAAAAGCCCAACCCTTGCACAGATGCTCGATCTCAACCCTTCACTCCTGGCAGCACCACATCCCCAACCCTGTAATGCTCTGCTGGCCTAGACAGGGGCTCAACATGCAAAGACAACAGCAATTTGCAATGCCCCCTCCTGCCTACTGCATCTCATTTTTTCCTTCAACCACTTCACTTCCAACCTGCTTTCCCCATTACAAAAATACTTAGCAAAGCAGCATTTTCCTTCGAAAGTTACCATTAATAATTCCCGTCCTTTCCCCTTTCCCAGACCTGGTACCTCTCAATAGCCAGGTGGAAAGCTTGCACCAGAAGAAGGGAGGGCGCAGCAAGCTCATGCCTGGCCTCATGAGGATTGCGCTGAGCCAGTCCTCCAGGCAGTTTAACATCAGTTCCCCACCCCCTACTCCCAATAAGCCGCTTTATAGCACTCCTGTCCAATTCAAATTGACCTGCAGGGCACATTTCAGTAGCAGCTTAATTCACTTTCGCCCTTCCCTGGAGCTGAAAACAGTAGGGCATTAGCTACCATATAATGTGACTTCTATGTCTTTTCTCTCCTATTACCTAGACTAAGTAAATCATAACAGCAGCGATATAGTTGTGTGTTGATTTAAATGAAGAAATATGGTTCAACGTTAAAACAATTCCTTTAATTTATATATAACAATACCTCGAGCCACACATTATGTCAATGACATCCCAAATCAAGATGCGCAATACTGAGAAATTATTTGATTAACTTGTGTATTGTAAAACATCTTCTTCTGGCAAGCACTTAAGCCTGTAAGAGCTGCCAAGTTCAAGCCACTGTGGCTTGTGCTATAAGTCTTCCTGCAGCCCTTTGGGCCGCTCTGTAACAAGAGCTACCATTTTGCTGTCACTGTCGCTTCACATATCCAGTCTCTAAAGCTCTGTTTGTTGTTTCATTCTGCTCTATGTCTCCCTTAGGAACTTCTTCATTTTAATATAAATAGAGCGCTTCATCATGCAGTGCCAAAGCAGCATGGAAGGTACAACTCTCAATATTACTCAAGACGATGCATACAGATGAATTTGGCAGCAGGTCACAAACAAAGGGCCTTAATGAAAAGGTGACAAACTTCCCTCAGCCAAACGTACGGAAGAGAAGAATTTGAAAATAATAAAGGAAAGGGAAGATGAACACCTTCCTCTGCTACCCGTTGGTTCAATCAATACCCACAAAGATCACAGTAAGCATATATTTAGGCCCTTTGCCATACCTCACAAATATAATATACTGTACAGTATGCATTTATTTAAAGTTTATTTTTAATGAGATTTTTCTTTCAACATTTTGAAATTGATTTTCCTTCTGAATAGGGATGATTTTTTAAAAATCTCATAAAATTTCTGAGCAGAAAGATTTATTATATTTGGTTTAGAAAAATCTGTTTTAAAAATACACTGATTTTAGAAATATTAATAGTTGTTTTTTAACGTTTCAAATTTCACATAGTTTTAAATTTTGCCTATTTATGCCTGCCCATTTTTGTCTGATCAAGGATATGATAATAGGATATGATAAGATAGTGGGATTATAGGAGGATATGAATAGGATTGTAAGATTAAAATGGCCTAGGCAGAAGCAAGAACCTTGCTGTGTTATACGTTGAGAAACACAGAACAAAAAGATAATTTCTAGCACATTCATAGCAATAGTAAATAATAACACATGTCATAATCATGGTGTGTCACTACATGACTCAGTAGCTGTGATGTGCTATGTTCAGCTAAGAGTATCAGGGACAGCTTTCTATATCTTTAGACCAAAGTGTTTCTTGTTTATATGGTTATGAAAAAAATGACACTTGATACATGTCAGAAGAGAGGAATAAAACCAGGGCTCGTTTTAGTTCTGTAAATTTTACCTCTCATGTGTTGATGCTTAATCCCAGTACCACTGGCAGGTTGGATCTCACTTTAGATGTTAGTATGAACTAACACAAAGTGGCCAGAAAAGGTCCATGTTTTGCCCCACCTATCATCTCTAATGGCTTATTTACATTTAAACCATCTTATCCACAACCTTTTAGTATTAACCTCTTATGTGGACAAGGTGACTAAACCTATCACATTCACATGCCAGTGAACTGGGTATCCTATCAGCTTGTGTTTTCATGTTTAATCATAATTCATTATGCTAGTTCAATGGCTTACTACATGACATTTTTTAGTATTTCTATTTCCCTTTGTGCCCTCTGAAGTAAATATATGGGTTATCCTGTCTATTTACTATACTTTTTCAAATCCTATGTGTGCACAAACATCCCAGCCATTTGGAAATTGCTAATATCCAGTTACAAATTCACAAGTGGCAAACATGCAACCGTGAAATTCAGTAGTTAACAAAGCAGAACATTTGTACATTGTAAATTCCTGTACATTTCTTAAGTTGCATGATGGGGAGCAGCAGGTGACATTATCCAGTTTTATCTACCTTTCTCTAATGCCCCTCTCGCTCCCTTCTCTCCTACTGATGCTGTTGAAGCATGCAGTTTCCCTCATTCCCTTTAATACTAAAGCCTATCACGCTGAAAAAAAAAACTAATTTCAGAGAATCCAGCAGGACCAAAGCTGACGCAAACTTTCGTCTGTGTAGCAATATTTGTATGTTTACGGATGTGCTCGTCCGTGTAGATGAGAGGGGGTGGGAGTCGCACTCCCGCAGTGCTGCCTGGCACTTACCCCTTCTGCCACCGCAGCCCGTAGGCGCCTCGCGGCTACCACGTACAGAAAGAAACTCACGACGCTTCTGTGGGGCAAGGGACCGCTGTCACCTCTGTTTTACAAACGGGCAATTCGGCCTGGAGTCAGCCAGTCAAGCCAGCATCTTCGCTGCCCAGCGGGACCGGAGCCCGGCTTCGGCCGGCAGGTTTCGCTTCTGTAGCCCTTCACGTAAACCGGGCAAGACTAAGAACAGGGCAAATCAATTCAGCACTGGTACTGCTGAGCGGAGATTTCAACATATCTGATCCAACGACACCGACCCTGGCTACCGCCCCTGCCCCCACTTAACATTTAAATTATTTTACAGGGAGCAGTGCAACACGGACCCTCTACCTCCATCAAACATCCCCCCAAACTTAGGCTGTGAAGTTGTGATCTCCCTATTTCTGGCCAATAAAATCTAATGCACGCGGAAAGCTTACGGCAGATCCAGGCCTCCTGAATCCCGTCCAGCGCGTTAGCAACGCAACCACCTCACCCAGTGCGCCGTCCGCCCTTTGGAGTGCAGACTTGCCTAACACAGAGATTTTTGTTACTGCAAAAGTTGGCAGGTGATAAACAACATGCTGAAATCTGTGGAATAAAACAAACAGAAATGAAATTTATTTTTAAATGTCAAGGAAGTGTTCCTAAACGCATATAAAGGGCATTTACTAAGTAACTCATCTGGAATATTAGCCTTACGTTCTTTTTATTGTAGCTGCAAATTGCAGCATTCTTTAAAGCAAGCAATCAAGCAAATAAATGTTAGAGAACAGGTATCGTAGGTGGGTACATCAGACAAATGCCAAGTCTTGCAAAAGAGATACGCACAGAAAAAAGGAAAAATGAAGTCTCCTGCTAATGCCTTTTTACACATTTCTAACATAATGATCTGCTCCCAAATTACATTTTAAAACCTGTGCAGTCCATTTACTTACACATCTCAAAAGTCTCAGAAAATACTTGTTTAATATCTGTAAGAAGTCCTTTCTTCCTCTCCCAATAAAGCATAGAGCTATTTGATCATTATTAGATATTTTCAAATACACAATATCCTCCTTCAAAATCAGCCCAAGGTATCCTCAGGCAGACCGCTCGGGGAGTAAGACGCTACTTGATGAGCAGCGTGGGGAGAATCTACCTCTTAATTATCAACAAACGGACTTACGGGGAGACGCACGCGAAGGCCAGCATCTAGTCACCTCACGGCGTAACTGAGAGCCCGCCGCGAGGCAGGGCGCGGGCACAAACGCGTCTGCTCCGCACGCAAAGACCAGTGGAAAGCCTTAGGTAACTGCGGCCAAATCCTGCTGCCACCCAGAGCACTGCAAACTCATTTCTGGCAGGCCCCACTTCCACGGGTCTGAGGAGATAACGTTCTTCCTTACCGCGCCTGTGGTGTATAAATAAGACGCGGCATTTCGGGGGAGAAACAGGCGTGTAACTCACGTCCTCACGCTGTTTGTGCTTGGAGGTTTTTTGCCTCACCTGTGTGAAAACATCATAATCTTACAGCTGCTAATTGCAGCAGAGTGGCGCCTTGAGTTATTTTTGTGGTCAGCAAGAGATGGCATGTGACATTACACGTTATAGCAGCCCTCAGTGAGGCCTTTCCACCCTGAGGAGTTTAAGGCAGAAAAAGGAGGGGGTGGAAACTGCAACCATGCCTTTAATCTGTAAGCACATTTCTATTAGTCGTCAAGTGAAATTAAGCTGAGTTCATTATTTATCAAAGGTACTACTTTAACACTAAGGTACAGTGGTGAGCACATTAACTACCTAATGTTTTTAATGTAGTTGCTCAAAATAAAGTCCATATTAGATCAGTTCCAACTATACTGGGGTTTTACTCAAGCAGGAAATGAGTGAAAATAAGCAAGAATTTAACATGATGAGTCATAACAAGCGTATTAAAACTTACAATTGAGGGAACATGTTACTTGAAATCATGAAACGCAGATTTAGCAACTCTGTTATTGACATTGGCACGAATTTTGCTGAGTAAGAACTAAGTAGGGACTCCAGATTTGGGCTTTCTGTATGTTTAAAACTGCCACGAATCAGATGTGTTCTGAGAACAATTCAATTTTTTAAAGAAAATTTTCTGATCTCTACCGGTTTCTTAACAGCCTTCGAACAGGCATATGCTCCTGCAATGCAGAATGTGTATCAGGTTTCCTGGAAACCATCCCACTAGGGCATGACTGTAGCTCCAATATAAGCAGTGAAGCACTTAAAAGGGGGCTAATTAGCTATTTGCTGTACTTGACAGATAAAAGATGTATGCAAGCACAGAGAAAAGACTGCAAATATAGATATCCCTGATTATGTTATTGTCCAAGGTTTTAATTAATTTCTTAGAACATCCTTGAGTAATATAAAAAGGTTTTAAAAGATGTAATAGTAACAAGACTGTGGTGTTTCTTTAACTAATCACCATCACTGCAGGGTGCTGGAAATTTTAAAGCACGTTTTATATGCTCAGTTCATTGAGAATTAGTTTTACTTCTGCTGGCCTTAATTTGCCCGTTATTTGCAGAGCAGCAATGAGAAAGGTGCGATTTGATTCAACCAGCGTGCTGCCCGGCAGCCACCGCGGCTGCCACTGCGGCACGAAGCACCTGCCCCCAGGAGCCTGCCCGGCGGGCAGCCGGGGCAGCTGGTAAGACCCCTGGGCTCTCCCCGCAGCTCCACGACTCCGTCTCCGGACGAGCAAGGAACGCAGCTTCTCTCACACTCATTTTAGCTACCTACAAAATGGGGAACTCATTTCGGTGGCTTTATTCTCTCCCCCCCCCCCCCACCAACCACCCCCAACTTCTCCAAAAGCCTCAGATGAAATTTCCTAACCCATTTTCCTGCTTCCGATTTTAGCCAAAAGCGAACGCAAAGTTGTGTAAAACATGGGGCTAACTAACCAAAGCAAATACATTAACCAGATCTTCTGAAAGAAAAACGTTTTTGACCAGGGTTTAGATTCCAGCAGAAATTACGAGTTCTTCCCGATTTACTGATACAGTTTCACAGGTTCATGATGATACACAGTCACCTTCGCTGAAAATCGTTTTGGTGTATTTCCATAAATTTCACGGGAAGGAAGGATTTGGCCTACGTCAAAATAATGAGATACATGGATAAGCAGGTAAGTACCAACAGAGTAAACAGCAGCATGAAAACCAGCAGCATTTTAAGCTCTGCTAATAGTGAGGGGCCAGGTACATTAAAGTAGCAGACAATTTGTTTGATAAGCAATTGATATTTGACAGGCCAGTGACAGCCTTGCTGTCAGGAGATCGCTGCTTCAGTCTCAGTGTGTGACTTTAAAAACTTCACTGGGGGAAAAATTACAGTCAGGCAAGCGGCAGCAAGGCATAGCCTAAGGCACTATCTGCCAATAACTAAGTCCTGGGGAAAACTGATTTGTGGCTTCTGATCACATGGACCTATAGCCTTCACTATTGACTAATTGTGGTTCATCTGGATGTAGATCTATCTTGGCTAACAAGAAAGCACTAGAGGTCTTCATTTAGCCATTGAGCTGAGTCTCTGGAGACGTGTGTGCAGCTGTCTTTACCTTCTTACCAATCAACACATCAAAAGCTGCAGAATATATTTCCACTTTCAGAAATGCAAACTGCAAGTGAGATAAAGTTGCCAAACTAGACTTGAAAAAGAGTGAATGATTATGACTCTACTCCAAATACAAAAGATAAATCATTTGTGACCGTGCAGAACTTTGCCATATATATAAATTTAGAACAGATACAATTGGAGCCAATTTATCTGCTAGACAGCCACATCATTTTAATGTAACTATAAAGGATTAAAACAATTTTAGGTGTCTTTTTTTCTTCTACAGAGCTTCAAGCAAGGGAAAACACATGCAGACCAGGAGAGTTTGTGTTCTTTTACACAAAAGAACCGCGAATTATGCTGTTTTGGTTTGTTTTGCTTTAATGAAGGTGGTACCTTGGTGCCATGAAAATCAGCTGTTAATTACAATGCAAAGCATACCTAGTCCAAACATCCTGCTAAAATTGAAAAAAAAGAAAAGATCAAACACTGTTATGGAAGTATTTGAAGCTAAAGCTACAGAAAAGACAGGGTCAGCAATTTTGTCTTAAATCACTATCTTGGCTTCTGCTCAGGTTAGCAATTCATTCAAATAAAGGCAGTATTACCAAGATGCAGAACAGCACCTCTGATGGAGCTGAGCTCCCTTACTCTCCACAAATGTTGTCAGAGTTTAAAAGTTCACAGCAATTTTAGGGCCCAATTATACTTTGACTTAAACTCCAGATTTAGGTCACATTGGAATTACTAGGCAAACAGTTTGCATCAGTCCCAAATGAACAGGAATTTTGCCATGACCATAAATCAAGGAAGGATCGGCTGGTGCTGGATATGACTCTCAGTTTCTTAATATGAGGTATATCCAAAACGCTACTGCTTTTTCTTGATAGCACTGTCTTGGAGAAGAAAAGTTTTTCTTGTGAGATTTCTGTTTCCTCCTGTTCCAGACGAATGAGAATAAAGGGAGATGCAAAATCTTTGAAGGATTTCAGTATGTCTGCATGTCGGCTTGGCTGCAGAAGGGAAACAGCAAATATTTTTGCCTTTTAGCATTCTGTCCAGTTAAACTGGGTTTTGCAGTCTGGCAGAGAAAAGCATATTGTTCCACATAAAATAAAAGCAATATAATGATCCCCTGAGAACATCACCCCGAAACTAACTTTGGGCATTTTTATTTATATTAATGGACACTTGCTTCTGAATTGCCTATCTTGATCACGATCAAAGGGGAAACTAAAAATAGCTGAGCAGGTTGACACTAAAAATTATTAGAAACCAAGAATGAGAGATGATTTAGATTCAGGGCACTTTACTTTAGAGCAGATTGTTCTGTGTATGTAAAGAGGAACAAGCTTGCAAGAGTAAGTTCTTAGGATTTAACAGAACAAATTGCTGCATCTTGCAAGGTGTACTTACTACCGCGTATTATTACTACTGGGTTTGATTGCACACAAAGATGCTTTTTAAAAAAAGTAATATAAATATCTCACATTTCTTTTTTGTTGGACTCCCACTGTTCAGCATTTACCCAATTGACTTAACATAAATGACAACGGTTCTTATAGGTGGGGCAAGTAGTTCAGCCTCTTCCCAAAGCTGCCACATCCTTTCTGTTACAGACCCTCTTTTTACGTTGCTTATAACTCTGCAAAATTAACTCCCAAGGATAATATTTTCCACACTGACATAGTTGCTTTGGAAAATACCTTGAGCTCTTGCCTCATGCTTTTGAAATAGAGGAATGCCTCTATAGTGAAAGCGAGGATGGCGTGTTACCACTTTCACAAAAAATGTTTTCAGTTGGCCAAATTGTAAGCCTTTGGCGGGGCTGGGGAGAGGAGGAAATCACACTTCACTATGGCTTAGCAAAAATAGTTCCCATTTTTAAGAGATTTAACAAAGTGAAAACTCAGAATATTTCACCTTACTGAACTTGTTTTGACCCCAACAAAAGACAGAATGGGTGCAAACCCAGACTCTCAAACTTGACACGATACTGTGCTGTGTCAGGCCCTTAAATTGCAATGTGCGTAGGACATCTAGTCCAGTGCGAACCTGGATCTGAACCTCAGCAGCCTTCCACTTTCCACAGAAATATCCCGATTGTCCATTTACTGGTTGCTCCAGGGAAAATCTTTTTTCAAATGGTTCTATACAACAAACTGTGCTACAGGGAAATTATTAAAGCCTTAAAATCTATCATTCTTTTATTAGAAAATGCCAGCATTGACCTATGGCCTGTGGAACCTTACTCCAATCCTCCTTCATGCCTCATGGTTCAGTTTTTAATGATAAAAACAAGCCTTATTTTCACGTATCTCCCTTTCTTCACTCTACGTGCAAGAATGAGCTGCTCTAGAGATGGATCTGAGCTGTGAAGGCAACAGCTGTAGCACCCTTGCTTCTTCTGTCACAAAAACGATCAAGTATGTAGGAACGGAGGCTGACCATCACAAAAGACGGTAAGAGGTGATCTCGGCTCGTAGTCAGAGTAGTTCAGCATCACACACAGGAATTAGACTCTCCTGAAATACACATCTCAGAAGGAAAACTTCTCATAGATGTGCACTAACTAGGCATTTCTTTTTGCTTACTAACTAGGCATTTCTTTTTGCTTAGGCACCTGAATACAGACTGAAGGTGGCTGGTATGCAGAACATACCACTCTCAGCTATGCTTTGTATATCTTAAGTACATACCACATATTCCAAAGAAAAAGTAAAACAGTTCTGGATGAGGGGTTATAGGACTTCTTAACCCTGAGCTGTTAAGCCTAAATAAAAGGTTGTTTCCATAAGAAGCAGCAGCTGGCGATAGAACTGTTTACTTACAAAGATGTACACACAAAACAAGGAGACACGTTATTGTTTTCTGATCTTTACCCTTCTCAAGTTTCTTGGTACTTGTTTTGCAGAATGCATAACTGCTTCCCAAACAAACCACCTCTCTTCCCCTTTGGAATTTGAACTCTCCTACTTTCTGAAGGAAAGACCGGAATTACTCCAATGTTCTGGGACAATTAAAAGGAGCTGAAGGAAGTACTTAGCACATTTGTGGTATGCCTCACTCTTGAAAACAGCTAAGCATAGAAGCCAGGCTCTTGAGAGAGAGTCTGTGCAAAGCACTTTTTTCTCCAACCCATGCAGCAATTTAAGAGTTGTTGGGGTAAAACTCCTAAGAGCTGTACCTTTTAAATTACTAGAACAAACATTTTCATAATAAAGAAATGAATATATGTAGACAATATTAACCAAAATAAATATTTAAAAATGTATTTACAGCACTCAAACTACAGAAACATAAGCCCTATACTCTTCATATGAGTACATCAAAAAGTAAAGCCCAGCTAATTTCACCATGCTAGAGAAGAGGTTCCAGAGTTCTGGTAAAAACTTAGGCTTCAGAATTAAAAGATCTGTCAGCAGATTGGCATACACCGATGCCAGCTCTCAGGAGGACATGTATGGTGATTACTGGTGAGTTTTTGAGAACAGGCGGCAGATTTTGAATTCCTTTTGGCTCAGATCTCCTCCTCCTTTTCTCAACCAATCTTTAGGTGGATGAAGGGATCTGAAAATTGCCTCCACCAAGGATATAGCAACCACATACCTAAGTGGAGGACACAGTTCATGCCTACCTGATGACTGTGGATGCGGTTAGAAACAGCAGCTTGTCATTCAATCCCGTTTCTCCCGAGCTTGTGTCATTCTTTTGCAGGAAGCCAAGCCAGTGAGGACTTCAAGACTACTTCTCCTGTTATACGCTGAGCAAGCATGTAACAGACTCTATGATCACCATCACTGTAGCACACAAAGAGGTTCATATACATATGTGTGGTTCCCAGTAACTCCTTTCCTTCTTCTTTCATTAACCAAGAGCACAACTGAGCCACTTCCCACCATAGGTATTGCTGTATGTCTCATAAAGAAAAAGGTGATTCCAAAACTTTAAACATGACAGACTGACCATAGCATGAGAATGATGGGTCCTGACTGATAAAATGTGAAGGCGTTACCCCATGTATTTGTAGAAGATGAGTGAGCCCAAGCAACAGTAACCCAAAACAAAAGCCTATTAAGCAAAGTTGCCCTGAAGCCTTGTGGCAGGGCACTTACCTCAGACTTCTGTAGTCGAAAGGAAAGGCCAGGGATTCAATCTTCTCCATGTGCGTAGCACACTGCCATGGTTTCTCAACCAGGCTAATGAAATCCAGTACCTGGTGGGGAAAAAATAAAAAAATTAAAAAGAGAAAAAAGAAAAGGTACAGATCACAAAAAATGTTTATTCTACTAATACTGATAACGTTGTTTAGAATACCTTTGCTGATTTAATGAGGCTACTACTAAGCATTGTAACTGAAGAGATTAATTCACAGACTGGTATAAGGGTCCTCAAAACCACACTCAGTAAGTGTGTATTAGCTGTGAATGCCATACGGTCTGTTTTTCCGCCCTGCTTCACTTACATGTGCTTCACTCCTTTCTCCTTAACTCTATTCACTAAGAAACATTTTGTTCCCCCACAGGTACTGTTTTCCAATTATTTTCTGCCTTAGAGATCAAGTATTATACATGAACAGAAAAGACACCACCTTGTTTGGTGAAGGAGACCTGTCTTTCACTTTGCTAACATTATGGCCACATTTCACCACCATGGGAAAACAAAACATCCCAAATAGAGCAGTTATTAATTCAATAAATCCAGCTGCTCTCAGTGCTCTGGGCAAAAGGCAAAGTTAAAAGCAGCTGCTCATTGACGACATGTGCGACCTGACCAGGGGAAGGTAGCTATTTTAGCACATCATCCACCACTTTGAAGGCTGACTGCACTCAATTTCTTAGACAATCTACACACCATTTTCAGTTCTGTACCTCCATAATTTATCACAACAATACCTCAAGCATACAGATGGGGGGAGGAATGAAAGCAATTTACAGTATCAAGATGAAAGAAGCTGGACGGCTCAAAAGGACCTACTATGTAAATCATATCCACAACTTAAAGGAATGTCGCCATAATATTCTGGAATTAATTTTTCCAACATTCCTATATAGGTCACACAAAGGTAAATGTAGTTTCCTCCTCCCCCTACTACTATATCTGGAGTTGTTTATCAATATGTTAAAGAGGAAATTGATTCTACCTCCCCCTTTCTACATAGACAATAAGAACCTTATGTATGAAAACTTCTGATAAAATAACAGCAATCAGTAAAGCATTAGTGTGCAATCTGTCTATATGTCTTCCCTTCAGATTTTGGAGGCACGGTCTTCAAGCCTTCAAAAGCTACTCTTCATAATACTCAGGATTAAGTAAGGAAAATAATCTTTTCCCACCAACGGGCTGGATCACACACACAGTGTACCCCATTCAGACATGCCTCATTTATCCTAGAAAGCTTTAAAATGATAACACAAACATAAGTTATGTGTAGACTTCACAACTATTTCTAACAAATTAAACATGGGGTTTTAAAACTATTATTTTGAACTTAATTTCAAGTACAGAGCTATGCTTTCAAAGAGTTTCCTAAATCATACTTGCTAAACATCTCTAGTTAATCAAAGGCATGTTATCAAATGGAAAAGTGCTAATTTCCCATGATGAGTCTGTTTTCAGGCACATCTTTGTTTTTGAACTGATGGCTACCACTTTCTGTTTGCACACAAATGTACTTTTCCCATGTTCAGCAGGTGCACCATGTATCTCAAAGAGAGCCAAAAGCATACGTTCAAATCTCTTTACAAGATTTCCTTCTTCTTTCAGTTATCAATGACACATTAATCTAAGAAACCTCTGAATTTAACTACATTTATTGTACACTTCTGAGCATTTCAACTGCAAACTGGCTTTCAGTTTCTCATTCCCCTAGGATTTACTTTTAAAGGTACAAGCATGTTAACAGCTTCATGCAGCTGCCATGGAAAAAATCATCATGAACATGTTTCCTTCTTCCTTTTCAGTTGTGGATTTTCATCTCAAAATACAACAGGCTGAGTTGGAAGAAGGAGCTGCAGTTCAGGGGCAGTTACCAGGATTAACTCCAGACACCTTGCTCTAACAGGTGGGAGCTTACACCAATGGAAAGGTGGTACAAGAGGTAGGCATCTCTCGATTTTCTTGCTGGTGACTCCTGACATACTGGGTCTAGCAAAGCTTTAATGAATTGGAGAACCATTTGAAGTTAAATATATTTAAGTTTTCCCAAATACATTCCATGTTTTTCTCTCCTTCCAAGGAATATATATTTTAGATTCAAGACAGCCAGTTTTAAAGATAGAAGGCTTCTTAAAAAAACACAAACTAAGACTATGTTTCAGCAGACATGTAGTACATTTGGTTCCACACAGGAAAAGTAGTTCATTCCCACAGAGGAATCTAGGATTAACGTAATAGCTCTTGAATGCATAATCCCCCTATCTCAAACCATGCTCATCTCAAATCACTAGATAACCTTCTGCAAGCACAACAGACATATCCCTATCAAATGTATAGACATTATATTTCTAATGTCATCCTTTATGCATGCGTAGACCTGCACCACTTCTACCCAATGTATTCTGGGCATAGGCTATCTTCAGCTTAACATTACCATTACCTCATTATTTATTTAGCAAAAAGTATGTAATACAGTACTTGCAGTATTATGATCCCTAGCTGAAATCACCCACTTCTTATTTGAGTCTATCCTACCAAAAAAATTGCCTTTGCATTAGAATTTTATTATTCTTATCTAGTTCTAACACCTTGCTGTGAACCTTCAGCTCATTCTCCCAGGATAGATCCCCTCTGCTACACCACGAGAACCTCGCTCTTCACAGTCAAGCCACCTGTGACAATACCATTGTGTCCTGGGGACTGATCATCATTTTCAGTTCCACTGAGGATCCACCAAGATTCTTTCCGGGTTAAAGGATATTGGCCAGGGTATGCTGATTGGATTGGGAACATTTTGAAATTATTGTCTAAACACTAAACTATGTTTAGACAAACTTTTTTACCTTCAAATAATCCCAGAAATTCCAATGCACCTGTTTGTTCTTTAAAATGCAGGCAAGTTTAAAAGTACATTTGTTAAAGAGCAGTTACTAACAACTTACAATACTGCAAGATAGTATTGTATCTGCCAGACTGCATTACTAAATAATAAAGGCCCTTCCATACAGTAAGTGGTCCTGTACTTGAAAGTGACTGGAGTCAATAGCATTATTCATAAAGAAACGGACTAATTGATTTCAATAAGGATGAAATTTGTGCCTCAGTATTTAGTGTACTAATGTTAGCACTTTACTATTAAAAAGACTATGAATGGACCAAAGTTTAAGAAATGGATATGTTTTTTACTACACCTAATAAATCTTTAATTTAACAATTATAAATATTCTCTTTTGCTTTTACATAGAGAAATATAGGAAATAAATTCTTGTCCGGTTATTCCCTTTAGGACTATATCATAATCTTAGTATGAAACTTTGGTGGGCTGGGGAATGGTTTTAGTCCCTTCCTAACAGTTGGAAATTATGCTTCATGGTACGTAACCTTGGCATTAGGTCTGGACAGATTGACTAGGTGAATCAGTACATCTGGTGCTTCGGGAGAAGGAAAAGGGAGGAGCTGGCAGAGCTGCCAACAGTAGGAGTTCAAAGAGCAGCAGGTCCAAACAGCTTTGCATACTGGCTCTACAGCACCTGCACTAAATTTGCACCCTGTCTACCTAGGTATGAAGGACATCGAATGACACTTGGACATTGCTCATTGAAGAAGGGTAAAACTGGCTCTGCACATGCAACAAATCTGATCAAGACCAATGTGGCTCAGGGGCTTCAAATTCACTTTGCATTAGCAGTGCCTATTTCTGCTGGGTTTCCAGATGATCTAGAAATACTGAGTTTGTTGCTGGCATTCCAGCTAGATGAAGATATCTTGTTTAAGCATGCAGCAATGAAGGAGCTGCTGTTCTCTGAACACGTACAGCACATACCGTATCATGTAGTGCAGCTTTAAATGCTTGAGTATTTCCAGGACTGTAAGAGTCCTCAAGTCAGATAGTAAAACATGAAAAACTGGCATTTGGAGAAGAGTATTTGAAGGTGGAGAGAGGAGGATCAGTGCTCAGGGAAGTCACAGGAGGAAGATGCGAAGACGCATGGCACTGGACCAGAACTTCTGTCAAGGAGCTACTGCCAAGTAAAAGGGATGCCACACTCCCATCTAATTTCTCATAGCTCACTGAAGTGGGCTGAATCTGATTTTTTCCATTTTCATATCAACAAAGATTAAAAAGGTAGAATGGACAGAGTTTGGGGATGCAGAGTAAGACCTCAGGCCAACAGTGGCATGGGTATGGTGCGAATATCCTTCCTAGAGTCCCAGAAATGCAGGGCTGGGAGGGACATGCGGCATCTGCTGCATCGAGACCCTACGCAGCAGCTACTGCCAGCTCCTCAACGCTCCTTGGCAGAACGGACAGGGAGCATCCTGCAAGTTCTCCATGGAGAGCAGTTTAGTGCTCTCCCAGCAATTTTAACTGCTATAGTTGCAAAGCAAACAGGAAACTAGAAAACTCACCCAGCTTTGTTCAGTAACTCTTGCTCCACGCTGTTCTTTAGGAGCTCTTCTACAGCAACAGCATTCAGAATGGAGGGAAATACATTCCTTTCTTTTATTTTCCCACATGGTGATCATAACCACTCATTTTCCATGTTCTTGGGCGTGGGTTTTTTTCCCCTTTCACTATCCTGTAAATTTTGGATATTTCTTGGCTCAGTGTGGAAAGAGTAGCAGAAAAGTCCTGGTTGCTAGGAAACTTCTTGAGCGAGAATATGAGTTTCACTGCAGAGATATGTGCATATATTTACATTACACTTATTGACAAATAATCACTCTGTGAATATTCCTGCTAGCTTAGGAAGGCTGTCATAACTTAAAGAAGGGAAAGCAAATTAATAAGACAAAGAAGAACAATCTTTCATGCACCTCAAGTATTAGCTGTCAGAGAGAAACTCCAGTAGCACAAAGCCATTTTTTTAATAGAAAAGTCTCCAAGTTTTGAAGACAGGGTTTTTGTTCTGAATAATTTTACAGAACTAGTAACCACTGCCCATGTTTACAATCTGTAATCAAGTTACAGCCAAGTGCACCTCCCTTTCACAGGGACATGTATTTTTATTCCTAACTACCGCACATCTTACAAATGCGATCAAAAAGCTGAAAGTCAACCTTGCTTTTGTTCTTCTGTTGAGTTGGCCATGGTGCCACAAGTGGACGGAGGCTGTAACACTTGGGACGTCTTTTGTTTCCAAGGGATAACTGATTCTAGTGATCAGGGAGGAAAATCACCCTCTGCATTCAACGGCATATGTGCACACTATGAGAAATTTTTAAAAACTCTCGTATTAGGAAAATATACATCCTTACCCTTATCCCTGTAGTAAATGTATAGGAAAAATAAGGAGTAGATTTTTTAAAAAAGCAATTTAACTTATGAGTGGCTTTTTTAGAGTGGAATGACAATCTAATACTCCTGACAAGAACAGGCAGCTGATAAATTCACATGGTGAGATCTACGGCCCAAAGAGATTATTTAAAAAAAGGAAAATTCTGGGTGACAGAAGGTGAGATTTCACTGACACAAAATATAAAATAAAAAAGGAGTAGCCATGGTGAAATATTGTGAAAAATCAGGTTTTTTTTGTTTTGCATCTGAGGGAAATTTCTCCTTTTAATTAAACTAGTATCTTCCACCTCAGCTAAGCATATTCTGCCTGCAGCTTCCTTTATGTTTGGCTTCCTCTCTACCAGCACAGCTCAGTGCTGTTGTCCCACTCGGGAGAAACAACTGTGCCAGGCGCTCTCAACCTTTGTGCATATCTGCTCCTTCACTAGTTGACTGAATGCTGCATGGGCTCCTGAGCAGCGATGTATTTGTATGTATATTTGTATGTACTGGCACTTCATAATTCCCGACAAGTAACCATGCTGTGTGTGTTGCACTCCCACTGGCTCACGACAGCTGATGGGCAGTGTCATAGTACATGACACGTTTTAAGTCCTCTATTACCATCAGTTTACACTTGATCTCTTGTCTGTGTAAGTTTTAAAAAAAATACCCAAGTGTTTAAATTATGTATAATCTGATGTATTGAATGTCCCTTAAGACCTACTCTAAAATAGCTTCCTTTAGACTGATACACTAACTCCTTTTTCCCCTTGCCCTTTTTCCTTTTCTTCTACATAACAAATTTCTTTAAAAAACAGAGTAGAGTGGGAGGCAGAAAGCTCCTATTTCAGGGAAGACCCGAGCAAGAGGCCAGGGAGGCCACGTAATTGGGTGTGATGTGTCAGCTTCTCCGGTGACTGGAGGGACCGCTCTGTCATCACTTCCGCAGCGCGTAAGCGAGAGGACTGCATAAATCCCCGTGTCTTCCCTAACTTAACCAAACACCGGGTTCTCCTCTTAGGGCACCTCAGCCGGGAGGGGTACAGGTGGTTTATGCATTAGCCAAGGAAGCGAGGGAGGGGGATGGAAGAGGAAGGTGGAGAATGAGATAGTGTGACATGAAAAGAAGAGGGGCTTGCCAAAACCAGCATAATCAGGCCGTTTTTGCCAGGCAAACTGCACTCTAAAAAGGCCCATCTAAAAGCTACACTAGCTAAAGGTAGCTTTAGCGTTCTTCACAGCTCTGGGCTGCTCTGTGACCACAGCTCTTCCATTACTCCTCCACTTGCTTTCTCTTCCCTAAAGGGAAAACAGAAAAAACTAACAACGCATCACACTTCACCTACGTGCCGAGCAATTTCAGAGCAGGCAGATAAACACCGGCGGTAGTTAAGATGGACTGCAGCTGTACTCTTTCCTTCCTAAACTTTACTAAAAGTCATCTGATTAGTCACAACGGGCAGCATTCACCTCCCCTGCTTTCGAAAGGAGAAGTACAGACCTTCAAATCGGTTCTATCATCTCTTAATAAATACGGGAATGACACAGGCAGATCCGCGCTATGCTTCATCTGATGTATTTTTGATATCTGTTTTAAAAGAGGAAACACATCCTAGAAGTGCCACTTTCTTTCCACAGATTACAGAGGAGTTTGGACTCACAGCTCCGGCACAGACAGCATGTACAGCGCAGAATCGCTCACTGGGTGACTGCCCGCTGCTGTGAGAGAATGAAGCATCAGCACTCAAAGAAGCAATAAAGAAAATCCAAGTTATTCCCGTTTCCAACAAGCTCACGCTTAAACTGTACTCAGCTCTGGTGAAGAAAAGGACCACACAGTCTACTTTGGTTTTGCCAGACTCCTCCTTCGCATTTCAGCTGAGCCCAGTTAAACTGGAGTCCTTGCTGTATGCTATCGTCGTGATCCTTCCTCTCTCTGGTTCTGAAGCCCTAAAGATCTAAAAAATTAAAAATTAAAAAATTAAATTAACCTCACTGCATGCCTACGGGCATGTAATTACACATAGATTCTCATTTTCTCCCAGATAACTGTTGTTCATTCACCTCTGGAAACTGTCCCACATCAGAAGGAACTTTATTAATATAGCCTCAAATTATTTTCTATTTCACAGACACAAAACGTATTGCAACCTGTTTCAAATGGTGAACTAGAAATGCCATTCTGCTGATTTCCCATGTACCTGGACAACTTCTGAATTAACATCATAGGTTTGGATAGTAAGGTGTGACACATGCTAAGAGTAAGACTTTACACTCAGGCCCTGTGAATCGATCAAGAAAACAAATCTCTCCTTTGTGAAGCTTCACTGCTTTGTTTTTCACATGGACTTGGCCTTGTAAAAGTTACCTGTACTGTGTCAGCTGCTTCAGAGCTTGAAACAAGAGTTCTGCCTACTAGCGCCAAATGCTGCCATGATTTACAAACATACATACAATCTCTAAAGGCTTTTGGAACAGAGAAAACTACTGACGTGCTATCATCTCCACAGTGTCTAACTTGTGATATAAACTTAAACTCAGTGGACTAACACTCTTTTTCTCAGGGATCTAAGAACAGGATTTGAGGGCACCATCTGTTTCCCTGCATCCACTCCCTTGCACACAAGGGCAACCACACAATAAAAGAGTCCAAAAGGATTTACAGATTATGAGGTCTATGCAACGCTGGAACCAGTAACAAACCAAGAACTACAGGGAAAAAAAAAAGAAAGAAAAAAGAAAAAAGAAAAAAAGAGCAGAGCTGTTCAAACCAAGAACTACAAAAAAAAAAAAAAAAAAAAAGAAAGAAAGAAAAAAGGAAAAAAGAGCAGAGCTGTTATGAGAAACACATCATTAATGCTTTAGGCCCTGGAAATTACTGGAAATTTGTTAAAGGAAACACTAGAGTTTGTGCACAGTGTGGCTCACCACTCTGACCTTTTTCAAGGCACAGCAATCTGCATAGTCTGAAAAATCTTTCATGTTAAGACTACGAAAAAGATATACTCACGGGGATATCCGAAAATCAGATTCCTAATAAATTTACCATATGTAAATTATTTCAGATACAATCAGAAGTGAACTGAAATAGCAGCTGAAACTCAGAATTAAAGCTGGTCTGAAAGCTCCAAGTTAAAATATACGGATTAAGTTGGGTGTATTTTCTGTGTGTATTTTTGTTACTAGGAAGGGAATCAGGGATGCAAAACACTAAAAGAAAATTGTCTACAGCAATAATCCTTTGATCAGATTCAGGAAGTAGGAGAAATCTTTCAAGAAAGCTTACTCTCAAAAGAGGAACCCAATTTCCATTGGAGCAAACAGCATCCAGATACCAATATAACAGGTACATTAGAAATAGCATAATGGGCACAGTCTTTATATCGTGCAGTATTTGAAAGGCTTGCATTTGAAGAGCATGCAAAAACAGAAACAGATTTTCTTTCTACTCTCTCTGTATTATATATTAGATTATTATTGCCATACGTGAGACCTGTGGAATTTGGAAAAGAGCTTTCTTTATGGGCATGACAATGAATAGGATGAGCTCCAGAAATACTACGCCGTAGGGTACATGTTCTGAGACAGGTGTCCCAACCAAAGAAAATTTCTTATTTGACTTTGCTATTCTGAAATGTACATTAATCACCTGTCAGGGTCACTGCAGAGATCATAGGATTTATTAGTTCAAACATCAAACATTTATTAGTTCAAATATTTCGCGTACAATAGGGCAGAAAATTATTAGCCTCATATTATATACATGACTGTAAGTGTCCTAACTTGGTTGTGATCCTGCAGCCATAACAGAATTGAGAAGAAAGAAATCTAATGGCGATAATACCTTTAAAGCATATTATATGTGTGAAACCGTCTATCGTGTGGGAAACAATCCCAGCACAGTCAAATCTTTATTTTAAATGACATAATAATTGGCTTCTCTGCAAACCGTAAGCAGATTTCTCCTAGACTCGAGAACATTTATTCACTTAGCAATATCATACTCATACATTCTAGAGAATAGCGATTTCTCCTCATTGGTACGTTTAACAGGATGGAAGTCAGCTTGACCCCGCTTCATTCATCGTCTTCTTGTGCTTTAACATTGAAACACGCTGTGTGAAGAGAGTGTGGAGAAGACAGAAGCTATAACTTGCTAACACCAAAACAACAAAACAGAAGAGAACTCTATGAACTCTTTGAATAGAAACTACAGAACATGGCCGGTTACATTTCTTTTGACGAAATTTCTATTTTATATGTATGTTTGCATTTATAAAGTAGAAAATACCTTCAACCATTTTACTACATACCCTTTTTTGGACTAGAAAGATTTTTGTCTTAAACAATAGTAGTTTTAAAAGCTTGTATTCCATTTTTTAAAATATATTTATGTGCTTAGCTACTGATGCTTATGTTTCCATCTCATTTAGACCAGAGATTTCCAGATTCTACAGAATCTGGGAATTCTATAGGTTCACTGCAGGAGCACGCTATAGGTGTGCTCAGTTAGACTAGAAGTAGGAACAAATCTGCAGACCAGACAAACTGTCTGGAAATACTTTAATTTAAAATAAATAAATAAATAAAGAGATCCTTACCAAAAGTTTTTAAGGCATTCTGTTGCAAAACAAGATAAAAAACCAACTAATTGAAAATAAATAGACTAAAATAGGAAAGTTGGCTTAAAAAAAACCCCACTCTCACAATGTAGGGCAGTTGCCCATGGATTCCCATGGGGATCTATGCAGTTCAATTGCCTCAGAAATGATCTTGATAAAGGAGTAAATTTTGAGATGACAAGGACAGTTGACAATACAATAATTAATCTTGAGAATCAAAACTGAAGCTAATTCGATTGCAGAAATATCTCATGATGATATGATTGGGCAAAAAACGAAAAATGAAGTTCAGCATCAATAAATATGAAGTAAAATACATACAGGAAAGGCAATCCTAATTATACTTACGTAATGATGGCCACTAAAGCAAAGTAATAGGAAAGCAATTATTGAGATGTGGGAAGCATTAGGAAAGCATTATCTCAACAAAAAGCAAAAGTGAAAGAAAAAACAGTAAACAATGCTCAATATTGTTATGAAAATGGGAACAAAATAAAAACCATTATGCCACTCTAAATTCTTAGTGTAACCACCTCCTGAATACTGGATCAGGTTCTGACCATCTGACCACCCCCAAAAAATAGCAGAACTTCAACAGATACAAAATATACCCTGAGTGATCAAGGATACCCAAAGGTGCAGAAACTATTGAGTAAGTATAGAAATTAGACTAGGACCCTTCGACAGGGAAAAAGAGACAGAGGAGTGAGAATTTGTTTCCTATTTACACTCTCAAGTCAAAACTTCTACTATGTTTTACAAGAGAAGAACTAGGGCGTATCAAATTAAATTGTTAGGCAGCCCATTTAAATGAGCACTTTACTGGGATTTTTTTTTCAGATAATACATAATTAAATTCATTAATTCATTCATTAAATTAATTCATTGTGACATGCCAAAATACAAATAGAATTAAACTGCAACTAGACAAATTTTTGGAAAAGAAGCAGTAAAACACAAAAATATGGTAACTGCAATAAAATAAATTTCTAAATTTGATATCATTAGAAGATACAAAAGATTCTCTACTTGACCTGTTCTTATTTTCTTTCACTGATCTACCAGCCACTGTCAGAAACAAGCTAATCGACTAAATAGACTTCTGGTGTGATTCAGCAGTCACTCTTATATTTTTATCCCACATCACTAAGAAAAAAAAGGCTAATTTTGCCCAGTGGGATGGCAGAAGAACCAGGCAGCAGGCAGCAGTGGCTGCCAGCTACCCAGACACAAACATTTTCATTTCTTAGAAATGGACGCTAAACTGCAGGCATTTCCAGTTCTCAGCTGTCAAGGGAAGAGACAGCAGGAAGAGAAAATCCACTTCAATTTCTACCATACTCCTATTTACTTTTACTCTCTAACGGAATACTTCTTTCATGGCCAAGAGCAGGAGCTCTTACTTCATAAAAGTTGCTTGAAAATCCCCTTAGAGTTTTGCTTTGTTTGAAATACTTCAGTTGCTTAATGCAAAGACACTGAATTCACTTTGAACTATTCTTAAACACAAATAAAGTTGCTCCTTCTCTGAAACTGAAAATCTCCGTTGGGTTACAAGAATAGATTAGCTGTGACTAATCTATACTGGTTTCTGGCTGTCCTCACGTACCTACCTCTTTCTTAATTGTCCATGGTCAGTAAATTACTATGCTATCTGAGAACAAGAGAAATTCTTGTATTTATGTATTGTTTAATAATACTTGAGAAAAATCTGAAACACTAATATAGCTGGTTAACGCTTACTGAGCAAGCAAGTAGGTAAGTTTTAAAGTCATTACAAGAATTGTTTTATTCTTGAGCTATTTTTTCTACTGCACTAATGGGAGTTACAGAAGATCATAATTTTAGCTTAAAAACCTACTAATCCTGGAAAATTAGAGAAATCAGCCAAGGCTTTTTCCATTGACGTATGGCTTCCAGACCTTGGAGAGGCTGAACAAGGAAGCAATCTGTCTGCCCTGTAGCAATACTCAGCCTGATTCATCAGAATCTCTTTTCCTATTCCCTGAGCTTCCTAGGATCATCACTAGTCAAAAAGACTGACAGAGTTTGTTCATCATTCAACACTGAAGCTGTTTTAAAGTGATAAATGTTGCATTTTACCAGTTACTTCAGTTTATTCTTTGAGCAAAATCCTCTAGCCCTTGTGACTATTTCCAGTGTGACAATTAAATTATTTCATTACTTCTCTTTTGATCGGTCTGTTTACAGTATCTCATATTTTTTATCCTTGATGTTATATCCAGGCTACTGATTCAAAGTCATAGTTATTAGTGCAAAGTTGATTATGGTCTTTGACACCAAAAATAGTCTCACAGGACTTTTTCTCCAAAATATTTAATGGGCTACTATTTTTTTTTTTTTTTTTACTTCACTAGCCTTTGGATTTTCTAAACCTTTCACAGTTTTTACTCCTGAAATTATTTTCTTTTTACAGAGGACATCATTATTGTTTACTTTCTTCACATATTAATAATAAAATTTCCTACTCTGTGGCTGTGACAGTCAACTGTCTACCAGTCTAGCCCTGTAAAACACAGATGGAGTTATTAAGTATTCAGCATTAAACTCTGTAATTTTACTTTTGTCCCACCACATCTTTTCCTCTGAGAAAAACTGAGCCCCTATTCTTCTCCCCTCTCTGTAGTTTCAGTCATAAAGAGACATTCTGCCTTATTAACCATTTTTGTTTGTTAATATTTTCAGAGTCAGGATGCACATAAACCAATTTTACTGTTCTACTCTGTTCAACTGTTTTGCTCACATTGCCCCTTTATTCTAAGGGAATTTCTTCTCGCATTCCTCTTTGCTTTCTTTAACGGAATATAAGAACTGCTGTGTCACCTCAGGCCAATGGTCCATTCAGTATCCGGTACAGAAAGCTTCGCAGAAAGGTGTGGGAAACTCTGCGCTATGCCCTTATAATCAACTATCAAGTGGAGTGTTTCTTCCTAAACTACATTAATAAAAGTTTGGCTTATATTCTGAAGCTTGAAGTCTTAAATCCCTGTCCTAAAATCTTTTCTGATGTAAGTCTGGAAAGTTTTATTGACTACGTACATTTCCAGGAAGAATTATTTTACAGACAGAGACTCTAGGATGCAAGAGAACAAAACAGAAATATATATACCAGTCTATAGCATATAACGTGACATTACAAATAACATAACACTTTTGTATGAAGCTCTAAATGAACACTCCTAATATTAGAAACAAGATTTGTGAGTGTTATACCTCTTGCAGAATTTACTTTTAACACATCAACAAATGTAAACATTACCTAAAGCTCCTTTCAAGTGAAAGTAATGTAATTCTAATGACAGTTAAAAAAGAAAGTACAGAGTTAAGCATAAAAAGGTTTAAAACTAGGAATGAGTCTTACTGAAATATACTTTATTAAAAATACAGACATGAACTTTAAAGGATTTTAATTATTCACAGAGAAGATTCTAGCTCAAGTGTGCATTAAAGTACTTTCCCGTTATTAGCTCTTGCATTCCATTAATTACTTTCTTAACTATTTCCTCACCTTAGCCCTGTATCATGAAAGGAAGCCTCCAGCTTTTCAGTAAGGATGAAGGAGTTTTGCATAAATACATCCCTGCAGAATAAATGCATGTAATTTATTACAAAAATTGAATAGGAGGGAAAAAATGCCATTACCTTATTTTCCATTTGGCCTGAAACAACGATACAGACTGGACCATGCAATTAAATTATCTGCTGAGACCAAACATTTCCTGTACTGTTTTTCAAGAAATGACCTGTCTTTCACCCTCTTCTCTTCCTCTTCCAGCAGCGCTATTCCCAGTACGTAGCCATTGGCACTCAAGAGCCTATGTTTACTAAAAGCTACCACACGTTGTCAGCTAAAGCGTCACTGTTATGTCCACATCTATAAACAGGAAAGGTCTGAAGTGTCAAGTACATCACGCCTGTATCTGCTTGTAGCCTGTGCATGAACACACTCATATCTCCCTTCTAACGCCGATTTTTCTGCGTTCTGAGTGAATTTGTTTTGATTTCGTCTTGGTTACTTAGGATGGCTTTCTGAAAACTGTGCAGCTTCGGAGAGAACCACAGCTGCAAACATAATCCTTACACAGATGTGTATTTTTAATTGTTTTTATTTTATAGTTAGTAACTATATAAAAACAATATCATAAACGAAGAACTAAAACGTAAATATTTCCTTTTTTTTCCTTATGGTTTTGATTGGTCAGATTTTCAGATCACGTATATAACAATTGCATCGCATGTCTGCCTATGGACACACTGAACATTTCGAACAGAGAACGAAATTAAATACGTTTAACAGCACAGGGAAGCAATCATCAAGCAAATCACTCCATATAACAGTCACCATCTATTTTCCATGAAGCATATGGCAAAGCACGTTAATGTAAAGTACAGATATTGCAACACAGTGTAACATTACACTGTGCAGCAAGAGCCCAGCAGTCTGACTCCGAGCTGCGGCAGTCTGAAACCGTGCACAAGTGCTTACAGCTGCAGTGACATGGTGCTAAGCATGTTTTAAGACTAGTCCCAGTCGAGCGGCATCTTATCCAACCAGAAACAATCCCACAATCCAGCGCTTTTTAAGCGATCATCCTTGTATCATAACAGATTAAGGTTGCAGCTACTTTGGATTATGTTTAATCTAACCTTTATCCATTCACATCTTCACCTGAAACTTCCAAGGACCAGGAGTCAATTGCCAGGGCATAATTCACAATGACACTGATCTTTCCTTCCTCACACTAATTATCTGGATTAAGAATAACACTTTTGAGTAATTATTTTCACATTGGATAAACATTAAGCTTTCCTGGATTTATCTGAGCCTTTTCTTAACATGAAATAGATCCAGCCAGGCTTATAAGAACATAACTGACAGCAATGACAGCTTAATCAAGGAAACCCTAAACAACTAAAACAATAGGAAATGTTTGTTTCACATTGCTTTGAATAACCGAGAACCAGAAACTTGATAACCCACAGACAAAAAGCATCCACTCAAAGACCAAAGAAAAAGCAATATCCAGGCAGATCAACTACAGCAACTTGTACTCTCTTAATAAAGATGCAAAATTTTCCCTGATGCAATACCAGCTCTAATACTCAGCAGCAAACAGAAGTTTACCAGTTGCAGAAAAATCTACAGACACACAACGTATGCTGATTCATATCACACAGAGGAGAAAGAACAAACTGTATTACCAATTTGCTAAAATTATAATGAAAATGAATCAGATACCAGCTGTATCACTTCTGATGGCTATTTCTGAAGAAACCGAATTGTCCATCACAGACTACACAGGCTCCCCCAAATTGCTATCACAAACAGGCTAGAAAAATCTTCCAACCTTGTCTTTGAAACTACCAAAGATCATATACAATTACACACTAAAATCACATCACAGAACCCAATTACACTTTGGCTTTGCAGATCCACAGATAACCTCTTAAAGAGCAAACTCCCTTACTGTGTCGACCCCTGACCTCAAGCTCTTTTTCCAATCTTCAGCAGCACCACATGTTTCTTTCCCAGAGCGAGCCAAGACTCGGAGCAGCAACGTTTCGGAGGGGTGGCAAGTGTTCCAGCTATCATAACTTTAAGGTGAAGGGAGCACACTGCTAATATCTCATTCCCAAACTTTAATGCATTCCTTATAGTACTATTTAATTTAGTTTGAACATTATTTATGGAGGAGTTTTCAGTAAGTATTCTTCCATTTGTTGGAGGATTTTAAAAATTCATAAGTAATAGTTTTGTTTGGCTCTTTAAAATGCTACATATCAATTAAATGCTTTAACAGGCATTGGAAGCGAATCACAAACAAATACATTTACATCTTGATTTTAAGAATTATTTTAGAAATCGATCAAATAAGTTGCACAGAAGATTTTGCTTAATAACTTTACCTCCCAGAGGCTCCACAATAGCAATCACACCACTGGGACTTTCTCTTCTTACACTTGGTAATAAAAAATAGTAAAACCATGCTTTTGTACGTTTATGGTTTCTATGATTTGCCCATCATGTCACGGGGAGAAAAGGAACTACAGTAGAGCAGTATTAGCTGGCTCACAGAAAGCAGAGGACAAAATGCCACAGTTCTGAGCACTTCACTGCAGCTGAAGCAAAACACATTAAAAATGACACCAGGAACTCAGAAGGACATTCTGTGTGTGCACAGTTATCTTAATGATGTGATATATCCTTAGATGGATAGATAGGAACAGTGCCTATCAACTGGTGAATACTAACCCAAAATCACCTGCGAGTTACCGACAACTTACCTTGATGATAGGCAAGGACTCTTGCACTTCAAATAACTTACTGTTCACAACTATATATATTGAGATCGTCTACGATTTGCTGATAATTTTAAGCCCTCGTAGTCAAGACTATTGACGTTCCTTTCAGACGTTCGATGCACCTTCTACTCGCTGGGCATAACTCACCTGAAAAGTTGTTGTTTTTCTCTCTTGTGACTACTAGAGCAATGATTTCTCCAGGTGACTCTTTCTACTGTGCTAACTTAAAGAAGCAGTGGAGGAACTATGTAGGTTGGCCCACTCTTTTACTTTCCAACAAGACAGTCTGCTGCCAACTGACTGCCAGGTGAGCATAAGGAGTCATCTGGCACGGAGGCCACACTTCCTTAAATCACCTTTTTCCTTGAATTCAGGGTCTCTCTAAAATGCTCGCTCAGCTGCTTTTACACAACACCAAAAACAATCTCCTCGTGTCTAAAGAATACTTCTTTCCAAGGGAGCAGACTTTGAAGGGATCCAAGTTTCACATCAACTGGTAACTAAGAGACATCTAAATACCACCTGGCATGATCATGGCACCACTTTCTAACCTGCATTATGCAAAAATTTCTACCCAGCTCCTACACCTTTATTTAAATAATGCCTTGCCCCTACTGCATGAATGCCAACTTTGGACATTTTTGCTTTTATACCTTTCTCTCTTCTAATTAGTGTTGCCAGATTATTTGGTAATTTATTCCTCATCCTTTCCTTGAGATTACTGCAAAATCATCCAGAAGGACTCACTGACTAAGGAACACAGAAAGAATGTGTCTTAAATTTGCTCTCAACATGAAGCAACATGTAAATATGCTGGTAAGCAAGCACAAACTTTAAAGCTTTCTGGACAAATTGCAGAAACAGTCTTAGAATAAATTAGGAAAATCATAAGGTAGATAGAAATAATTGACTATACAACTAGAAGATGAGAAACAACAGCTTAAACAAGTTTTCTTTTTTCCTTTTTTTTTTTTTGATTTTCTTTTTTTTTTTTTTTAATGTGGACCGATTGCAGAGAATCCAGAGACAAGAAAAAGGAATGACTACCACTGCAAAAAACAAGACATTGAGGAAAAACTGAAATAGTTTTGATTGGAAAGAGAGACTACCAGTCTTCAAATTTCTAAAGAGAATGTTCTGCTTTGAGTCTTTGGTGGAGAGGTAATGAGCTAGGTGGCTAAAATTACTTTAATAACTTTAAAGCTTTAGATTAGATAATGGAAGATGTAGGGATAACGAAGGACTGCTGTAGACTACATTGAGGAATAAAGCATCTCCCTCACTAGGGATCTTGAAGAATAGATTAGACAAAAATCTGCAGGAACAATGTCATTATAGCTAACTCTACTGTGGGTCAGAAAAAGGGAATACATGACCTTTCCTTTTAGCTGTATTTTTCTATGATTACAGTGTGATACTATTTGAAAATGAAACCCCAAATGCCTTTATATAGTATTTTGATCAAAATGAATAGAAAATTGATTTTTAACTGAATATTTGGACATGAATCATGTCTGTCTTCTCCACAGCACATTTGAGACTATATTTTTCATTGAACTTAAAATATCTTTTCTAATTGAAACTGCTGCAATTTCTAATTAAACATGCTTTTTTTTCCATGCCACGTTCCCTAACTCTGCTTTCTAATTCTAATTTTTTTTTTCATTTAGAACAATCTCTTTTACTTATTAATATAAAGAAAAGAATTGCAAAGGAAGACAAAGTATTTCATATACACTTTAGAGACCTCTGTGTGCAAATCTGGCCATGTAGTATTACAACTCTAATTCAAATTTATTCATTCAGACATTCTGCAGTGGAAAACTGAGTCAACACTGAGTTTCAACTAAAACAAAACCAGCTGTGGAACTGTTTGCATTCCTTGAAGATGCCTCACGTTTTGTCAAAAAAAAAAAAAAAAAAAAAAAAAAAAAGCCCAAACCAGTTTCTGGCCAAACACTGGCCAATCAACAGTGCATATGTTGAGGGAATGCTGCTGTTTCATTGTTGCTTTTATTGAAAAGGTCTATATTTTCTGCAAGAGAAAAAAAAATTCTTTTCTGCCCCCTCTTTCACATAGATTTTCCACAGGAAAAATAAACGATTCTCTGAGCAATTCCCATCATGACAAATATCAGAAAACTAAGAGGAATCGAACTAGAATGGATGAACAGCCTTGCTATCACCACCTTCATGATTTCCTAGAGGAGGAAGCTCTTTCAGTTTTCAGGGGCACAGGATGTGTTTCCATTATCAATGGAGAGACTGCACTCTGATTTTTAAATATTCCTTGGTGTGTGTAAATTGTGGATAACTTTATGATCAGACCCACAGATCTGTTTAGCAACTCTTGAAAATCTCAACACTGACTTCTGATAAAAATCCCCAGTGAAAGAGGCAGAGAGGCTGAGTGGATGTATTTCTTACTCCTTGGACAGGCTTAACACTTCTCTGTATTATTCTTCTCCAACCTCAGTGGCACAAAAGCTCCTAGCAAGGAAGTAGAGTCTGAAGATGGAGCCTGACAGCACTCCAGAACATATTATGTTAGCTGACAAAAGGAAACATTTTTCTATACTCATGAGGAAGCAGGGCAAAGCGATTCAGATGTAAGAAGGAGAAGTGTGCTCAAGTTAAACATTCTTTGATGATCATATCTGCCTTCAGGGAACTCTTGAAAATGCTGCTACCAGGTTCCAGCAGCGGAAATTGATGAGACCTAGGAGAGGAATGAGGCATGGGGCCATTCCTGGTTCAGTCACCACAGCCCCCACTCTGTCCAAGGGCTTGTGAGAGTGCTTTGATTGAGGGAAGCAGGTAGGGGCTTTATGAGCAAGAGTCACTGTTTTTTCTCTGATCCAGAAGACAAGCGTTCAGAAATTCTTGCCTTTAGCTTGGAAGGAGGCAGGTCCCACAACAGGAGCACTGGAAACTTTATATCTTTGGCAAAATATTTCTTTCTTCAAATTTAGTGGCAGAAGATATGCTGACATGCACTAACATCTCATTTCTTTCATGGAAGTACAAGGTAATACATTACTCTCTCTGGAAACCCACATAACCTTGGATGAAAAGAAATAGAGACAATCCTCAAAACAAAACCTTCAAGACATTGCTGGAGACCATTTCTTGCGAACAGATACAGCCTGGCAGCTTAATGTCTCAGGTATTAAATACAGTATTTCCAGCTAGATAGCACTAATCTCAAAGAGGTAAGAAAAGATTTCACTGAAAGAATAAGCAATCGATGCTATTTATGTGAGAACAATGCACACTCTAGCCCCTGTTTGCAGACAATTTCTGGAAAATAGTTTTACTGCATTTCTGGCCTTTTGATAAGAAGCTATTTAATTCTCTTTTTTACGTAGGGAAAACTAAGGCTTTCCTGCTGGTCTGAGAAAGGTCTCTTTGTAACACACCATTCCCTGCTATAACATTGGCTTTGGAAATGAAGATAAACAATCATCCCTAAAATATGCTATTGTTACTATTTATAGCATTAACAGTTAGCAGAAATATATGCCCTATTGGGCTAGGCAAAGTCCAGACATACAATCCAAGTAGCCTATCATTGCAGAAGTAGATGCAGGCATTGGAAACTGGATTAGCAGGAATCAGGATGGCAAAAGGCTTCATAGCCTTCAGCTTAGCTATGCTTCATTTCCAGGAGCATAGCTGGAAAAAGAACCAAACCCATTCCTGCATAGATTATGGTAACGTTTGAGCTTTTGGTACCAGCACTGCCACATTTCTGAGAATCACTGAACCTACTTATCCCTGATCACAACAAACACTAGAAGTATTTTCTGTCAAAGCTACTGGTTTTAATATATTAATGTATACGGGCAAGCTGGGGAACATTCTTTTTCAATTAAAATACCAAACACAGCATCTATAAGAGGGATAAATTCAACTTGTATTTAGATCTGACAGTTGCTTATTCTTTCACATCATCAGCAAGTCACCCACAGGTGCAGAGAGCTCTGACTTTCCAGCCAAGAGGATTTCAGATGCTAGATTTAAAATGACATATGATAATCCATACATGAAAATTAAGTGTCATTTATTCCTTCATATGAAAAGAAACACCTATTACTAAGGGAAAGATAACATTGCTGAGTTTTTATTTCATTTTGTTTTGAAACCGCTATTTGACTGCTATTTCAGTCGACCTGAGTGACATTCAGCAAGTTTAATACTGTAAAGTTCTAACTGCAAATTTAACCCAACATCCTTAAAGTTTAAGACATGCTTTAAAACAGCCTGGCTTCAGAAATCTTTTTTTTTTTTTTTTTTTTTTTCTCCTTATAACTGTTTTATTTTCAAAAAGCCTTTTGCAAAACATCTCCTACTGATCTTTTCAGCTCTTCCACTTCAGGTTGCCATTGGTTTATTATACCAACATGACCTAGTCTCTCCCAGACTTTACCTCAGGAAGTTGTAAAACTGTGATCTTGTTTCAGTTATTAGGAATTCCAATTCGAAAATTAATCATCCTCTTGGACTTTTAAGAAGTTGCAGCTATCACGAAAATAAATTTGAAATCAACCTTTTTTCACGTCCACCTGCCATCTTTATAAAAGTCAAAACCATATGTGCTTCCTCTTTGAAGTCCGGTTTTGCCCCCTAATGATAGCCTTCGCATTCCACAGTATTGTTCTGTTAGCCCTAACCCTCCTTCAGCCAACTGAAACAAATAACATGAAATAAAATAAAATAAAATAAAACAACAAAAAAAATCAACAGCAGCATGACAAATGCTTGTGCAGATGTCTGATGCTGATGTAACAAATGGCTGTAGTCTATGAAGTTGCAAGCACAAAATAATGTCAACAAGTTGCAACGATAAAACAGCCCATGAAATAGTTCAATATATGTTCAACATTCAGGGCAATTTCTGGTTTGAATTACTAATCAATTTTTTACTGGGTTGAAATGATTCCTGTTACAGAGAAACCATTGTTTATGGGTTGTTGTTTTTTTTCTTCTCCAAGTTTATGTCACGGCCTTCACATTGGTAATTCTGATTAATGTGCTCTGATGCATTTATTTTCTACCAGGCTTCACATTTTGTTAGGGAAATGAAAGCATTTGTACCACTTTAGAAACCAAGCTCTATGCTGTACAGAATGAAGCTGTCATTGCTACACCACTTGTGGTAAGTCCCTTTGCAGGTCTTTCCAAGTGAGAAGGGATCAGAAGTGCACAGGGTTTCTGCTCTGCTAATACCACTTTTGGGGATGCACAGCGTGCAGGCTTTGGTCTTGGGCAAAGCAGGACAGTTGTCTTAGCAAGGCTTTTAACCCAATTATAACTTTCCTATTTTTCTGTTAAAAAAAAAAAAAAAAAAAAAAAAAAATTCTTTGGGGCTTTTTTAACGTGTAAAGCAGATGGTCAGGAGAATCCAATGACTAGCTAGTTTCATTTGTCATTCACAACCTGCCAAGCTGAGCAGAGAAATCTAGCATACCTACATCCTTCATTATAACCTAGCATTCAAACACATGAGAGGGGGAAGGGAGGAGAAGGAAACAATAAAATCAAAAGTGGATGAGATAAAAGAGACAGAATGAGGTAGGCTGACCCAGTGCCCAGCGGCTGTACACAAAATCAGGCCTCAAGGATAAAAACTGTACATTTATCTTTAAATGGGAAAACCTGGTTATCTCCCCCAAAAAATGTTCAGCTGGTTAGTCAAACGTGCAAAGTCTGTGCAATGCTCTAGCTGATCGAAACCACACAGCGCATTTACTCTGTTTTTAACTGAGAAGCCTGCACACAGTCTGCTAAAATGACTTACAGTCAGCAGAATACGTGCGTGCTGGTTTACGAGCAAGCCATAGGAAAAGATTTTATGCCTTCAGCTGAAGGCCTCACACAGCTGCACTGTCCTGTGCAACCTGTACCTCTAAGTCTTACTCTAGCAGGGGGGTAGGTGGTCTAAATGAATTTGGGGGAAAGCAACAGAATGGAGGGGGAAAAAAACAGTGGAGAGATGCCTTTTGAGCTAATGAAGGCAGCGTTCAGCAGATGCTAAGCTTTAGCATCATGGCTTTTTACGCAGTCCTATTCCGTCAGCTTTTATATTAAATAAAAATAAAAAAGAATAAAAAGATGCCTTAGATAAAAAGCCAAATGGCTTTTTAACTTTCATTCAGATTTCTGGGGAGTCCTAGAAAATTATTTCATACACGAAAGAAGGCTCCACACTTCCTAAAGTATAGGGAAGACTTAGAAAAGGCATGCTGATTGTTGCCGTTCACAGTGGCTGCATACTACGCTAGCTTTGCGGACAGTACTTTATATAGCCAGTCTGAAAACCACCAAGGAGGGAGATGCAACTTCGGCCATCTCTGCCTTCGAAACAGCCTTCTCATCTGTGTGGATAGGTTCTCCATGCCCACCTTGTCATATGAAGGGCCCCTTGCTCTCTGAGCTGATACCTATTTAGAAGAAAAAGAAAAAAAAAAAGAAAAAAAAAGTCTGCACCTCTTGGATTCTGCATTTTGTTTGCCAAAAGGACACTGGCAAAAGGAACAAGCCCTTGGCTGATGCACATCAGGTTCTGCCTTTGTCTAGCATTCAGTCACGGCACAAGCAGCAGTATCAGTAAGTAAGGTGGATACGTTTGCCTGACAGACTTCAAAGGGGGTGCGTTCTGAACTGATAAACCCAATCGCACACTTAAGGTTGGCAGATCAGTCTTAAAGTACAAACCACCGCATGTTTACAGATAGTCAAAGAGCTCAAGCTGTACCATAAAACCAGAACCAGGCTGGGGTTTAACCTAGTAGAGTGAAGCCACTCCTCTGAAAGAAGAAATCAAGCTACAAGCTGGGCCAGACATCCAAAAATACTCAGCCCCAGCTGATTCAGGGCCAAACTTTAGGGCTAAATTAGGCCATATTTTCCAGAGTGTCCGAACCTTCCCTGTCTCATTCTGACAGCTATTCAAAGACGACTTGCATACGTATATGCAATCATTCGGAAAATCTTGTTCTTTAGGTTCCCAGGGAACAAATAAGCTCTGAGAAAGGTATGATTTCCAGAATTAATGAGCTCCTATAGGCTCCACTACATCCACCATCTCTGAAAATCACATCCAAAGTAGCCCTATATCAGCGGAGCATTATCAGTGACACTTTTGGAAATACCCTTCTCTCATGTAGCGTTATTCTTCTGACTTAAATAATGCTCACCATGTTTCTATTCAGATCCAACTACTCTTCCAAAATCTGCTAATACTGGAAAGGGACACCAGTCCTGCCAGCCTTCCAAATGAAATTGCACCTTCTTTCGTGTTAACTCGAGCCAGGCAGGCTCATCCTACTGAGGAAAGCACTGGAAAAGAGAGATGCAAAGCTAAAGAAATAATGGGGATGATACCAGCAGAGCAGGTGGTTCGATCCTCAGTCCAGAATAAACTGATACCTTCCATATCGTAGGGTAGGCATAAGAGAAAAAGAGCTGTGGTTGTTGCTTACGGAGAAAGGTATTAAGCCCCGCAATTTCAGACAAATGCCCTGCAGTCACAATGGTATATTGACTTTACATCTAGACTCATTAAACTACAAGAAAACACCTGTTTTTATAGCTTTAATTGCTGTAAAGTCAAGGCTACTTTACCATGCACCATACAGCACAAAGGTCTTTTTTTAAAAAACAATATCAGCCTAGGAATTGTAAGTGAGTGTGGACAAGAATGTTATGTGCTTTTAGGAAAAAACAAAAACAACATTTAAAAGAAACTGTCTGCATTTTAAGACATCTCCTGTGGCCCACATCAGAGGAGTTCATAACAGGAGAACAAACAAACAAACCAAAAAGAGTAGACTGAGAAAATCCAGTTCCAAAACTCAAAAGAACAAACTGTAATCATAGACATATCTATTTTGTTTAAGTATGACAGAAACTGAAAGCAGCTACTGACCACCAATATTGACCATCCAGGAGTGATTTTTGCTGTCTTCAAGTTGTGACTCTTTAAAAGTTTTTCAGTGAAGGTGAAGTCCCACTTGTAAGTGTCATATATGAAGACTGCTCTATGCATTTCCATGTATATAAGCCAACTTTTGTTAGTTATCCTTTACTTATCCCTTTACAAGTAGCCCAAATACCCTAAGTCAAAATCTACTGCTTTAGATAAAAATATAGTGTTAATCACAAGCTAAAGCTCCCCTAGGAATAAGACATTATCAAACAAATCATTTGTATAACAACCTTTATGAAACCCCTTTCACTACTTTGCATAAACCATGAAAAACATGAAACAAAAACATTCAAAAACCCTCAGCAATGAAATGAGAGATAATATGGCACCTAAGGGACACAGCCAAGCTTCCTGCTTTAATATAAATATTAACTTTTGCCATTTCTCCTCTGCATGGGACTTGCAGACAGTTTAGGGATTTTTTCTTGTAACAGAGACACTTTGTTGTTTCTAAGAAATTGGCTTAGATAGAAGTTTCAGCTCATTGTAGTGGGCACAGAGCAAGCTGAAGAAGTCTGTAGTTCAGAGACACACAACTCCTTCCCTTAACCTTTGAAAATTAATTTGCAAACCTCTTTGCAGACAGGTTAGACACTTCCCTCTCCATCCTGCCAACTTTCCAGGTGAACACACTGACAATAAACACAAGGGTCAGCTTGCTCAGAGGTTGGTGGTGGGGTAACATACATGTTACTGAGCTCAGCAGAAGTAGATATCACGCTCTCCTGGTGGCACCAATAGCGTCACAACTCATCCGTTATAGGATCTCATTAAGTCTCACAATGGCAGTTTCACGTATGGGGAGAAATGGGCTTTACCTGGGGAACCTGGAAGAAGAAGTAAAATCTGCATGGCCATTCGTGCAAGCAAAGACAACGGAAACTGCACAGTGCAGCCACGGCCTGGCTTCTCAGCTAGGGACCAAGGAGATTATATTTGCACTCTGCGCACGCATGATGCTGTGGCTCTTCTGGGGCCAGAGAGAAAGCTGCAGAGTTTGGCACCACTGGCACGAACTGTATTTTAGCTGGAGAGCAAATCAGAGCATTTCTCCAGCAAGGAGAAGCGCAGCCAGGGCTTGCTCTCACTTCTGTCACAATGGTAAAAACTTCCAGATTGCTGACAAATTGGTAAAAGAACTTCATCCATTCCTAATGAATAAGGCCTTCCCAATTGCTGTCTGAGCGCCTCGGAGCTCTATCCAAATCCTCTCAGCAGTAAATCTCACAATGAGGGGCCGTGGCCAAGGGAACTAATGCAAACCTTGAATGCATAAGCAGGGGAATAGTGTGTACGAATAATGAACTGGTATTACCCTCTGCATATAGCATTAGTGAGACCATAAGTAATACACTGGGAACTATCCAAAACAATTTGGCAAAATGGTGAAAGTTCAGGAGAGCCACAAAGTGATTCAATGATGTCTTGAAAATATTGTCTTATAATGAGAGACTAACGAAATTCAACCCGTTTAGTTCCTCACAGACAAATCCAAGTGGTGACTGACCACAGACTACAGGCCGTAACATACGGAAGACATTTATGATAGTCCTGCAACCTAATCAGGGGGAAAGAAAAGACAAAATGATGTCTGTGGAGGGAAGCTGATACTAGAAACACACTGAATGTAACAAGGGTTATTACCTGCTGGAACTTCCACTAGAGATGTAAGGGCTTCACCATCATGTAAGATCTTTAAATCAAGGTAAATCCTCTTTCTTTAATTCAAACAGGGAAAAAAAAAAAAAAAAAAGTCTGAGAATTATTCAGAAATATTGAGTGAGGTTAGCTGGCTTATGTAAACTCTCAGGATAGATGACCATAATGGTCTCCTCTGACATTAAAAATCAATGAGCATATAGGCAAAGCATAGGCTCAATGATCACAAAACACTTAAATCACCCTTTTAGCATCTCCCCAAGGAGATGCTAAATCTTTTCTTGGACAGTGATGTGTTTTTAAAAATCACTGTCCAGTGGGTTTACAGGATATTCAGAGATGTGTCTCTAACTTCTCTTTCTCCCACTGCTATCATTGTTTTTCTCATGCTTTTTTAGAAACATCTGTCCTCCTTGTCCTTTCTCAGACATAGGTTCAAACATTTAGATCTTTCACTATGACTCTTTGAGGATGATTCACAAAAGTTATCCAGATAAGAAAAACAACTCTTCTCCACAGAATGTTTTCTCTTGAGATCACTCTTCTCGGACAGGAGTTGAAAGGTTTGATTTTACGGGAATGGGACAACTGCCACATTTAAGTGGAAATGTCAAAAATCTCATATTCAATGTGTGTTTTAAGAGACAAAGATCTATTTTAAAACCAAAACACAAAGGGAATAGTTTACCTTTTCAAGGGAGCTTGCTAATGTCAATTACATATTCATTAACAAACACTTGTAAAATATGATAAAGTAAATTCAGTCTTTTATAGACAGTACTATAAAATATTCTTCATCCTTAAAAGCTTACTATTTCAGGATCAAAACCTGCATCCAGATCCATGTGAGTGCCTGTTTGCATAATCACATATTAGACAAAGCAATAAAACCTCAAGAGAAACAGAAAGATAAGAAACATGACAATATTTAGTAATATGAAAAGGATCCTTAGAAGACAGGAAAGTTTACAGAAAAAAGGTGTGCTAAAAACTGTGTTTCCAATGAATTATTCAAAATAGCCTTTGAACATGCCATTTATTCCAATGAGTTGAATGAGAAGTCAATAACCCAACCTGACGTGCTCCATATATTGGGGAGAAAAAAACATGTTAGAAAGTTTAAGAATGCCTGGGGTGGGGGGAGGAAGACAAAACAGAAAACAGTGGTTACTTCAGAAACTGTGAAAAGCAGTTCTGGAAGAGACAGACGAGTGCTCAAAGATGCTGAAGGAACACACGCTAATTACGTGGCTCTCACCACCATATGTGATATCACTCACCCAGACTAACATAATCTCTCTAAAACAAAAATCTGCGCATTTTCCAAGAGGGCTTCAAGAAAACTTAGTACATCCAACTTCTGCCTTTTCTGATGATTTGTGTTAATACAATGCAACCATTTTTTTCTGAATATTGTCTATGGAACAACTGAAATGTAAATGAACATATCCCATAGCGTACCCAGCATATCAAAACAGAAACAAATTAATTTCACAAGACATTTCAGACTTGATAGAGATCTTTACTTTTATTAGAAAGCCTAATTTTCATGCCCTGAGCTTGCACCCTCATTCCTGATCATATTTAGAGCATGCTGACAGTAATGCACTATAGTACGATGACACGGGTGCATTCCTAAGCACTGCTTGTCGACTTCCAAAGCACAGCGCAGAAGCTAGGCTCCTTGTTGTATTCCTTATTACCTCCTTTGCTTCAAAGGTGAGAGCCAACTTTAAATTCTAAATTGGTCTGCTTCAAATGTCTGATGAATTACACAAATTGTACATATACACATTACATATGTTTATTACATAACTACTGTAAAATCATTTTGCCTTATAATATAGTACTATTAACAGCCTGGAAGTCTGCCACATTTGCCTCGTTCCGCATTTCCCAAACCTAGTCCCAGACAGCATTCTTCCCCAAAGGTGCACAAATGATATGCAAACCTCCCCAAGGGCAATTCTGGAGGAGAACTATGCAACAACCTTCCCAGGAAGAGAAGGAAGTGGGAAGAGTGATGCATTTCAGAGATGCACATTGCACATGTAGTAGAAGAAACAAAGATGCTTTGCCACTGCCACCTTTGTCCAGTGAGAAACGTAAAGTAAATTGAATGCAGCTGTATCCACTCATTGCTGTCAATTGACTTGGTTTCCTGCCCAGCTCCCTTAATACATTGCCAATGCATGGGTTTATTTGGGAGCCACAACCGTAAATCATGCTGGGAAGCTGCTCTCCCTCTTTTCGCATGCACCTGCGTAGGACGTGTGCCAAAGGGCAGAATTAGGCATGCTATCAGGACCGTAGGCAGTACAGCAGCCCCAGAAGTGGCCTGGGATGGGCTGCCGTAATTTAAAGCAGCCAGGGGCTTTTTTGACCTGTGTAGCAGCTGAGAATCTAGAGGATGCAGAGATGGCATAAGTCTTCTAGAGGCAGAGCCTGGAGACGGGCGCACCGGCAGCTGCTGGAGGCCCCCAACCGCGTGCGCACGGCCAGCTCCGGCAGCAGGCTTCCACCAGCAGCAGCAGCACTCAGGCTGCGGTACAGACATGCCAGCGGATGGCCCAGAAGGTGCAGAAAAGACCAAGTCACGCTTCCAAAACCGCGGGGAGCTACAGGGAGTTACTACACCTGCCTTCCAGGTCTGGCTGGGATGCGTCACTCCATTACAAGTACTGTGGGCACTTGTCACGCAAGTCCCTCAGGCCACGTGTGGTAGGTGATGCCAGTTGTGTTCATTCGCCAGTGAGGATTAAACACAACAGAGAACCAACATTTCTTTTTATCCTAGCTTTGATGGTTTTGCCTGAGCCTCCCCAGGGATTCCCAGTTTGAGAAACATTGCTCTAGATAACAATTTAGCTGGTTTAAATAATGTCATTTATAATGCAGGCGGAGGGCCTGTTCATCATATGTAGTAAAGCGTTACGTCCATTATACTAAATCCACCGTGATTTCAGCCTCAGAATGAATGTGCAATGTTCATTTGTCTCCTACCTCGCTGGCTGTATAATAAATGTAGAATATTTGTCACACTATCTCAGAATGTCTGTTTTATCTGTAAAGTGTTTGACAAAGCACATGTTACAAATGACTATTCATAATGACTTATATACAGATCTATTGTATATACTGTAATAAAAATACAGTGTAGCTGGGAACTGACAGACAGTATTCAGCTATCACAGTATTACAAGAGAGAAAGAGAGCACTGGAGTCAAGACCCCTCTTACTCCTTCTCCCCAATGACTACCATCACGCTTGTTACTTACAGACTGTGATGAATACGTTTGGACACTACATCTATGAATAGAAGCAAATCTACATCAGAAGAGGCACTCTGATCCACAGGAATTAGGAGGAAACTGGAAAAAAAAAAAAAAAAAAAAAAAACAAACAAAACTACTGAATTCTACCAATAGAGCACTAATAGAGACTAAATCATAGTTTTCTACTAACAGGCACCTTTGCCTCCACATCCCCATCTATGAAATGAAGAAACTCTCAGAGAGGTCTTACGAGGGTTCAATAACATCTACCTGGGTCTTCCCACATTCAAGGTGCCATTCTAGCATAAGGCTAATCATTACAAAGCATTAGTCTAACCACAAGTCATCCCTGGCAGTCCACAACATCTTAGTAAATTCTGCTTCCATTTAGTTCTCCGATATGGGTCCTATTTTGCTAAGGAGGAACATACACAGTTCTTCCACTTTCTTGTATACAGTGTAACTGCAATTGTTACCTTTGACTTGAAGCTCACTTTCTGGAAAAAGAAATCAGTTACCAAAGGGAAGATGATACAATCTAAGACAGCAATACCTTATCTTAGATCTTCTTTAGAGATCAGAGTTCAGTTAAATCAGCCAAATATATATAATGTGACTTTGCAGACTACAAAAGATCAACCACTTTTTTTTTTTTTTTTTTTTTTTTTTAAGGTTCACTGCAAGGTATCCAGCACAAAAAAATGGATTGGGATAATTCCTTGCCTTACAGGCATATGCTGGAAACATAAATAAACTCCCATTTATAATACAAAATTCTCCTCCACAAAGATTTCCAAAATCAAGATTCTCCAAATTGGATATCTGGTTATAAAGGGTAAAGTTCTCTCTCAATCCCATTGCAAGATCAGAATCTATTCCATATACAATTTTGATATAAAAAGTAACTTCCGATTCAGATTCCTAGAGGATCCTCATTAACAGATCTGTCTAACCAAAAAGATACCACATACTTCTGTTGCTTCTTCAAAATAGTGTGTACCTAAAAAAAAAAAAAAAAAAAAAAAAAAAAAAAAAAAAAAAGACACACACCTACATTCTAATCTCTCCTACAGACTTAATATTTATGCTGTATTTTTCATCTTACTTTTACATTTTCTTTCCTGCTGCTCAGTGCTGCTTTAACCAGCTTCTGATATAACGACTGTCCCAGGGAATACCTACAGGTGCATCACCAACCTTGTGCTTTTTCTAAGGCTAGTCCATCGAAGGGCTTGACCTCTCCTGACAAAGCCACCGCGCAAGGTGATGCGGCTACACAAACAAATTTAGCTGAGATTTAAGTTGTCACTGAAATGGCAAAAAGCTTTACCCGCTGCAACACACAGAACTTATGACATAAATGTGGCCTCAGGGACTTCTTTGATGATTCAACAAGTTGCTTTTTGGTACAGCAGAAAATGTAAACAGGTATTATAGTTCTGGAGGGGCCGCCTCGGCATTTCCTTTCGGCTTCTCGCTGTGTGGCCTCAACTAGACATGCTGAGCACAAGCCCGATTCCAACAAAGCCGACTTGGAAATGTTCTAAAGAAACTAGCAGCAACGCCGCTGTCTGTGGAGAAAAAAAGAGAAAAAGGAGTTGATGTTTGACACATGGGGTAAACCCAACAAAGTATTTTGGAGATCATTCTTTCCTGCTCCTATAATCCGCTAACTTCTTTTTCTTAGTTTTTAATCCAGTATCATGCCTAGACTGTTTCTTCACTACCTCCAGCAAGGCTTTGGGAAAAGTAAAGTCTTACCTTCACACATTTCTACACACTTCAGCAAGCTTCTAAGCCACAGGGTATAAACAGTGCATTCTGTCTTCCCTTTGGAGTTGGACTTTTTGCATCCTTTGGGTTAAACACTACTTCTACAAAAAGCAAACACGGAAAGTAGGTTACACAGGGTTAATTTAAGGAATGGCATAAGGCAACCAACTCTCTTCAAAGAAGGTATGAAACAAGAATTCCAAACAATTCTTAAACATTTCTTGAAATAATATTTTATGGATGCATACTGAATATTACTTATATAGTACTGGACACTGTCACTAAAGACATTAAAGCCTATAAAATGATAATAGAGAGAGAGAGAGAGAGAGAGAGAGAGAGACTAAAGAAGACATATAATAGAGTCTACTCTCAAGTCCCAGTATTGGTCATACTAAAATGTTAACAAGTAAAAAATAAAACAAAGAACCCAAACACCTGCATATAACTCCTTTCAGAAATTAGTATGTTCTTCTGGGCAAACTTGCTTGGAAATAAAATAAAATGCAGTAAGTCAAAATAATTAAAGAGCACTGCCTGGTCCACTTGCTTTATCATTCTGTAAAGATGTTCTGCTCTGCCTCAGCCAAGAAAATCATTTTAGCATGTGTGTCTGCCCGTGTCCAGTGAGGGCAGCACTTAGGTACATACTGAAATTAAAGATTTCATGAAGTCTCACGTCAGTGGGGTTTAACTGTGCGATTATAGTTTGACAAATCTTTCAGCGCTCTCTTGAATTGGGGCTTTTTTCTACTGTTAGTAGCGTACAAAATGAAAATGGATTACTGGTACTTACATCAATAGAACTGTGGTGTCTGCACTTCAAAAAGCATGGTAAGAATGAAGATGAGTCAGAGAAATAATAATAATAAATACCATTTATAAAATGGATCACACTGCTCTCCTGTGAAAGACTCAATCCAATTTATTGAGAATGTTGCTGGTGTGAATTGACTGCAAACAGTAAGTATGCACGTAGAAGGAAACACCTGAAAACATAGGTCTCTTCAGCTGATAACAGCCAAGGAAATCCAAACCCCGAAAGCAGCTGTTAGGCACAGCCTGAAAATAACAAGGCACATTATTTTAAGCAGGAATTTTTGACCATTGGAACAAAATACCTAGAACTGTGACAGCTTTCAAACACTAAATCTTTGGCAAATGTTGTGCAATAGGAAGACTAAATGATCATTATTGTCCCTGTCTGGTGTAAATATATCAGAATGATGCACTAGATCAAGAATCTCAGCTTGTTTCAACTGGCAGCTCTAGGAATAAGCTTAAGCTTTTGCTGCAAGTATTGACTGGTCTTCGGAAACAAAGTGATAAGATTTGGGTATCAATTGCCAAAATTCCAGCAATTTGGTTATGTTAAAATAGTTGAATAGAATCAAGCATCTCAGAATCAGCAAGTTTCTCCTTTGGGCAACAGGAATCAGCCAAACTTTTCTCTTTTTATTGGCTTAAAAGAACTACAATAGGACTACTAACCTGGTTTTGCTGAAATAGGTACCCTGTTTCTGGAGAAACATTGGAGCTGAAAATATCAAAAGAATATTGTTCTTGATACTTTTGTAGCAGCACAGATAGGTTCTCAGTTCCTTCTCAGAGTGGAAATGAGAAGCGAAGAATTTTTCAACACAGGAATGACAAAATGAGGCATGGAGTAAAGTATGATTTCTACAGGACTTTTCAAACAAATAGGTTTAATATAAAACAGGGAAAAGATTTTGTTTAAGCTGTCACTTCTATGTTTGATTATTTAATTATTTATGTTTTTTCGTCTATGATTTTCAATGAATTCATACTGCACTGAGAGACTTGATGAGAGAGCCCTCCCATGGCTAATGCAAACCCTGCAAATTCCTTTGGTAGTAGCCAAATATTGAGTAGCTTAGTGGATAAAATATCCACTTCATATTTCAAAGATAGGGCTAAACTATGCACATTATATGCAAGTCTTTCTGTAGACTCAGGAACAGCTGTGGAAATGAGCACAACTTGGACCATGGTGAATATAGGTATGTCCACAGACAACTCCAAGCAATCTCTACTACAACCAACTGTAGTCAACGGTAGGGCATTTTGCATTTCAGATTTTTATGAACCCTGTACTTTCTAATGGGGACCAATCATACAGGTTTTCAGCCTTCCTGAGAATGTATTTCAGATTCTGAAAGCATGTGTTAAAATTTCAATCCATACCAGCATATTCTTTTCTGCTGCTAATTAAATGCAAAACATATGACAAATCTGACATCCCATGTGCTAACAGAATAGAAAAAAACCCCTCAATATAAGAAATCAATAATAAATAATTGTTTACATATATTTTTATACAGAGAGAGACCAGCTGTCCCTGTGCTACATTTCTCATTTCAAAGTCAGTTTATGAAACTATTACATATACTGCTGAACTCATGCAGAAAGATTCAAAGTCTTCACTGGCCCTACTCAAGTGAGAGCTCACAAACACCCTGCAAAGGAAAGATGGGAACGAGATGACTCCGTTACCTTCTTATTCATAATTCTTCTATGGTTAATGGACTTCTCATGATGGGTGTATTAGGTGGCCCGAGCTGGGCAGACTGGGTACCTTCCTTTCAAACACACCACGAATTATTAATTCAGGATTGCACAGGGTCTCCCATGGATTTTCTGCCACATTACTATTCAGGGGCAGGGGGAGCTCCTTGTTCAGCTAAAACTGAGCAGTTGTTTTGTTCAGTTATTCTGGGTTTTCTCATCCCCAATGACAGGAAAGAATGGTTTGCAATTATTCAGCTTGTTAGCTGAAGCCAAGACATTAGCTGAAAGTCAACTATTTTTATTCCAGGGTTTTCCTAACTAGTTGACAAGGGAAAGGGAAAGCAGCAGATGAAGATCAATGGAAGACGACTACGTGACATCACTGTTGGACCAATCTCAAGAGCGAGGTTTTGCAGCATGATTAAGCAAACACATCATTGGTCAAACACCTGACCAGAAGTAATTCTTAACGGTCATTGCTAAATCAGTCTGTAGGAAATGATCAGTAATAGGAGAAGCTACAGAAATGGTTGGAAACCAACAAAAAAACTCAGCAGCAACAGCAAAAGAGAACCAACACAAGTGGACAGAAATGATTCATATGTATTGAGAAGTCTAATGCAGTGCAAAATCTATAGATTGGGATAGTGACTAATGTTAGTGCTTCCACAAAAACCTAGGGAGTTGTGAACCGAAGCAAATCTTCTCTAAAAGGAAAACATACCACTGAGCTGTATTAGGAAACACTGTGCTGAAAAAACAAAACCCCAAATTCAAAGTGCTATCCCATCTTTGATTTAAGCTATAAGCAGACACCTAGAGGTGACGATCCAGATTTTTAAAGGAAGAGAGAAAGGGGACAAAGTCAGTATTTTAGAGTGAAGAAATGGAGGATTTAGAAAGAGGCCTTGGTCTAACTCCTCTAAGAGTCAAGCAGTAACAGTTTTGTAACATAGTAGGAAAAATTTTGATGGAATATTTGATAACTGTAAGAACAAACTATCCAAAGATAGGTTTGGGGGGAATTATGAGCTTTTGGTGATTTTTCAGACCAGGCTAAACACCCATCTGTTACGGAGTACTTAGGGATAATGAAGTTAATTCTGCCATAATCCCCGGAAATGGACTACAAAATCTGTTCGGCACCTTTCGCACTGAATGGTTCTATGAAATACTTCACACATTATTTAGATGGCAGCAAAAAAAATATCTTGGGAGCCCTCAGTATTCTAAATGGGAAGTAACACAATTACAGACTGCAGATAATATTAGCTCTTGCTCATCAAGTCTAAGCAGTTTGTTTTATTGTCCCCATGTGACGTTTCTTTGGTGGAAAAAGGGACAATTACGAGTGGATTAGGGAAGCGAGTGAATTGAATGAAGTACTATAAGTAGCACTCAGAAGACAGGCCAATAATTTTGGCATCAATATAGAGTATGAAATATTAGGCAGCAAATGACCAAGCATTCCCTGCAGTCGGACTTTGATGTTGGAAGGTGGGTGAGCCCCCAAGTCATCTCATGTTGCCTCACTGCATTTCCTTTAGAGCATTCCCCATCCTTAACACATCCTATTCCCTGAGCTGAGGGCTACCTCCAGACCAGGCTTCACTGAGCTCTGGTCAGTGGGGTTTGTAACATTCTCTCTCCTAATTTTAACTCCCCTCACACTGAAATATTTTTCTGCGTTTTTATCTTCTTTGAAGGACAGGACCTTCCTACCAGGTGGGTATTCCCCAAGGCTCACAACCCTACTCAAACGATTTCTTATGAGAGTGCCTCTAAACAGTGAGAACTCATAACTCATTTCAATGGGAAACAGTCGGGGGCTCGCCACACTTCATCCTACCAGACTGTTGACACTGGCAGCAGCTGTCTGTGTCGCTCTCATTTTTACCAACTGGGAGCATATCAAAATGTTACACGCACATTCAGCAGTGTAGTCTCTCCTCTTTCAGTTTAATGGGAATTAAGCACACACATCAAGGGGAAAATGCACTCCACAGTTGCTAAGTATTTTATACGTTCATTTTCTAAACTCATTTTCTATGGGAAAGAAAGCATTCATCTTCAAGACATCCCAGGAAAAAACAATGTTCCCTCAAAGCCAGTTAATACCAATAATGGCATCATTTAACTATGCAAAACTTAATTCCACAGCAGGACAATCAAAATTACCACACCACACTCTTTATTTAGGGAAATACAAAACCTTCAAGCAAATTCTTGGTAATCTAGGCAAAATCAGATCGGCAAGTTCCATCTAGTTCCCAACAGACAAATGTCTACATCGCAAAACTGAAAACTTTGTTGGCAGACTCATTTGGGAGGCCAAGAGTAGAATAGCCATGGACTCCAGAAATACATCCATATGTACAAATGGAGGAAGATGGAAATGCCAGGTCACCATACAAGACACAGCTTGTTGTCCTAAAATGGAACAGAAAGCTTCAATACTATGTTAAACTAGCATTTGTATGAAATATTCACATAACTACACACCAATTAAAAATAAAAGAATATGGGATATCACCTACTATGTGCTTTATTTCATTTATCAGGCCTTAGTAGCAGCGATTAGTGTATCTTGACTGCAGTTTTCATTCCAGTTTTTGAGAATAAAAATACAACTTCTCATTTCTGAAATTCTGGGTACTAGCAACCAACTAGTTAGGGTGAGCAAATTATACTGGTCACCTCCCAGCTTCACAGTTTACACCAATCTTCACGCTCTCGAGCTCTGGAATCCGGAGATGTTTCAGATGTGGTTTCAGAGGTACCACTGGGATCTGGCACCCACCTCAAAATTTAGCAGCAGCAGAAATAATCATGCACCAGATCTTCAGCCACTGCAATCCACAGTCCAGCAGAGTCACTTAAAACGCCCTCACTGGTCAGTCAGTGCATCGGCGCCCCAGACCTACAAGCTGGCCTGAGATCGATGGCTACAGAAGAGCTGGTATCTCTTCACTGCTGCTGCCGCTGCTAAGGGGGCAGTAGCTGCCAGTTCAGAAGGGGACTGGCAGCTTCGGGGGTATCAGCCCAACACACCACAATGTGGACTACCACGCTGCAGCTACCACGACTGCAGCATCCCTAGGAAGGGGCTCATCAAAGGCGCTGTAGCTGGTCAGGTCCTAGACAACTGTTTCCCCATCGTGCGAGCAGGACTAACAAAGTCTCTTTTGAGACAGAACATAGAGTAAACATTACTCTAAACTGTGTGATTTCTATAAGCAATAACTTTCAGTAGATCTCAAATATTCACTTGCATAAAATTTTGGATCTAAATAAATAGATTTAAATAACTGCCACTGTGCAGCGGTGGGTGATGTATAAAACAAGTGGGAAAGCTGAGACTGTCTGTAAAAATCTCCACTCTGCCAGATTACAAAAATCTATTTCTGAGTACACACACGAGTATATACATACTCAGTCAGAAAATCATCTTTCATGTCCCAAAGAAATTAAACCATGTGAATATTTTTGTGTTCATCTCCCTTCTGCAAATAATTCATTTCCCCTTATCTCCTGCTCCACCTTTTCCAGCTTTTTCTTGTTGATAGTAGGGGAAAAAGAAGAATGAGAGAAGGGCTTGACTCTATTAGCTCTGAATTACTATCTAGTGCTAGTTTAAGATGGTAAAACACTAGGAAGGAAAGCTATTTTATAGGAATGTCTTCCTGTCCTCAAACTACAGCTGGTCAGAAATCAAAATCTATTTCCACATAAATTTTTAATAAAGATAGAAATTGGTTAGAATTCTCACAGGAACAGTACATATTTTTAGGGGAAAAAATCTAAAAAAAATCAATTAGCTTGGATTCAGAAATGCTGCACTAGTTGCTCATGCTTCTGCAGGTCGTGACTACGCCACCCATGAAGAACCACAGTAATTCTCCATGAAAGGAGGCGGCGCTACCACTGTGGAGCCAATATATTGAGAATATATTGGTGGGATATAATACATACACGTCAGAGGAGAGCAAACTTGGTGAGGAAAACAGGGACAAACTATCTCAATAGGAGCTCACACAGTGTACTATAACACGGCACCCTGAACTGAAATATTCCTGGTTTCAGTCTTCAGATCTTCAACATACAGCAAGTCAGATTTCTGCAGAAATAAGACACTTTTCATTAAAATTCCAAAATATTCACTGAAAAGTAATTTGAGCGGGGAGTGTGTCTACTAGCTCTGCCCCAGATTATATGTTTAAACTGACTATCTTCTTGGATGTCCATTTAGAAGAGAAACAGAAAGCACAAGAACAACACTCTACAAGAAAAGAAATACCATTTTCTTTAGAGACTAAAACATCTAGAATTCAGAGGATCCACAAGGAAACTGGTATGATACCAGCTGAAGGACAGTCCACGGGAATGCAATGATGTGGATGCTCAAGAACGCTAAAAAGAAGAGTCGTATTCACCCGGCAAACACCTGAGCCGAGTTAAAACTTTATGAGCATCGCAGCATTAGTTTAGGTAAAGATGTGGACTTTGCACCAGCTGCTAAGGCAGGGCCCTACAGTTGCTTATATCAGCCCTTCCAGAGGAGAGATGCTCAGTTTCGAGGGAAGAGCTCAGCTTAACAGAGCAAGACTTACCAGTCACAGTTGTAGCAAAGACAACAGAATCCAATCTAAAATCAGCATTTTCACATAGAGTTGCACATTTTTTTTTTCACAAAGGCTCAAGCTACACATAGCATAATGGGAACTCAAAATTCTCCACTACTTTTGCTAGAGACACAATGTACTGCTGTTCCTGGGCTCCAATACTAGATGACAGTGGCTACATTTGCAGGAGAAGGAAGATCAGTATCTTAATACCTATACTAACCCAACAGACCTTGGTTCATCCACAAAGTAGCATCTCCCAAACACCTTGCCTTTTATTCACACTTCCATTGGCCGTGTTGCAACTCATTTTCTGCACTGTGGCCACCTATCTGGTGTATTGCCACGACAGAAACCACGTCAGATCAAAGCCAATGGCCTCCTGCCACACTCAGTCATCCAAAAGACGACTTAGCAATTGCTCTATTTTCGGTTAGCTGCACACTTCTTCCTTCGTTTTTTCTAGAGAATAGAGAGCTGCAATGCGGGGAGAAACGATACCGGGAAGTTCAGCTCTCCTAATCGTGAACTCAAGCACATTTCCACACAACTCCTCCCTGCCTGCTACCACTTCTCACTGTGAAAGCTGTGGATTTCCATCAGGTCTAGCTCAGTGGAGTGTTTCCCAGGAAGAAGAAACAAAACTAATAAAACAATTAGAGACCAATTAAATTAATTAATACTGTTTACCTACTGGAGAAAGGCAAGCTTTAAACAATTAGCAGCAAGTTTATTTTATTTTCAAAAAAAATCTTTTGAAAACACCATCTTGAGTGGTGATGTTTGTTTACTCCCAGGCATCCAGGTATGACATTTTCCATCCTCTCCTAACTCATTTCAGATGTTGGAAAAAGCAACTGATCATTCAAAACAGAACAAGCTCAGTTCAAACAAGGGAACTGTTTTCACGGTAGCAGTAGTTCAGTGCTGTGATGTTCTGCACTGATTATGAACTGATTTTCTGGATAACAATTACACCTGAAGTCCTGCTGAGCATTACAAACTCTCAGCACCAAAGCAACAGCAGGTTATTAACCCTTCTATTCAATTCCTCATCTAAAATATAAAAAGTAAAATAATTTTTCCTAGCCTTTAGAAAGCACCTTGCTGACACACTATAAGCTTACATACATTTTATTAGTCCTTGGATTGGCTTGGGACTATTGGGAGAAAATGCTGTTCACACAACAGAAACTGGAGCCATAAATATCAGCTGCGTCCATCTCGCTTACGTGGCTGCATATTCCCACTTGCACGTTTCCCGCTCCCTGCCCTTGCACTTGACCGAGGCGCGGAGGAGGGCCCTTCGGACTGGAGAGCAGGACGGGACCCCCTGCAGCCGCGCAGCCTCGGCGCTGCCTGCTGGCACCAGCCCGCACTCGAGCGCCCGCCTCTGGCGGTGGGCAAAGAGGACGGGGTTTTTGCTATATGCCTTGTGGATTAACATGAAACGAGCAGCTATCATCAAATGCATTTTATGCAGACCACCAAACCCCAGGCTTTCAGCCCTTACGGGAACATGGGTCGGACTGAAAGCGCTGACCTGAGCGACAGTGAACTTTCTGTATGCCAGCACTGAGAAAAGTTGTTATTAATACTTATACTCTTCAGGAATTTCCTTTTCTGCATTGAATTTAAACTCTAGGATCTAAATAATATGCCTTTTGTGCCTCTGTTATAACCCCTTCTTTTCTTTATTAGTATATTTAACTGTTATCTTCTAGAACGTCTTCCATCTGGGTTCACTACTCTTCAAGTGATTTCCTTAAATAAATCTAAGCGTTGACTTAACAGAAAGATTCCCAGTCGTGAAAGGTCTGCGCACCAGATCCTTCTTTCAAAATACTGTCAGGAAATTCTCTCGTCATACAACAAAAATGAAACCAACTGGACATGGACCTTCTTTTGCTGAATAGTCAGAGTATTTTTGAGCACATGGGACAAATTTGATCTTTACCTTGCATCAATCCACGAGCCTTAAAGAAGCAAAATAAAGAAATTTGATTTTCTCTCTATGTATCTGTACATATCAATGATTTGGCCAGAGCTGACAAATGATACTAGAATTGAGGTCTCAAGTTTCTCCTGGTACAACCACATTACTTTGATTCCAGTTTATTTAAATCCTTTACAGAAACAGGATAATAATGAAAAATGATTATTATAACTGCTGGTCTGATGACACTTTGTAGGTGCATAAGATCTATTTAATGGCCATGTTAAGGCAAAAAAAAAAAGACTTAAAAATACTCAATTTCAATTTTAAAGATGAAACCGTAAGTCTCTTCTAAAAGTCAGAAAACTAATACATAAATTTCTCAACTAGAAATGCAAACCACATTACTAGCAGGCTTTTATGGGAATTAGACCACATAAATGAATATCCCATCTCTAATATGATTGTCTTGTCTAATTTTGATGAGACTCATTTTTTCCTTTCCTTTCTTGTCTTCTCAACACGGGAGATATTTTGAAGCACATTTATTTTTGCTTTATAATAAATAACTATCTCTAATTTATATTAATAGTGAAAAATTATAGGAATTTTAATAAAATTTTAAAATAACTGGAATTTTGCACTTGCAACTTTGAAATGATAAATCAGGTATTTCATAAAAGATTCATAGCCTTTTGCTTCCTACGCTGTATGTGAATTTAAGGGTATTAAATTAGTCGAGAATTTTTCCTATTTTACTCTAGGAATACATAGCAAAAAGTAGAAAAATATTTTAAAGTATCAAATACAAGGGATTTTCAGTATGAACTATCATAACCTATTTTTTCATGGATCTTCACAGACAATCTACATGCAAAATGAGCATGAAAAAAGTCATGGAAAATCGATTTTAATTACTAGATATGAAGAAGCATTTTATACAATATGGATAATGTACTTAAAAGGCATTGCCCATGGGTCTTGGTGTGTACTAGCTTTGCGCACAGTAAGGAATGATTTGGTTGTGAGTTGTTTTTCCCTATTGAGACCAAAATGAATAATACACTGAAGTTTTATTTAATACCTTTCGGATTTCCACACAGAAGCTGTTGCTGTTCTTTCCGAGACAGAGTCGGAGAAAACAGCGGCACAACAAGTTCCAGCCTGTGGCATGGATACTGCCCCAAGCAACCTCCAGCAAAATCCTTCTGACCTGAAGTTCCATTTAGGAACGAAATTTGGGAATCCCCTCCAAAACCACCCAGTTCTGTTTATAGTAACAACACTTTTTGGCTGTTGTCAGCACCAGGGACCTCAACAGCCTGGCAACGTGACAACGTACGCAGACACTGTAGACACTATACGGTGGGCCCGGGTGTTGAGACCAAGCCCAGCTGCTCCTTCCCAGACTGCCTGTCTGTCCCTCTTCAAGCAGGACCAAAACCTCACTTTCTCCAACTGACAAATAGGAGTAACTAGGCTTCCCCTCAAAGACGGATGCTGCTGTGAGAAATACAGTGCAGAAACGGCAACATAAGGGGAAAAAAAAAAAAAAAAAAAAAGTGCGCTTTGGCCTCCTCAGGGGTATCCATTCCTGTGGCACAGGTGGTACAGAAGGCCAAGCTAGGGGAAGAAGAAAAAAGAAGGAAAAAAAAAAATCTTACCTGATACATATTCTCTTTTGTTAGATGACTGGGTTGTCCTTCATTGGCCTGGCTGCAAGAAGCCTTCCACAAGTCAATGAATTTGATTAAGAAAGGCCAAAATTCAGCTTCTTTTAAGCCAACTTCACTCAAGTCCTGACTGTTTGGTCCAACAGGTTGAATGGTGCTCCAGTTCTAATTTATTGCTCTCATTCAGTCTTCCACTGAGCTTAGTGTATCAGTGATCATCAGTGTTCCCTGCAGATTTCTATCTGCAACACATATTTCAGTAATACTCTTGGTCTAATATCCTGACTTTGTTTGGTAAAAAAGGAACTAGAGACAAGAAGCTCTTAGAAGAAGGCTAAATATATCCTAGGATTATAATTACTCCATTTGCAATATTAAACTGATTCCAGTCCCTAAAGATCATGGATATCTCTCACATCTGTGTAGACCCACCAGAACTTACTTACACCAATCCCAAGCTAGCCATGAAAACACAGAGTTCAGCATGGGTTAACAGCTCAGCTTCTCAAGCAGTTTAAGACTTGTGAGAAAATTTGCCTTTAGTTCTAAGCAGGAAAGCAGAGCCATCGCCTTACAACGGGAACACAAGAACAGTAGTAGCGATTTCCGACCTCAAACACTTAAAGCCCTTCAGAGGCATGTACACACTCTCTCCAACACATAAGACAGTGTTTGAAATCTAAAGGATTTTAAGAGAGCATACATTTTTGAGTTACTTCATTTCATCTCCAGGTCTGGAGCTGACAAAAGCAAAATTGGTAGCAAAACCACTTCTTTAAAGAAGCAGCTATAAAAGTGGGAGAACACAAGCAGCATCAGGAGACTTTGGGTTTGAGCTGCTGTTCCTGAAGTCCAGGTGAGTTTTAACACTAAGGTCAATGACATTAGACCAGCACAGCTGTTTTGAAACTTACCTGCAAAGGACTGAGTTCCTTGTTCGCAGATGGTCTGTGTACACTAGTTCCAGTTAGTCAGGTTGAATCCTTATAATATGTAATAAAGGTATTTCTTCAATATTTGCTTGCACCATAACTTCCTCTCTATAAATATTTCCCCAGAAAATATGGGACATATTAACCTTTTTTTTTTTTTTTTTTTTTTTCCTGTGTGGCATTCAAGCAAGCCCTATAAAGCCCCAAAGAATACAATTCCAGCACTTAGTATTGTCATCTCAACACAGCAAAAACCTTAATCAGGGCTCTTAGCTGGATTGAAATATATCCCGATTAAGCGACCCATCCCATTTAAGCAAAGTTTTCCTGAACCATCATTTAATGTAAACCAAATGTCCTGTGCAACTCCTTCCTGCTCCTGAAGCTCTGGTGACCCTTAGCCACCACATTAACACCTCTAATTGTAACTGACAGGGCAATTTCCTGGCTGCCATTGCGTGAGAGCAGCGGAGAGCACTAGCCACCAGCAATTTATGACCTTTGACTGTCATATTAACACTTTTAATTGTAACTGACAGGGCAGCTCGGCCAAAAAGCGTCCCAGCAAAGCAGTGGGACTGTCCCGCTAAAGCAAAGGAAGGAGCCTCCCGTCATTAGCTGCTGGGCACTGATGAGGAGAAGGAAGGAGCAGTATCGGAAACTGGGACAATCACCAAACCCCGTGTAAGCATCACCAGTTATTTTTTGCCTCAATTTGCTATCATGTCTTCTAATAAAGCCATAAGCATTTTTACTGAATGTGTGGAAAATCGAGTTGTAGAAAATTCCCCAAAACCTTTGGCAGAAATTATTTTCAGAATTCTCCCCTCCCCTCACCCCATGCACACACTATTTCTAACCATCACAGATTTCATTTACTTTGATGGAAAAGACAGCTCCTCAATGTTTCATGTTTGAAAACGTATTTCCCAGAAGTATTATGGGCTTTTTTAAGAACTTAGAGCCTAAGAAAGCACGTAAGGTTAATGTTCCTCTGGACAACTGCAGCTGAAGTATTCCATAAGATGAGACTAACTAAGCACAAAGGTTATCTCACCTGGAGGAGAGGGAAGTGCTGCTGATGACTTGTATGCAGCTTTTAAATAGCTGGCTTCCAGAGGGTGAAATAGTGTAGTCACAAACTTTCAAGCAGGCCTGATTTCATTCAGCAACAGGTAAGGGCACAAATCAGATGGCAGAAGCATTCACCCTTATTTTTATTTTACTTCTGCATGCAAAAATGCTGATCATTAAATTTGAGAATTTGGTCCTACTTGTGTGATCCAACTTACGGATGTGTCATACTCAGCTATGGTAAAGCTACCAGATACTTATTACAAACTATCATTTTTTTTTTCTAAGAATGAATTAAAAGAATACTGTAAACTTGAAATCTAAACAAAGTCTCTAAAATATTATAGAAGCTATTTTCAGTTTTATGTACACCTTCCAAATCAAACAACTTTAGTTTATTTCCAAGCACTTTTTTCCTATATTAATTTTCTGTTATTTTAGTAACTGTTCAAGTTTCCCTCAGGGAAGAAAGCAGCACATTAAATCTAACAAAATGGAATAGCCAAAGGACTATCAAATGCAGAAAGTCAACAGAACTAGAGATCCTAGTCCAAGGGTGTCTTCCCATGAACACCTCTTTGGCAGCAAAGCTAGTTCCCTGCTACTTTCATCTTCACAGAGCAGACTTGCAAACAGCGTATCAGCTCAGTTGAGAACGAAGTTACATGTTACAGTCCACATTGCACCTTGCAGACACTGGAACAGGAAGGTCCCCATCCTCTTCTTACTCTCAGCTCCTATTCCTTCCCCCTATGTCCACCCTCAGGCTTGTCGTGACCCTTTCCTTGTGCCAGCATGAACATGTGTCTGCTGAACTGGTTCAGCACTGCAGAAAAACACGTGCTTCGTGGTGGGCTTACTCTTCTGCAGGTTCAGTGAGCTGAATCAGCTCAGCTCGTGCTCCCAAGAGAGGAGGATCGACATGGCTGGGATTGCGGGGATGGGGGAAGGAGGGATGGAGGCGCTCCCTTTCAGAGCAGCTGCAGCAGAGCAAGAGTAATGTGCTGAAATAATAAGAAAAATAAGCAAGAATAACGAGAATAATAAGCAAGAATAATGAGTGCTGCCCAGAAATGACATACATAGCACTACATGCTAGTCAGAGTATGTTTGACTGTCGCAGTAACAAGATTTTATACGTTACCTTAACAGAAACATCATTAAGGGTTTTTTTAAATTCTCAAATAACAAAGGAGCCCAAGTCCTATTTTCAGAAACGCCAAACAGTGATCTTTACCACAACTTAGATCCTTAAATGACTCTTTCTAATGGGCTTTCAGTGCCCTTGAACATTTTTACATATATAAAAGTGATTATAAATGAAAAGCAGAATTGTGTTCTTCTTTCAAAATCTCTTGCCATAAAAAGAGACCCAAACTCTCTCCCATAGACCCTCAGCTTAATGATGCTTCCTAAATATCAGCTCATAGTTTAAGAGGTTTATCATTTAAAAACAGCGCAGACTACATAACTTCATGAATACAATTGAACTAGGCAGAAGAACTTGTAGTAACATCACAACACAGGAAAGATATTTAGCAAGGGCTCCTTCCTGATGTTGTCAGTTTGATCCAATTTGAGCCGTTGACACCGAGGTGCTCTCGCTGCGCAATGCACTTGCTCTTGTAAGGATAAATGGGACGTTGGCCCATAAGCCTCACGCTCAGCTTAGCTTTAAGCAGCAAAGGATTGACTGGTGCAGCTGCTCAGTCAGGACAAGCAAAAGCTTCATGCTACCCGAAAAGCTACGTAGCAAAAAGGCCACCACTTCCAGCCACGTGGCATGGAAATCAGTGATAAACTAGGGGGAGGGGGACAACCAACATTTTTTTTTAATAAAACTACAAGCAAAACAGAATTTGAGGGGAGGACTACCAAGCACTTACCTTCTACTGAAGGTAGCTGTGATCATAGAAAACAAACAACACAGAAGCCCCAGCTTTGATAACATATTCTAATAAATACTTATCAGCAACTCTATTTTGCCCCACCTACCTAGTTATAAATCAAATGAAGATTAAAATTACGATTTCTCACACTCCCCTGCCCTTTTTTATTGGCCAACATCATCTGGTTTGCTGCTTGCATTTAGATACTTACATCCATCATCAGGCTACTAGTCTCAAGTAGCCACATAAGCAACTTTTGCTGTGACAATAATTTAATTAAAAATATAATACTACCTTTAAAAAACAGTCTTACTGAGAACCTAAACCTTATTTAAGTGCTTAACATCATGCAAGCACTCTCTCTGTCTTCGCATTATTGCTTGAGAGAACATAAACAAACTATTGCAAACAACTGTTTGACAAGGACATACTCTAAATTGCTACCTGCTTAATAAGCCTCTATGGAGAGTCTAAGCTGTTTCAGATGAGAGTAGATGTTTGATCAGATGCATGAAGGTTATTTTAAGTAAGCATGCAACTATCTTGTCCGGTCTTTCAACAGCCAGCTACTTCTACAAAGATCCATGGGAATACGGGGAATTCTGCTTTAGTAGACTTTGCAAGGGTCCTGGAGGACTTGCTAAGAATGCTAAATAAACACGGGCTTTCATTCCAGCCAGCCGCAAAGAGCTAACAAGCCCCCGCGCCCCCTCCCCGGCCTCCACAGGCTATACCTCCCACCAGCAGCCCACACTCATCAGCACACAGGAGCCCCCGATATCGCACACCAGATCCTGCTGGGATGAGCAAACACCAATCAACAGTGCCATTAGCCTCCAGAGGACGGTGGAGTTTGTTTACAGTAAATACTAGAGCGCTGTTAGTGGCAGGCTGCACAGGAAATTTGGGGAAGTCTCTTCGCCCTTCTGTTCCAGGCCTATTCTGCAGTTTGGGGCTTGCATGGAGGGGAGTCCTGGGTACTGCTCTGTTTTCTTTATAGGGGAGAACAAGACGGATGAAAAGGCAATTTTTAAAAATTAGGAGCAGTTTGGGATTTTTTATTAAGGAAGCTTCTATCAAAATGGCTACACATTCAAAAGCAAAACATTTAAGGTGCCTGTCATAATATCTGACATGAGATTATCGAGGGAGAGTGCTAGCTTTGGTTAACCCACCATTACCCATTTTAATCAAATGCTTGATACTGCTCTCCAGCCCTTCAACATTTCGCTATAACCCGTACTAAATGCACTGGAATTGCCAAGTTTTGCAGCCAGACCTGGCGACAGTGGAAGGAGTTTAAGGTAATGCTGCAGTTTACAGATAAGAGCAAGATGTTGGGAGAGGTTTAGAGAGAAGATCCAAGGCGGTTTGAAATCCACCTTGCGTATCGTTACCAGCTCACTCACACGTCAGAGTGACTTTCCGAGACACCGTGGGGGAAAGATTCATTCCTCCTCCACATAAACTTTGCATAAAGCCTAGCGACTCTGCTCTGTTTGGAGACTGGATTCGCTTCTGACCCTTTGTTAACAAAGACAATATAATTTATTATTCATACATATCTGTAGTCGGAAGACGTGCATTGCAAGTAGCTGATCTCATTCTTTGCTCAAGTAACACGTGACTCAGATATAGCTCTGAATGTTGCTCTTTTACTGGGAAGCAAGGATTAGACCAAAAGAAAAGTCTTAGCAGCCTGGCAGAAATTAACTTGAGCTTGAACTTCCAGGGAGAAGTGCGTTTCTTATCTTGTGAGGCGGAGGTGAGCTGTAAAACGGTAGCTGATGGATGGTTACTAAAACGATCTCTAGAGTGGCCAGGCTAATTGCACGGGCAAAGGCAAGGGGAAATAACTATTTAGGGTGATGAAAAGGAAGCCGTGTTTTTAGTTACTCATTTCTCAGAAAAAAGAATCTACGTATAGTCTGCACAAGATGCCCAGCCAATGTCATATTTAGCTTACTAATACGTTGATGAAATTCTTCCTAACACACCCGAGCGGAGTTTCTGTGTACGACGTGCGTCGGTTTCTTCTGAAACTCCTGAAAGCTCTGAATCAACTCCAGGCATGTTTGTAACATTTCAGCCGAGCCCTTCTCCTCATCTCAAAGGAATGCCTAATTTCCAGGAGAGGGGGAAAAAATTGTTATTATAGTTAACCAAACAACAAATTATATGTCAGCAAGTAGGTGACCACAGTGTTCAGATGTCAGAAAATAACTGAGCTAAAGTGTTCAAATTTCAAAACTAATTTTCAAGAAGTTTCAACATTGTGGTATATATTTATTGCTATAACCCATGGCCGCTGAATACTCTTCCAAGTAGCATTCATAATGCATCCAAAACCCCATGTATTTAATACATGAGCAGTAGTTCTAAGACACAGCAACACAGTGACAAACGGGCAAATATTACACGGTAAAATGTTTACAGAAACAGGATTGAAGGAGTTTCTCGGTGGTCACACCTCTTCATCCACCCTTCCATTAACTTAATTAAGCTAACCCGTAGGCTTACAAGCCTGGGCGACTTGGAGAACTTGATCTGAAAAGAAAAATAAAGGGTTTAATCACCAGGCCAGGTTTTCCAAGTTGTCATGGCTCTAGTGTTTATACCCTGCACACTTACATAAACCTAAACTTCCATTACTTGCCTGAGCCTCTCAGATCAATATTATAGATAAAGGTAAAGCTTAAGGTAAACGATTACCCTATAAGATGATGGGAATAGTAATTTTAGTGTACATCAAACACATTAGGATACAGTAAGCTTGCACAGACATAATAAATTCATCAGCTATTTCTGCTGGTTGATTTGTATTCCAGTTTAATTAGCCATGAAAGAGTCAATTTTTTCCTGAAGCCTTCCCTCCCCCCCTTTTTTGTTACAGATCACTGCCACAAAGGATAATCCCCAGCTGTCAAGTTAAGGAAATTTAAAAGGTAGGTTCTAAAAAAAATCATTACCAGTCATGAATTTATTTTCATATAGTCCAGTTATACTTATTTCCCAATGACTTTTCCTGTAAAGTCACATCCAAAAAAATCTGATGACCTTAAACTCTTGCTTTAAATTTGGCTTTAAAGTACTTTGCAAACATAAAATAGCTTGCTCTAGTGGAGATAATGACCTGTAGAAAGGCAGATGTGCTGTGGTGTGGCACAAAACCTATAATCTTGCTGTTACTTAACTTTCAGTAAACAACATTAAGTAACTTATTCAAAGAGCTCTCTAGATTTGTGTAGCATAAAAAAGGACAAAGGCTTTGCCATAAAGAGGGTGTTTTCATCCGAAAAAGAAAAGTGCCACGAATCCATTCAGAAAATTCACAAAGAGTATCCATGTTTGTTTTAACTCGCGACTACAAAAGAAGCAGCAGAGAACAATAGTGAGGTCCAGCTGTTGTTTTTCTTGAAGAAGTCCCAGCTCCCCACGCACAGAAACTATACTTGAGATGAGCTGGCTGAGACAAATGTTCTGTCTACACTTTAAATGGCAGCTGGTTATTAAATGACTCCCAATAGGATGAACACTTGCTATTGACAATAAGGTAATATAAGGACCATGCAGAGCAATCAGGATGGGAATGTGAATGAAAAATCTTTAATCTGAAATTACAGCTGTCAGAGTTATATTATAAAACATGAAAGTTGCATCTGCACTTAGAATTAATGTGTCCCAAAAGCCAAGTTTCTCATAAAGCGCGTCTTGCAGATACATCTTTTATAAATAGACCACTGGTCTTCCATAAATCAGGCCAAACTGTAGCCTATACTAAGGAATTAAAAGGGTCGTCTCTGCTGGGGTTGGTATTTGTTGAACAGTATTTGGGAAAAATGAACATTGATTTACAAAGTCCAACAGACACTGGTGGTAGTATTACTTTCTAACGATATTCACTGACTTCAATGTGTCAAACAAACTACTTCAGTTCTTTTACTACAAGCCTCAGTGTGTAAAAGCATCTTTTTCAAGACAAGAAAACATTTTCAAAACGGTTTTCACTACTTAACTATCCGAGCTAAGACCCAAACACACACTGTACCTTCAATTTGCACATAGTTCATATACAATAGAGCTGTATCTGAAGTTCCACACATGGGTGTGTTAAGTCCAGTTTGATGGAACCAGTCCAAGATCAGGAATACGGCAATAATAGTTACTACTACTCTATGGCATTGATTATTTCATTCATTTCCCATGGAACTTCATGTTTCAAAGGAGCAGAACTGCTTCTCTAGGCTGAATCTTTGCATGCATTTTGTGACCGCTCATCTTACGATCAAGAATGAGTCATATTTATGTATTTGGTGATATCTGTGTTTTGAAAATTTAGAATATACTTAAATAGACCAGTTTTTAAAAGGTCTCTAAATTCTAATTGCATTTTAGAAATTCTTCAATGATGTGTGAAAAAATCACATCTGCTACTAGTCCAGCTTATACAGTGATGGAAATAGCCTGGAATCATTGGCTAGAGCTCATGAAAGTTTCAGAAACCAATGATCAAAATGAAGCACATCACGAAAAAGACGCATGCCCATTGCTACAATCTTTACGAAGACAAACTTTGAAATGAAATTGGGTAACAAATATGGGGTTAAAAGTAGAATTCCAATAACTACATTCTCTCTCTCCTCAGATGGGGTTTGGGCAATGGTTTGGTGGAGAAAGATCACTAGCTCCCTCACCAGCAAACCTTCTGTTCCCATTAACCAAGTCCTTGGCACTCCTGAGGATGCTCGAGGGTGCAAGTCTAAAAATTTGACTGAACTTCCAGCTAAATGTCCATTTATTACCATTTAAGCTCCTTAATAAAAGCCTTCTTCCACCCCACCCAAAGCGCTGTCAGGGTGCAGGTACTAAGTCCCCCGCAATGAATCTGCTCCTTCCCCTGGAACGCTAATGCCAGCATATTACATGTCAGTGTTAACAGACTTTTGAGTAATTCAGATTTAAAAAAAGGAAGAGTATTTCATTGAAGATGAATTACAAAATCAATAATAAAAATGAAGATCGGATATATGTGCCATGGAGAGATTGTATCAAATAAATGAATTAATCCTGTATGTACAATTCTTTGTACTAAGCTACAACATATATGTAACTTCCCCTCAGTAAGAACATTAGTGAACTCATACTCAACATAATTGCAGGAATCAGTTGCTTGACTGCAAACTAAGAGATCCACTATTTGTGTGATAACATGAAAAATTAGGTTCTGTAAGCCAGAAGGTGACTAAATGATTCACAGAAATAAGTAATAAAAACATAGCAAACTAAAACTTACTTTTATGTCTCCCCCCATAGCCTGATTAATGAGAGGATAGGCATATAGTTCTGAAATTAACTCTGATTTCATTTAAGAGCTTTTCTCCCCTCCATCTCACCGCATTCAGAAGGTTACTCCGTGCTTTCTGGCACTACCCAGAAATCACAAACCTTTCGGATCAGTAAATAAAATTGTGCAAAACAACCTTGAAGAAATGGGCAAAAAGAGGCTCCAAAGCTACACTTGAAGTTAATTTTGCTCTTACACTTTCAATAGCTATGGTATTTTTCTCTTCAAATTCCAAATTATTTTATAGTGTTTCTCAGCTTTGTTAAACTTATCACGTTTCACCCTTGAAGTGTCTCAGACCGGGGTGTTGGGTTCCCTCTAGGTATCAACTGAAAAGCATATTAGCATCTGTGCTGCAGGCACACATAATCGTTTTCATTTGTCAAACATTTCTCTGATAACTCTTAGTGAGAGTTATCAAATAAAAGAGTAAATCAGTCAAGAATAATGTGGAATAACATCTGTGAATCTTGAGTAACTTTATATTCGATAAAGAAATTAAGTTGCCTTAAAAACACAAGGAAACTATTTCAGGCTTCTGATACACAGCAATGAAGAAAGAGGAGTAAAAATAATTTTAAAGGGTTCCAACCAAATAAATGGAGAAAGTGAGTTATCAGAATCAGTAAATTAAGATACTCCGGCTAACAATAGGTACAAAAAACATCCATATGATTTCATTGTTGAGTCAGTCCCCTACGGAAAGGGAATGAGGAAATTAATGAAGATGCTAATTCATTATTAAATCACTGGTACGAATTTACTCGAGGACAGGCAGCCCTGAGCACCCTTTCTGATTATAGAATATTAAAAAAACAGTCTCCACCAAAACAAAGATGAAAAGCAGAGGATGCACGCATGCATTTGAGTTTTGTTACCTGGCCCATTTATTTGTCTTATCTATCTGGGAGGTCTTGTCTTTTAAAGATTTTAAGCTCTTCAGAGCTGAGGCCATCATTAGCTTATATGTTTGCTCAGTGTCTAGCACAGGACTGGATGACAGCTCTAGGCCACAAATACAATTAGGATTTAAATAGTCAGTTGTGGTTTGTGACAAGCCTCACGTGAAAGGGCACTGCAGTTGTGAAGCCTCAGTAACAGACAGAGAAGCAAAGACAGACACTTTCATATTCTTGGTAAAACCTTGCAAATGACTTGCAGTAGCAACAAGAACAAATTGCAAAATCAATTCTTAAGGCAGCTGAGAGGGGAAACCAACCAACCAAACATACCTGGAGCTCTGCAAATGAGTAAAGTTGTTTCACCTAGTTGGTTTCTTCAGTCTCACGTTCATGGGCCTAACGGCACTCAGGACAGCACAGCTGCACACCCAAGAACACCTAGTTAAATAAAAAGTAGCACTGCTTTCTGGAGCATCATCTCTGCCTGAAAATTAAAAACGTTACACATATGGAAAAAAAATCCTCTAGGGTGTGGCCTTATGCATCTCCACTACAACGGAACGAATATCTGAGATCGTATCATTCAGATTATATCATATACACCCTTGCTGAGACACTCTGCAAATGCTACTTTAGGCCACAGGGTCATGTTTCCCAGGCTTCACGTTGTCGCTCCACTTTGGTGACAACAGAGCTTTGTTCCACCAACATTTTAAGCACTGGATTTCTCCTCCAAGAACTTAGAAGCACAAAGAGAAAGGCACAGAGCTGCCATTTGTAGACCTCGCAACAGCAGAACGTGTAGCTGAGCACTTCCCTCCAGCAGAAGTGGTCCCACACGCACGTAAGACGTTAGGCAAACCTTACCGAGCGATGCTTGAACGTCCTCCGTTCCACTTGAAGCAGAACTGCAGACAACTCACCTGCTCTCCGCAACAAATGCTACCGTGCATTTGAAACATTAAATGCTCTTTGTACCCAAGGCACGGCTTCTTTGGCCACCGTGTTTCCCAGTCAAACAAGCGGCCTCTTTTTTTCATATTAGGAGGGCCAGAAGTCCCACAACTAGAAAAGGCCAGACAAATAAATCACCCAGCAAGTGAAAGCAAGCTCTTCCCTGTCTACACCTAATGTCTGGGTGTTATCTATTAGTTTTTGTTCCAGTCAGTCTCTGACTTGAGGAAGAGAAAAGATACGGAAAAGAAGCAGGAGTAAGAGCTGATGTCCTGGAGATAAGCATGGTATAGTATCACTCATTGAATGAAAAATCCAGATGGTTTCTAAAATTAATTAGTTTGATAAAATGAAATTCTGTGGTGCCTGGGATGTGTATCCCCAAAACGAGCTGTGGCTCTGAAGAAGAGCATACGGACAGAATGAAGTAGACTTTGCCATGGTAAGTTTGGACTTTGAAAACGGACCTCCAGCCAGAGTAAACACTATTCCCTACCTTATTCGTATTATCCCCTTTGTCCAGGAAAATAAGCCTGCCTTTAAGTAATATTGCACAAATCTGGCAAGAAGTATTTCCTAAAAGAACAGATTTTCAGCCTTAAAGAGCTTCTATTAGTCTTCAAGGTGAACTTTCTTTAAAACGACTTTTCCAATGTTTCCTTAGCTTTAGACTAAATAAGTCAAAGGGTAAAACTTCTCGTACATTTGGCAAATCCTAATCCAGCTGACTTCCCCCAGCATCTTCTGTTTCTTCCTTGACCACGGTGCAAGGGGAAGCAGGGACCGCTCTGTCCCACCAAGGGCGGACGCAGCCTGCCAGCTCCGAGGCTACCAAGCGCATCCAGAGAATCCGAGCCGGGGAGAGGCACAGCTACACAGAGAGATACTTAATGTAAAAATCACAGGCTCCCAGCATGTTCAGTAAGGGGTTTCCTGGCTCTGAGCACTACCATGAGAAGCGGAAAAAAAGGGGGGGGGGGGGGGGAGGGAAAAAAAAAAGAGAAAGAAAAAAAAGTAAGAAGCCCAAAGCAGTTGCTGCACTCCCAGACGACGAGCCCTGCGGCCGGCACGGCGAAGCAGGCACTCTGCAGAAAGCAAAGCAGGGCTCCATTTTCCCCTCTCCTCTCTCCTGCTGTTCAAGAGGCGCTCGCACGGCAGTGCCGGAAAGGCTCCTGGGGGCAGCGGGGAGCAGGAAGATGCCATCATGGTTTTACTCGAAATATTTCAAAAACGATTTGTCGAACAAAAGGGTTCCCTCTTGACTAGAGGTTTAAAAATAAAAGTTGTGCAGCTCTGGCACACTGACAGTATTTTCCACACCAGCATAGATTTCATTTGGAAAGTAATTGTTCTGGATATCTTTTTCCGAGCAAAGTATGCCAAAAATCTTAAATACATTCAATGTCATCTCACTGTGAACCAAGTTAATCCTGTGAAGCTATTGTTATTGTTTCAATGAAATGAAACAAACTACTGTACGAGACTAAATTACGGAGAAAATCAATTACAATCCGATCAATACAATCAAATTTGCATTACGCTTCATACTTCAAATTGTGAAACGTTCTTTTATAAGGTTCGGCTTATTTTCTAAAAAGGGTTGACGTGGCATTTTGTCTTGTATTTGAAAGCTATCTTTTCCTATTAATTTGCTTTGAACAAACAACTGCAAGACGAAGAAAATCAAAAGGAAGTTCTCGTTCATGCTTCTCCCACACATCTTCAGCTGTGTGCGCAAGCAGTTAAAACATGCAAATGCAGTTTGGAGGAAATTCGACATCTCTATTATAGATGAAAGGTAAACAAAAGCAGATGAAGGATTAGTGCAATTCCAAATTTAAGATATTGCTCTCAGTGACTTATAATAAAGTGGTGTTGCATACGGTGGCATGTTTTAGATGACATTTCAATTGTACAAGCAATTTGCATTCCATCTGACATTAAATAACGTTCTCATTATTATGAATTCTGGCAGCATTCTCGTCTCCACAGCATAAAGATATGAACTGCGAGACACATCTTAATGAAGGGAGTAAGTTTTCCTGTCAATCTGAAGCGCGAGACAAGGCTGTACCTGGGCTAAACCTCCAGTAACATTATTGTGAGTTGCCCACTTCTGACATAGTACAAATCTTCAGCTAAAGCATTCTTCTTATTAAATAAAGATCTATAACTGAACACATGTATCTGTAATATCACTACAATCCAAAGAAAATTAAAAGACAGATTATGTCCAGGATATTACATGCACCACCACAGAGCACTGCGAGAATCTGGTATGATCCTGTTGCTAAGATACCTGGCTAATGCCACGGAAACAAGCCCTTCGTACTAATCTAGCACAATCCATGCATGCTTCCACATATTTTGGCAGGGGAAAGTAGAAGTCCACTGACAATGGCTCGGGATATTACTAGCCAGCGCGCCTGAATTTATACATTTTTTATCTCTCGCTCGTAAGCTTCAACAATCTGAGCGAAATAAGAAACGTAACACTCTGTTAATGGCGTTTGGTTGCTTTATACCATTTAAAACAAGTAAGATTACTTTTTATCCTCCTGCATAGTCAATAAAAGTTGCTTAAAAAGGTAATTATTTAAGTGCTTTCGGTTGCAAAATTGTGGCGCTCCCCAAAATGACTGCCCTTAATCTTTGTGATTTATTCTGTAATATGCACATAAATGACTAACTGCATCTGCTGTCTCTATTGCTGTCTTCAAGGAGAATGTAATGCAGCAGTTTCCTTGGGTGCACGCTGAATAAGCAATAGAAAGAATAAAGTGGAATTATTTTAACTCACTATTTAAAACCGCTTTGCAGCGTTAAGCTTACCAGTAGATCTTTGCCCTGCACACTAAAAAAATGAGAGAGGAAAAAGAGGAGGAACAAAAAAGGTAAGATTAGTCACTCCACGACACGTATAAGGCTCCTACATGGAAGAAGACTGCTTCAAACAGCCCGGCTAGCCTGTAAATTTATGGTCAAGCAATGGAAGTGTTACGTGTAACATTTTTAAACATGAAAGCAACATGCGTCTTCCCTGCTGAAAAAGCACACTAATAAAACGTTCCTACTGTATTTCCAACAAGAATAAAAAAAAAGAGAATGTGAATGCACTCCCTGTCTCTTCTGCAATGCGATCTCTCCTACGCATCGGTGACAGTAGCTCTGTTGAGCTCAAGTTATGATAACAATAACTTTTGCAGATGTTCATAGCTGTCAAATACTATTCGCTAAAATGTCAGAAGATGCGATAAAAAGTAAAAAACAGAAGGATCCCTCTGTAGCAATCGGTTGAAGTCAGGAAGGCAGAGGTCACGCATTAATCTCTGCTATAAAACAGTGAGCTGCAAAGGAATAATGGAAATATTATATTAAAAACAAGCAGGCAGTTGCGCATGTGTGTGCATGCCTACATGCACACAAGTAAGAGAAAGACAGACGTATATTTTTCCACACCACCACATTTGCTTCTAATTCATTCATGTTTCAGTTCCAGCGCCTTTTTTTGCGAGAGGAACACGAGTACCTCAGACAAGAGCACCCCTGGAAATGGCGTTATTTTTATTCGCTCTGCGCTGCTGCTTTTGCTTTCCGTTCGTGGCCTCCCAAGGTCATTTCCTGACCGTTCTCTGACAAGGGACCTTCTGGATTTCCAGTGCCATTTGCACAGTTGTGACAATTGCTCGTCATACCAGACTACGGTCTTTAGCATTGTTGGAAACAAACGTTGCTCTCTCTGATAGAGGCCGAGTACGATGCAAAACCAACGTATGGACAAACGTCCATTCCTTTATTCAGAATGCTTTAGATCTTTTGAAGTCCTCTGGGACTTTGTTGCAGTAAAACTATTTCTGAGTAACTACCTTAGGGCAGCATACAAGGGTAACTGTATTATAAAACAGGAGATTGTTCATGACAAAGAAGAAATAAATCAATAACAGGTGCAAGTATCTCAGAAACTGTTACTTCAACATAAATTGTCCCTGTAAGAAGGACAGAAAAATGTTTTTACAAACCTTTTACTTTTTTCAATTCTCACTGGAATCCAAGTCAGCAGAGAAAATGGCTATTTGCTTAGAATAAAGTGTCTGAGCCATCTATGTGAACCTGACTGTAATGGCAAAGGATGGTGCGGATCAATATCCATCTTCTTCATTCCTGAAGTAATAACTTTCAATAGGAAAATCTATTTACTTTTACTTACCTTTATTTTATTTCATTTTGCCTTAAAGAAGTCCATTCCAGAGGGAGGGTTTAGATTGCAAACAGCAGTTAACAAACTGATGATTTAACTAAGGACTGTAGGCCAGTGGGCATGTTACCATTCTCTGTAGCCATTGGGTAGGGTTAAGAAGAAACACATCTACCTGGAAAATTTATTTATTATATAAACAATGAGCATTACAAGTCGCTTAATGCATACAACCTCTCAACGCATAGTGCGTGTTGGAAAGGTCAATCAGAACCAAAGGGTAATTTGTCTAATCCTCGCTCGCGATATGCCCGCGTCTTTCTCCAGCGGCAGCAGCGGCAGCAGCAGACGCTCGCTCGCGTGGCAGCCTGCCTCGAGCGGTGCCCGGAGCGGCAGCACGCCGCGCCACGCCGCCCGCGGGAGCGCAGCCCTCCCGCAAGCGCTCGGGGCCGAGGCGCCTGCTAACCCGCGCGAGGGGCGCGCCGCCGGCGTGCCCGCGTCTGTCTGCCCTCAAAACGCAGGGGTGGATCCCAAAGCCCTTCGAGACAAACGGCCCAGGCCTGCAGATTTTCAAAAAAATAATTAAAAAAAAAAAAAGGAGAAAGAACAAGTGACACAGTAAAGCGAAGAAACTTCAGATATTTTCCACTTAAGCAGGCCTGTTTCCACCAAGTTTGCATTCCCAAGTTAAATCACATGTAAGATGCGACCTTTAATGTCACACTGTCAGTATCAACAATAACATCTTTCTAATAAATATAGTTTTCAAGTTCATTACCTAAATCACAGTGAAAGGCTTATTCATTTTAAATTCAGTGGAAAAGGTAAAATTCATTAGAAATTAAAAATATTTCAAAGTACATTTGTGTTTCCTGCAGTCACCACTTTCCTTCCTTCCTGCTATACTCCCCTTAAACAAAATTAAAACAAGATCACAGTTTGCCCCTTTCTTAATATTTACAAGCAACCATCTGTCTTTCCAGAATACCAATTTCTGCAATTGTGGTAGCAATGGCATCACTCACTATTCGCAGTCTTGTCAATATTGAAGTCCAAATAAAAGAGTCTACAAGAGAGACTAGAAAGACAACACTTTATTCACATTGCGAATTTTATTAATAATAATTGCTAATTAATCTTAACTGAAGAAGCAATGTAAAACCCCAAGTCTGAATTCCAGGTTCTTACATAAATCTCAGAGCACTCAGTGTGTATTTGTAACTAAGAATGAGATCACCAGCATTAAAACCCTGCTTATATCAACGGCAAGATGGGAAATAAATTAGAGACACTACTCTCTTTAGAATTTGAGGGAAAACATACACTAATATAGATGTAACTTGGTAAGACAATTAATTGCAAAGCAAAATTAGAAGAACACTAAGGATAAGCAAGATTTCATTGTCACTAATGTCTGCATATTTATTGGAAAGCAGATTGTGTGTGCATGTGTGTGATGAATAAATGAACCCCTACTTGTACAATTTTCCATGTAGCTTACACACAGGCTTCATTCCTTACATTTTTATTTTCTATGCTATTCTGATAACAGAAAAAAAAATACAACCACATACAGAAATATTGCTGTGTATATCGCTGGAACACAAAAGACAACGATTGAAGCTAAACAGAAGCCCCAATAAATCTGAAGAAAAGCCATTGACAATTTTATAAAATATAAAAAATAGTTTCAGTTGTTAAAAGGCACCCAGGGATTAGAAAAAATATTCAAGGTCTTAAAGGTTTTAGAAGGTTGGTGGGTTTGGGTCTTGAAGACAGTAATTTTTATTCATTGGTTTTTACCTGCAACAAATTTTGTTATGAAATTTCATCTACCGTTTTATTTCTCTTAATATTGAGCCGAAACCTCAAAATAATTGAAACCGAGTAGAAGCATCAGAAAATAATTAAGCTTATTGCAGGAAAATCACAATATGTAATCAATGTTTCTGAGCTTAAAGCAGCCCAGGTAAAGGATTAGCCCTGCTGTACAGCAGGAACTATATTACAGTATAACACAGATGAAATACCTAGCAGGGTAAGGAATAAGTTGGAGGCTTTAGACATAATTATGCTATATATAATTTAAAGCTCAACTTCAAAGTAAGTAAGTGCTATTAATTATCCTCTACCCAATACAGCTCTTAAAACGTCAAATTAGAAGAGACTATTGGTAATTGTATAAGTTATGGCAAACTAGCTCCCTCCAGCAGTGACAGGAGACAGCAGGAAAAAGAAAGCAAGATCTATCTTTCCTCTCCGGTATTTACAGCTACTTGCTCCTCACGCAGATCAAGAAAGTAGCAACGTTTGCACCGAGGGCGCCGCGGCAGGAGGGGCAGGTGCAGGCAGGGAGCGAGGGCAGCTGCTCCCGGCGCCCGGCCGGACACCGCGGCTCGGCGCTGCGCTCGCCGCACCGACACCGAGGCAAGCGGCTGAACGCAGCCTTGCGCCGCAGCTTCCTTCCTTCTCCTTCCGCAGGCGGGCCGAGCACGAGGCACGCCGGTAAAAGCGTTCCCTGGATTCACCTCACCTTCCTCTTCCTGAGCTCAGGAGGTTTTACTCTCGTCTTTGCACGGCCAGCGTCTGGCCAGCCCTCGGGGCCCCTTGTAAAGGTATTACAGGCAGGCATAAAAATAAGGGTTAAAACGCACATGAAGGTTTACTTCAATAAATACTTGTCTAAAACTGAAATACACGCATGTAATTAAAATTTAAAGGAAAAATTGAATGCAGAGGCTAACAGCAAAATTTCAGTTTTCTCGGGTCTCTGTCCAAATCTGGTTTGCACACAAAGTCAAAAGATTTAGAAGAGCTCTCGAGCCTTGACTGTACTTGTATCGATACATACAAAACCAGCATGGAGTCTGTAACCTCAAGTTGTGGGGATAACATTGTCATGAGAGAGGAAATTATGCTCTGGGCAGGAAAGGTGGTGCAATACCTGCCTGAAACACAGACTGCATTCATCCTGGCTCTTTGCCATTGCCCACTCATAACCTCCATAATTCACTAAAATTATATATTAAAAGCACGTAATGAACATTGAGTTATTTTGAGTTGCGGAGTTAATAGATGGTTGTCATCGTGCCAGATCACTGGTATGGAGTAATTACACTGAAGAGATAACAGACACTTATCTGAGAGTGAATCTTTTTAGACAGGCTTCTGAGCAAAGCTGAGATGTACAGTAATGTGCAGATTCCCTCCCAATTCAGATCAGCTGGGTTTTTCATGCCTTAATATTCCAGAAGGTACTTCGAGAATGTTGTCCTGGGAAATAACATCATTTGATGCAACTTTGGTTTGATTTCAGGGGTAGCCAAGTACCTAAGTATCTTTAAGAATCTGGCCCTTAGGCACTTTTGAAATTGAGAATTAGATGTTCCAATGCTGGATTAATGCCTAAATACTCTTAAAAATGCAGGCCTTGGAAAATCCCTTTGGGTGTCTACCTGCACCTGTAGGCATCTGGACACGTTTAAAAATGGCCCTAAAAGGCTGCCACCCCTCTGCCTTCTGCCACATCCCCACAGATGACCTCCTTCCGCCTCAGCACTGGCCGCAGGTGCTGGGACCGAGCACAGCCACAAGCCATCCCGCGCACGCAGCCGGGTGGGGGGTGGCCTACAGGGGACGAGGAAGGGGCCAAGCAGCGCTTCTCACACGGGACAGGCTGCACGGCCAAACGGGCTCCGGGCGCGCGCTTGTTCCTAGTCGCCGGCCTTTAGTGACAGCAGGCAAGGGAGAAGCAGAGGAAAGAAACGTCTTGCAAAATCATGAGTCTTCCCTGGGGCTCCCTTTGCTGTGGCACAGCCACCGTTTCTGACCTTACAGGGAAAGGTGCCGGCCCGGCACAGCTCCACCAAGACGCAGCAGTACCTACGTGACGCGTCGCGACGCCGCGGTCCTTGCTTGGAGCGAGCGGCGTACCCAAGCATCCGTGCAACCTCACCTGCGATTCAAAGCACTTCAGTTCAGTGCCCTTTTTAAAGGAAAACTGAGGGTGCAGAGAGTCAAAGAGCTTTGAATTCATTGAAATAAAAAGCAGTCAAGGAACAGCACCAAAACAGCTTCTCAGACCCTCATGATCTAGTTAATTGCTACCTGCAAGAGTTCCTGCAAACACAACCTAAGCAGCAATCTCTGAGGACCAAGAGTACAGATGTCGCAGAAGACTATGTCCCCGTTCAGCAGGACTGGCCGGATCTGGCCCCGTAAGCAGGCCAGGCCGCTGCCTTCTCTTTTAAAGGCTCCATTTACGATCTCTTCCCAGCAGCACAGAGTCAGCGTTATGACATGCAGCTCAGTCACCTCTGTCCGAAGCTTCTTCCATCCCCAGAAGTGAATATTCAGTATCAATCTCTTTCCACTGCTTTAGCTTTGATGAATATATTTCTAATATAGATGTCAACAGCTAGCAAAGAAAACACATACGAGGATTTCAATACCTGACCAGGTCTTAGTAGCAGCCGACTGTCCGCAGCTGCCCCCAGATCTCCGACCAAGCTGTCCTGAACGCACCTGAAAACACAGGCTGCGCACACTTGCACATTACCCCGGTTCAGGTATATTTTCAAAACCTACACTAGCCCTTCTGACACGAATCCCTCGAAACACCTCACCCTGCTTTCTGCATTCGTAACTCTTTGTGTCTGCTGACAATTTTGGAGGAACAGCGAGTTCTGCAAGTGATGAGGAGAAAGCGAACGGTGCAAGAGCTGTTCCACTAGCCTTCCCTCCTCACATAAAGGAGCTCTGAACATGCTGGCAGACACAGCACTTTATTCGAAGGGGGTTCACACATGCATTTTTAATCAGGATTATATTTCACACACATCTATCATCGCTCGCAAGTGCGGCGGGCTTGTCCTCCTTGAAAACGTATCAGCTCTCTGTGTTTGCCATCAACTATTCGTTTCTTTGTATAATTCTACTGCTTGGTGACCCACAAGCCCATATTCTATGTACTAAAAAAAATGCTCTGGATAAACATTGAAAATAGCTGTACAACTCCCTTAATACAGCACATTTTCATAGGTCATCTTTATTTCCACGCAAATAATCTTTGTCACTGACCTTCACTAAAATAAAAATACGACAGGTTATCCCACATGCAATCACGTCAGAACTAGTTTGTAAGCTATATGTTTTTACTGAGCCTAATAGTTTTGTACTGTGTATTTTTTTATTCATTCCCATGACTACTCTCCACACGGAGCACACAAGATGCAAAATGCTTGCTCTCCGCTACTGGGAAACGCTGAAGGAATCCCCAGGTACCTAATGCCAATGAACCCAAATCCAGTAGGAAGCACATACACAAACACAAGCAAATGCTTAAATCCTACTTGTTCTGTTCAAGATGGTTAGAATTTACACGAATCCTTTAAGTAACGATGCTTGCCCATCACAAATATCCTTAAAATTCAAGTAATAGACTCATGACCCGAATAACAGCAAATTACTGTAGTATTTACCTTTGGGGTTCTCCATAGCCAGTCCCTTGTACAAAAATTCTGCTATCCTTTAGTAATAGCCCAAAACAATAAACCACCACAATTGAAAATTGTAGCATATTTAAATGTCTTCTGTGGACTAAAATACTTATTTTAAATTTTACTGGCTAATCCCTGTTATAAGAAATGCAAAAAAAAAAAAAAAAAAAAATACAGGCAAAACTAACAATAATTTTAAAAACCCCAAAACTACTGCACTCACTTACTGTCCATTCAGTGGGGGGAAAAGGTTAAAACAATAATCTCAAATTCCTTATGAAAAAGGAATAAAGCAAGCATAAAATTGATGGAGTTCTACAGAAATTAAGTGGGATTTTGCAGAAATTAGTCCCCCCAAAAGTAGCAATTACTGTGTAATCATATCCTTTTATAGGCTCCCCACCTCCTCATAACTATCATATGGCACTCAGTGAGGATGTATTTTTTTTTCCTAAAAGATGATCCCAAACTCCTGTAGAATATAGCAGCTTTTCAAAGAAATCTCTTCTAGGAAGAATGCGATTTATTTTATTATTATAAAATGAAACTATCAAGATTCTGTATATTTCTGTTGACACATTTCCTCTTTATTTTTCCTCTATGCTAGTATTTCTCCTGCCATCTAAAAGCCCTTTTAGCAAAATAGCCTTTTTAATTTCGTGAATATTTTTCCTTTGTACATTTTTTCTTCCATTCTTATTGCAAAACCACAATAACATCCCGGAAGAGATGCTTTAAGCATTGAAACGCTGCACTACTAGGGCCTAGCATGCTTCAGATTAATAAAACTCATATCTTAAAATAGATGTAACCTAGCGAGGATGTCATGGAAGAGTTTCAACGAAAACATCACTTCACCGTGTAAAAATGCACTGCAGCAAAGCCCTTTTTAAAAACTGCCTCGGCTGGGAACTACTGTATCTCGACATATGCCCTGAAAAATACATACCAACACCAATTGCACGGGGGCATTGTTCGCATGAAGTAACTATATCTATATGTTGTCAAGCAACTGGTCATAAAAGCACTGAATAAAAAGGCATTTGAAATATGAGATGACTGAAAATACCACAGCTGATTTTTTTATATTCTCTGACGGTTAAGAACAAAAAGACTTTCAGACAAAGAATTTAGACTCTATACCATGGTGTTTGACTTCTAAAATATAACGTAAAATATTGCCAAATGTCTGACAGAACAAAAAATGTACTGTACAGTAAATGCTTTTTTGCAGTGCAGACAGCACTTCTGGAAAGAATCTCTCATCTCTCGTTCCAGCGGAGTAGCCGGATTTTTAATTATCCGCTACCTTATCGTCATCGAAATCACAACACCTTTATGAAACTCTCTGGAACCATAAACGTCTGGCAGAAGGCCGGGGCAGGAAAAAGCAGGAATAATATTTTTCCAGTGCTATCTCTATGTTTCTAGTACACAAATAAGCAATTCCAAAATGGTGGGACCTTGCGAGCAGTGAGTACTATGTGAAGGACAGGGCTTTCTGAGTACTTGCAATGCCTAAATTAAAAGTCCCTTAGAGCTCCCCTGAATTCAGTTACTACGTTTTGCAGCATAATTCAGAAGAACCTCTTCAGCAATTTAAAACCCCCCTTTTGCTCCAAGAGGCTTAAGCCCCGGCAGGCAGGCAGGTCTCCTCTCTTCCTCCACGCTCACCCAACCGCAGTGACCCGTGGCCATCGCGGCAGCCGCCCGGCCCCTCTCGCAGCCCCTGCCTCCGGCGCGGGGCAGACCGCGCTGCGGCGGGAGCGGTGGTGGAGGGGGACTGGGAAAACTTACAACGCTTACCCCGGTGCTTTAGCCCGGGAAGGAAATTGCCTGCATAGATCTTCAGTACTCAGCGATACAATTCCTAATAGGTTTCAGATTTAGGGAAAGGGAGTAAGTTTGGCTGGCAGCTCTACCCAGGAAAGTCATGGCCAGAAGGAAACATGAGGCAGAATATTCTTTCATCAGAAACGCAACTTATTTCCAAACTCCCGTGGTCTTTTCCACTGGCTTTATCAAGTAGGAACCCAAAGCGTTTTAAGGGCAGGGGAGGGAGGAGGAGTAATTTTGCACTAGCTGTGCCACGCTTACAGCCGCGGAGACCAGCCGCAGGGCATCGCAGCATTTGCCACGGGCTGCACAGGGGATTGCATCGCACCACACATCAGCTGCCACCCACAACCCGGGCTCTGGCGTTTAAAGCTATAGAAGATTTACTCTTTCCAGCGCTCCTCATCACCCTCCTTGCTCCAACTGTCATGGTACTGAAAGCTGACTGGCTAGTAGCAGCGGAGTGGCTAAAAAACACTTTTTTAGTTTAAGCAAACAAAAAAACAGATGATACCTAATTCTCTTCAAATCTGCTCAAAGACTTTTTGGGGTATGAAGTCAAAACAAGAAAGGAAGATCTATTGACAAAGACAAAATAAAGTCAAAAACTTATTGCTATCCTGTGACGGATGTGCAAAATCTAGGAGGAGCTTATTACAGCCTATTGTTTAAAAGGGATACTGTTAAAAAACAATACCAAAATGCCGTATTTCACAAGGAGTTCACATGTTGCATAGTAAAGGGAACCCGATTATTTCTTAAAAGATTCTGGAAGATAACAAAGGGAAAGGAGATTATTTAACAATACTATGAAATAGGAACTCGTAAGGAGGGCGCAGTTCCCCAGTGAGAAGGTACCGCTGCTCTGAGAGTGCAGTGAGACGGGACGCTCTGCAGGGACACAGAAGGCCCCTCCAGGTCCAGAAAGCCACAAAGCAAAGAACATGGTAAGGGCTAACTGACACTGAAAGCAAACTGTAGCAACAGCTTCAGACAGACAGCGAAGTGGTGAACACTCGGTAAAGGAGAAGCATCACCAACATATGTGGTGGTCACTTCACATGGCATGCAACACTTGCAGCCAACTTCTTAATCTCCTTTGGTAGTCTTCAGTCTCCACTGGGAGGAGCAGATATGGCTTAAGAACAGGTTCTTCATTAGATGGCTGGTGAATGACCAGTTGATCATGACCAGAAATACCAAGAAAACATGAGAAACAATTAATTCCAAAGCTGGTCATCCGGTCCAGAAGGGAAAACCTACTATTCAGATATTTCAGAACTCCAAAAAAGAGCAGCAAATGTTGCATGCTGTTAGGACACAGGAGACTGTCTAGGGGTGAAAAGAGCAATGGGTATAAAAATTGGGTGCAGGGGTTAGTGTCTTTCTCTTTCCCCTTCACAGATTCCTTTTGACTCCATCTCTCCCAGAGCACTCTATGTTTAAATTAATCATGTTCATCAGTTCAGCAGCTGTCAAGTCCAAAAGTCTGTTCAAAATGGCAGAAAGCTTTATCCTGCTGAGAAAAATGAGAATTTTGTTATGGATAAAACACGGAGCCAAGTTCTCCTTCTCTGTTGTGCTATGAAGCATATGGATCTGTCTACAACTTTTCTTTTTGTTCCTCTGAGCTTCTGTTCAGGTCCCTTCCTTCCGTACGAGGCCGTCTCTTGTATTTGCAAAGTGGTGTTCTCTAACAAGAAAAGGGGCACCAGCCCTAAGGTCAGGAACCAAACTGATAAAAGGAAGGAAAATTACTGACAGAACTACCACAACATCTGTGCCACCCGATCAGTCCAGATCCATATCTGCTCACCCTCAGTGCACCAGTCAAAAGAACAAGCACATTTCACTTACCAAATTAATAGCTTTTTAGCTAAATCACTATTACTTTTCCAGTCAAACTAGCTGCTTGAGAAGAATAGCACAGCTTATTAAAAACATCGCATTTTTTCATCCCAGTTGTACTGGTGTTCTCGAGGGACACCATGGGATCTGGGCCTGGAGATACTAGTTCTCCAGCAGTGAACTCTTTCCTGGTAGGCAAAAACCATGAAAGGAAAACTCCAGGTGCAAGAACTATTACGGCTTATGGATGAAGTACTTATTAACACCTTACTCTGTGTCTCCGCTGATATCGGTGCACTGAAACTGAGCAACAAGACAAAGAGAAATGAGAAGAGACAATATATTATTGCACTTACTACATATTTAGGCCAGAAAAATACAAAATGCAAGCCTAGGACCAAAACTATGCCTAGAATCCTGAAAGAGAGACATGGTTTTAAAAACTCAGTGTTTACCAGTTCTCAATGAGGAAATGGAAGTGGGACACATGCAGCATTTTGGAAAACAGGAATATGGTGATATGATTAAGACACGTGTAGGAGCAAGTTAAAGTTTGTCAGCGTATCTCAGTTCTGAAGTGGTTCAGCCTGTGATCATAGTGTATTTTTGCTGTAGAACATCCCACTACTTACCAAGAGGGGAAAAGGAAGAGATAATGCAATTCCTCTAGGTACTATTACAAATGTATAATATTGCATGTCATCTGCTGTCAACAAGATACTACCTCATTTCGTTCCTATCTGCGCATATTCTGTGAAGTTCCACTTTCTCTGCAGGAAGCACAGAGCCACCTCTGAACCAGCCACAGCTCTCACAGACACACACACACACACACACACACACACCCCTAATACAGACACCTCAGCACTTCCCAGCTAGCCCAGATCTGCTATCCTAATGCTCCTTAAATAAAAAGGAGAAAAAAGTTAAATAATTTTCTTTCCTAATGGTTAAAAAAAAAGCCCCTCTTTTTTTAAGCTTAAAAAAAAATCACCAAGGAAATTTCATCTGTACGTATCACGTACCAATTTGAGAGAAAAAAAAAAAGGATCAATTTCAGCAGCATATTTACAATGGAAATGACTGTATTAACACCAGAGATGAAATCCTGACCCTGCTGAAGCTTACACGGGTTTCTGCCATTGATTTCAGCAGGACATGGAACTCATTCTGTGTACATTTTTGTTCTGCATATACAAGAACAGTGAAGTATAAATACGTAAAATAGATGATCAGTTATAGTCTACACAGAACACCACAATGTACATCCATACACATATTAATCGATGTCTTCTCTTAATATGTCTGGAGGATAAGTTCTGTTAAGAAATACAAAGATATCATACAACTATCAGCACACTTCTGAACTTGCACTGTAAAAGTGGGGCTGGCTTCTTTCATTAGAACAAATTATAAGATTTGCTGATACCAGTTTGATCAGAAATACCAGCAGGAAAAATATATATATATAAAAAAAACATAGCTTTGCTCATCATAATGGTGCCTTACTGTTCTGACTGACAAAATACAGTACTCTAGCTAGTGTTCAGTACACTTGGAACACCTAAAAGTGGCCTTGTATTCCCACTTTTATTTACTTCTAGATGCTCACACATTGCTTTGCATTGATTTTGAGTCTCCCTCCAGCTCAGAGTAAACAGCTCTCCTGAATCTGCTAAGCAAAAATAGCCAAAAGACTTTCCGCAAGGCTAGAGAAAATACAGTCCTTTCCCGTATGCTCCACAGTTCCTCAAGTTCTGGAGGCTGCGTTTTGCTCAGCAGACATACACATATGTAAAACCAAGAACCTGGAAAAAAATAATCCACGAAGGCGTGAAGATTTTTGCATGGATGCACAATGGGCAACTGGATCCCTTCAGCTCACAACTGTAATGAGCAAAGGCTCAGGTCTTTTCCCCCTCAAGAGTTTGCTTATTTTTCTCAGGGCCAATGAAGATTACTAGGGCTTTTTGCAACCTCCCTCAAGATTTGATGCAGTTCTAATCTGAATGAAAGCTTGGACTGGCTATATTGCATTTTTAGCGGGAAATTTCTATTGTAGATTTAACTCTTTAGTACACACAAATGGCTACACAGCAATGGTATTTTTACATGGAGAGTCCAGGGAAGACAGAACAAGTCCTTGCGAGAGAGACCCATTAGGGACTGCCAGACAACTCGTAACCACCTCAGAACATCTCAGAATTACAGAGGCTGCGAGGACATTAGAGAACAGCGTCTCATACACACGCCAGTTCAGCTCTTACTCTTTCCTCAGCACATGCATATGGCCCTCAGAGACCAAATACTGGGCTAGGTGGCTTCTTTTTCTTGAGCCAGTATGGTCAGTCTTGTAACCCACTGCTGCTGTTCCAGTTCCTTTTGCTGGAGAGCCAGACTCACAACCACCACAGCACTGACTACAGTCTCTAACTGAGGTTGCCTGTGGACCTACTCTGCCTTCACTGTTCCTAACAGCTTTCTTGTACACTAGCATTCAAAAAATAACTCCCAACCCTCTCCAGATCCCAGCTGAAAAAATTAAAGGAGAGCTTATTCCAATCATTTACTAGTTTTAAGAAGGGGGAAGGCCATAGGTCGAAAGGCCGTTATAAAGTTTGTGTTTACTATGTACAATATTTTACGTATCTGTTTTGATTTTTGCATCTAGATCTTAATTTATTTTTGAGGAAATAAAGGAAAAGATTAAAGCTCTGAAAAGACTGTGAGTCTTCCCAATGCAGTGAGCATACCTCTTTTTGCAAAAGGTAACAAATTCAGGAAAAAAAAAGACCTTGTGATTCTGCAGCCTTCTCTCTCTCTCCCCCCCCCCCCCCGCCCTCCCTGTAATACACAAAGATTTTTTTTAAATTGATTTATTTAAAGATGCACTGAACTGCAATAAGCATAATGATTTAATTACTGGTATTTTTTAAAAATGCTTCCAAATGCGAGGCGAGAACATGAAATACTCTGACATACTTGGTAAGAAACAGCCTCTACTAGTCACATGAAAAGGTCTGAATTCACAAGCCAACACCATGTAGAAAGCCTTTATTCAGTATAGCTCCACTCACACTGTTTCTTCTGATGTTTAGAAAACTACTCTCAATGCATCTTCTGTTGCTCATGCCATTGCAAATCCTGCGAAGATCAGGAAGGTGCAATGTTCATTGCTATTACAACAGTAATAAATCTAAACTGCTCAGAAAAATCAACAGTAAAAGAAGTCTGACCGTCTTAGAATAAGAAGAAAGAAAAGAAAGAAAAAGACAAAGTTGTTCTGTGTCCAATTATAAACGTGTGGCTAAATGGTACATTTCTCTCTCTCTCAAAAAAAAATTAAAATCTTTAGTAAGATAAAAATATTATACAGCTGACCTCTGAGATTATTTATTAACTTTCCTCCAATTCCTTTGCTTTCTTCTACCTGTAGTCCAAATCCCTAACCACATATTCTTGGCACTTTTTGTATTAAAAAAAAAGTACATTTCTAATCCAGACAGTATAATTTGTGTGGTTTAATCAGAGATTTAATTACTAAACTTGTAAAAGTTGAGCCAAAATAGAAACAGAAGAGGAGTAAGATCTATTTGCTACAATAATGGAAACATACGGATCGTCACTATTAATACGTGCTGCTACGAGAAATATTCACCGATTCCCATTTCCCCACTTCAAAGCAGTTATTATTTACTGTAAAGGAATCACTAGATTTACACATTTTGTTTTGCAAGACTTGCTTCTTTTAGCTGCGCAAAGAAAATCTGCAAACTGACACGCAATCAGCTTTAGGAGTTATCATTTGTTAATTGTGAAATACCTCCTTTAAATTCACTTTTGCTAAGTTCTCTGGTTAGTCGTTAAATAACGATTGACTCAGAAGAAACTCTCCCTAGCTCACAGCCTTCTACCTCAGATATCTGTCTGGGACAAACACGACACCTAAATACGCCTCTTCAATAACTGCTGCGAACATGGAGGAGAAAGGACCTAGGAGGCCAGAACTACGGATTTCTGAGTCAAAGTACCCCAAACTTGCAAAGGAAACGTCCGAGCGCCCCGCAGCCCTTGCACTGAGCGACTGTGAGTCAGCGAGGCTGCGGGCTGCCATTTGCAGCTCTGAAACATTTTGGTCGTCTTTGCCTTTGAGGTTCGGATGCTTCGGTTTCTGCGGGTATCCGTACGCGCGGTTTGGGCGAGAGCTACGAAAACGCGTCCCGCAGAAGACCCCGACCCCTGGGCCGGGGCGGCGGCACACCTACTCCGGCGCGCGCTCGCCGACGCCGACCGCCGCGGGAGCGGGAGGAGGCGGGGGAAGCCCAAACAACGAACCCGAGCACTGGATTAGCTTCTCCCTGCTTTATTTTTCCAAACTCGGGCAAGCCACAGCCTGTTGCTCTCTGACTCCACGAGCAAATCGTTGCTCTCCCCCTTCACCTGAGCCTCTCCCCCATCTGACTCCACGACACGGGTGGCCGCAGTCACCCAACGTTACCTCGTCCTTAGTTTTCGAGCCACCTCTCCCTCTAGGTCTGTTCCTTACTCTCAGCGCCCCAAAGGACAGCCTTTCTAGCACAAAACGCTGGCGGTTTCTATACACGTTGTGCAGAGGTGGTTTCTTCCGCTGAGGACCAAGCTCCTAAGCTGAGTCGCTTCTGTCCACCTGCACAAGGCCAGCGGTGTTTCTGTGATCATCCCGCCTCGCACTTAGCTGTTAGGCGCTTAAAACAAAGCAACAACAAAAAACAAAACCAGAAACCCCCCACAAGCTTGTTTTATTATACCGAGCCTCAAAAAGTTTTCACTTTGTTACTAACAAATGTGTATTTTAATCAAGCCCCAGACAAAGCAGCCAGCAAATGCATTTATTATTAAAACAAACTTCTTTAAAAATTCAAATCTTGGCTTATTAAAAAAATATAATAAAGACTTTTATGTAGTTTAGTATGCAAGAGTTAGATTGCTTGACCTCTCTTTTAATGACTTAATTAGCTGTACTAAAGCCCAGCTGGGCCTCTGCTGACAACATAGCTAGATATTTCAATCAGGCAGTGTTATGGAGAATAAGTAATAAATGCTACCTTGTCGCCATACAGTCCCAAACCAGAGTGCATGCTGGTAATGCTAAATTTGATCAGTATGCCTCATATTTCAATTAGTCGTGGTCTGAATCACTAAAACTGTGTAATGTGTATGAATTCCTGATATCAGATACAGAGCTACAGGCTCCCACAGTTAGAACCCATTGAGTTTGCTTTTATTAGCAGCCAATTAATGGCCAAAATCTGCATTGCTTTTAAAATTTATAACCTCTATTCCAGCTGCAACCATGGCTCCCAGTATACTGTATACAATCAGATCCATATCACTGTCGCAAGTCAAACAGCTGCAAACTGTACTGTCTGCAGAGCTGAAAAATCCTTCTATACAGAAGCTTTTTTTTAACCTCTTAGAAGTTCTTTTCAAAGCCCAGCAGCACCAGTCACTTTGCGACAATGAGCGATTTAATACAGAAAGAAAGAAATCTACACCAAGGTAACCTCTTGGGATGTGCTAGGTTTTCAAACGAATGAAACCCTATCACTTTGGCACAGCACAAGGGCAAGCAAAGCCACTTCTCCTGACCAAGGCTAAGAAAATATAAACATATAAAACCCGACCCTCATTGAAAATTAACCCATTGAAGTCTAGAGAGCCATTAGAAGAGCCTGCCAATACGAAGATTAGTATTTTAAACTAACTTTCACAAATTAGTAACACTGGAAATTGTAATATGGCGTCTAGTGAGCCTTAAGAGATTACTGCAGAGAAAGGGACTCATGTCCGTTTTCACCCTAAACGGTTTAATGAACACTTGGAGATTTCTAGACATTATTTTTAGGAACAAGTCTCTATTTCTGTTACATGATATGGCAGGAAATTTTGATATGATCAAATTCAGTCACAAAGCATGGTAGCTTTACGTACTGGTAATGTCATGTCGTAAGGCCTCACGATAAAGGCATATTTGAGATCTGAAATTATACTATTTTTTAGAAGTAGTTTACCATATGTAAAAATGTGCAGGCCTAGAACATTTTTGGACATCTGATCTTCCAGTGTTATCCGAGACAAACACTGGATGTTTCTGTTCTCTTTTCGCCTCTCCCCAAGCCATTGACCAAAAACAAGGAGGGAAGAGGGTGGGGGGGGGGGAACACACAGAGGAAAAAAAAAGAAAGAAAGAAAGAAAGAAAGAAAGAAGAAGAGAAAAAGACTGTATTATTTTAAAGTCAGCGATGCAGCAGAGAACAAACAGAAGTATTCACCTGGGTAACTGCTCAGTTCTATATATGGGAGTGTGAAAAAAGCACTTCACCAACAGTAATACACGGCAATAAAAATGTTGTGCTTGGATAATACAAACTGCTGTCATGGCTATTTAAAAGACAATAAAATCCTATTTTACAAAATTCAACCACTAATAACCAGCATTCTTTCTAACTGCTTAAATACTGCAGTAAGACTCCTAATGCCACTGTGAAATCATAAGCTAGTACTTCAAAAGTGTTCTATCTGTTACGAATTTAATCTTCACTGGTATGTCACAACTCATTTCATCCCAGAAGTTCTGAGATGCAGCCTAGTGGCATTTTTGTTGTCCTAGGCAACCTGAACCAAGCTGTTAAATACCTGCCTGATGCCCTCAAAATGATCACAATCATATTGCTTACATGACTCGCAGTAATGCCGATCTTAAAATTGCAATTATTCTGCCCCACTTAGTTAAGAAAAGAATCAACTTGTTTGATTCTTCCCAATGCACATAAAATACGCTGGAAGTGTTTTACGTTTTTAAATGAGATAAAAACATATGTTCTGGGATACCGTATCACACAACAGGGTATTTATTCTAAAGCTTGCCACCCTCCTTCTGATGAAGGAATCAAAGCGCAGTTGAACATATGTGATAACCAAGGGCATCATACAGATGTAAAACTGTGGCAAAAATGCCATGAGTCACAAGTGCATAATGTGGGTTTGTCCTCCCTATATGATATGTTATTACATATAAGCACGCACATGCAATACATTCCTAGATAGGCGCCTTTCCCTTCCACCCTGCCCCTGAGAAGGCATACATGCCACATGAACTCCTAATTTAGGATTACTTAAAATTATAGTAGCAACACAGACCAGTAAAAATATAAAAATACATTGATTTAAGATTTTCTATGATTGCCTTAATTCTCTTCCTCATCATCTAGCATTACTGCTTTTGGAAAAAATAGATAAAATAAATTGTTGGAAGACTTGAAGTCATTTTACTTAAAATATGGTGTTACAGTATGTGTACATCTCCCAAAATATGTGACTCTTCTTAGTTATGTGGAGATACACAGAAAGCAAGATCTGCATATGAGAGAAGGATTTTACTAAGAAACGAGCTGTTTCCTTCAAGCCTCAGAGAGAGGTGCGGCTCTCTGGAACGGGTATTTCTGCCCCAAAATTAGAAGCACTCTGTTAGAAGGACTCTACCAAGTTTAGGTAGGATAAATATATGTGTTTGAGACTGCTCAGCTGTAACCAACAAGCATCCCTTTGACTTTCAAATTTTTAAACATATTTCAGATAAAATCAGAGAGAAAAAAAAAATCCAGCACTCAAGAACATCAAGTGGATTTGTGACTCTCTGGAGGACTCTGGGTCCTTACAAACACATGAATGGATTATGCTGATTTTATACATATTTAGTCATTGTAATCCATATGTTTTGATCTATGGTCTGTAACCAATCTTACAAAATAAGTAATTTTATCTACTTTATAACACCTCTACCTGATAAAAACAACAGCATATTTAGTAAATAAGTTAATTTAATAAAATTAAGGCAAAATCCATTTGACTTCACATTTTTTACAATTACTTAACTGTTAAAGAATTTCAGATACAGAATGAACAAAAAATAAACTGAAAGTTGCTTTCATGTAGACACACTGATAAATGTAAAATGACAGTGCTCACTTACATTTTTATTGCCTTTGTTTATATGTATTTTAAATAAAAATCCTATGTTGATTTCTTTGTTTATGCCTCTAGACCTTTGGAACAGGTTTCATTTCACAGTCTGATCACACAGAGATTATCTAAATGTTTGGAGCCTGCTAATTCATCAGAAGACTGCTACTGTACAAGGAATAATTGCTGTTTTTCTACTCGTCAGTAATACTGTAAGTGAACTTCTAAAAAGCCAAGTACAAATTGCACAACCAGAGCAATAAGTATGGTAGCTACAAAAACTGAATAATAATAAAAAAACAGACTGAAATACAAGGCCACGCATAAGAACAAATACAGGTGAAACCTAATGGTATGAGCTAAAATACACAAGTCTGCCCTAAAAATTGATATACATGCATGCATAAAGTTGCTTCTGAAAATCTAAGAGCCAAATGTCAAATACATTCTGCTATCTTACAGCGGAACGTGCTTCCAGTAGGAAGGAGGAAGCCACACGTACTTTCTTCTGGGTAATGCAAAAAAACTTTTATAAACCCGATATTAGAAAATACACAACTGAAAATGGAGGAATAGCAGCTACGATTCAAGCCCAACTTGAAGGGAAGTAGGTAGTGCACACATTCATTAGGGATATCCATGCGCAACTCGCTCACGGCTTGACTTTGTTCTGCCATTCATGAATTATGCAGCCCTCGCTACCTCAGGAAAATGAAAGTGAATTATGCTGCCCACTATCACATATTATCTCTCTAGATACACACACTTTAACACTCAGGTTTTAATATGTTTATGTGCAGCTATGACTAACTGCACACAAACTGCTCTGGGATTTTCAGCTATTACGTATGTTGTATGTACGCCCGCAAATGCGCTCACATACATGGAAGCAAGCAAATAAACAGATGCTTGTACATAAAATGCTGAGGCAAAAGTATAAATCTTCAAAGAAATCCTTCATTCCATTATATACTGAAATACAGTCTAGTTCAAACACTATCCATAACAGGCAACAGCAGGTCTTTTATAATATAGAGTAGTCCTTGGTCAGCTTTGAGGCCATTAAATCTTTTTTTTTCCAGCAAAGCTTAAAACCTGACGGGTATTTTTTCCATGCCCTTTTGCATTTTTAACAGCATTTAGTCCTTCCCTGCACAGCCCTAGAACTGGCACCGAGTACTTTATTATGCACATTGTTATATCTGTTCTTACAAGGCCGATTCTATTATCATTTTAGAAGAGACTTTTTAATTACTGTTACATCTAAGATGAGATTTGGAATTTTAAAACATGCACACATGGGGTTAGGCTGGTCTTTGATTATTAAAACCTTTAGGTTCATAGACTACAAGGGTCAGACGGGACCACTGTGATCCTCGGAGGGCTCCGGGGCTGGAATCTGCGGGCGCTGCTTGGACAGGGAGCCTGCGGAAGCAGGGGACAATTCCCCTTGGATTACGGGGAGAGGCCCCAAATTCAGGGAAGAAGCTTAAAAATCCAAATGTCTCAATTTGCATAATTTCCGATATGTCTTGGCCATTAAAACGCAATCCTAGTGTGCATTATGAATAATTACTTTTTATATGGCATAAAATAGGGATTCTTGGTGCTTAAATTATCCCTAGAATATACAGAATTGTGCTTTTTCAGGTAATCCTTTCTAATAAAACAGAATGCATTTTGTCAGATAGCTGGGTTTTTATCTGTGCTGTAATAAAGGTGCTTAAAAATGTAGCCTCAGGCAACTAAAGCAGGATTTCACTTCTTGAAGAAAACCAAAGTAAAATAAAAATTTTCCCACACTGCACAATCTAGTCATTAATTTTACTGCAGGCAGCCAGACATGCATGCCAATGTTTTCAATGAGTGTGTGTTTTAACCATTATATACTCTGCAACTGAAGAGAACTCCTAGCAAATACTTGACTTTCAGTATCAGATATTTATAGGAGAATTAAATATAGTATCATTTTATACCTCTTCAATCCATTATGATGAAGCTAGTATACAGTGGTAATATTTTTCCTAATCTCACAGATGTGCATACATATACACATAAATTCACATTACACCTTTTAAACGTTTATGTCTGTTTAAGAATACATGCGTTTCTTACAGCAATATAATTTTAATAAAAGATGTGTTTTATATGCTGGAAATTAAAATACAAACCACATCCAAAGCCCTGTATTTTTCTCTAAGCAGTAACTACGATAATGTACGTGTGTATTTTGAATGACCAAAAAATAAAGCACTTGCCAACAAAAAGTGCAGTTTATGCAAACACTTGCTTAATAGTATACATAAACACATAGATCTAACAGCCGTCTGACCTCCGTTACATTTAGACGTTTGCTCTTAAACACAGAAATCTCTCTGCAGATGTTTTGCTTGGTACACGCTCGCTGACACACAAAGCCCTCCGAGTCATAATACAGAAACAAGCAGAAAATCCAACCCTACAGAAATATCCAAAAAAGCAGGAATCCATTTAACAACAGAGAGAAGCAATTTTGTAACTCTTCGGTGTGCTATACACAAAACACTTCCTCTCGGTTGAGCTCAAGAAAATGCCAATTTAGTAGCTGTAAAAATAGAGCCTGCATTCAGTGTGTTTATCATTGATGTGCAGGTATCTGAGAGATGTATGTTATCTCCAAATAAATATTTCCTAAGCACCAAGTATCTCCCGTTTGAGAATAATTCCAGCCAGGCACAACATCCCCATTACCACACAGCACTTTCACTCACATCACAAATGAGGTGTGACCAGCAGAAGGCAGTGTTACAATAAATATATATGCCAGTGCTCATTTACAAGCCCGTTTGATATCGAGATTTAGAGTTTTGCTAACTTTTCACAATACAACTACTGTTTTCCCTAGGCACTTAATTCCAAACCTGTCTTTTCAATGTAAATAAGCTTACAGAAGTACTTAAAATACTTTGGAAACCGTTTCTTTTGTATTACATTGCTTTCACTTTAAAAGCGAGCCTCTCTAACTTTTATTACATTGCATTTTTAGCTTCTTAAGTTCATCAGAGAATTGTGTTCACACTTACCATTCCAGCCCAGCATTACGCTGAGCTGTGGCCTCATGAACCAGGACTCTCACACTGTTGAGAAGATGGGCATTGCCTCCACTGCAGTTTAGCTTACATAATTCACTTCCAAAAAAAAAAAAAAAAGAAAAAAAAAAAAAAGAAAAAAAAAAGAAAAAAGAAAAGAAACCCAGTTTCTAACATCATTTCTTATTAACCTTTAGTGGTTTGATCATCATTTGGTAGAACATCATCTGGTACACTTCTAGAAGAACTACTGCAGGTATAACAGACCATGCCTTTAATTAAATCTCCATCAAATGTTTAAGTAATAAGGTCATTTAGTATGTGTTAGTATACAAAATCTGTTGGATACCTCTCCAAGTTTACAAAATCCATGTTAAAGGAACCAGCATTGCAAAAAAAATGTTACAGCATATGTTTGGATTTTTGTATTTCAAAGTCCTGACTACTTTATCTGAATTACAGATTTAGAGCTTTGTTATGTGTGATAGTTATGATAATATGATCACTAAAGGCACAGAGACAGGGAGACTCAAATCCCTTTGAAAATCCCTTTCTCCATTTCCTACAGCTGCTGCTGGAGTTTAATATCTGATAGAATGATGAAAAAGAACAGGCTGAACTCCAGTTTTAATAAAAATTTTAACAGGTCTACATATAGTTATGAAAAATGTTATTTGCAATGCCAATCTTTAATAAAATTTTCTTAAACCAAAGAAAATTCCCTATGGGGAATCTGTTATGAATATGTTTTTCATATGTACTATTTAAGGCTGTTTAAAGGTTATGAAAGTGACTGGTAAAATAAGTTCTATCACAGCACAACAAAATCCTATCTGCAATCTCACTTTTGCATTTAATCAAGTAAGCAAGCAAGTCCCTCAATTTTTCATGTTTGTTCTAAAACAAATATTTTCAGTTCGCATTAAAACTTTCCTCTAAGTTAGCGGTAATAATTCTTGGTTTGTACATTAGCTACAAAAAAAAAGGTCAGTTTGGTTCAAGTTTACATCACTATCAAGAACTCATTAATTTTCAATACCGTTTTCAGCCAGAATCGTTGCAACTCTCTCCACTAAAATCAGTTGGGTGCATGCTTTAATAACATTTAAATATTTTAATTATATTCAGAGCAAGCTAGAGATCAAATACTTACAGGGTATCATTTCTAAACTTTGTGAGTTGCGCGATGACGGCCGGTGGGGTGCTCTAACTACGCTATGTCCTTGTGCCTCCCAGCAAGGCTCCTCCAGGAAACTGCAACTTCTCACCCGTGTCTCTGCTTCCCAGCACCACCGTGCAGGATAACAGGGTAAACGCACTGGAAATTAAGTTACTCTCCCACGGAGTGTATATCACATACAGAACACACACACGCCCGACAGATACGTTCCCTGTTCCAAATGTATTAAACACTAACAAACCACATTGCAATTCTTTGAAGAAAAGAGTCCTATCACCACCGCTAATGTACCTATTTCAGGCCGCCGTGTAACTGGCTGTATTTACTACACCAGCTTCCCATCCCTAAATCTTTCACCTTTTTTTTCCACCGTAAACCTCCGCTGCATCTCTGTGATCACCTTGGACTCCAGCACTAGAGCACGACGGGCACCTGGTATCGACCGCCTGCGCGGATGGCGATTTCCTTACGCGCCACCACGTCCACCCTGCCTGGCGAGGTGATCCTCCGTTCCTGTCTCCAGATGGACGGAAAGAAGAGGGACCGTTTTAAAAAATAAATAAAATAAATCACAAGAACATGCTCCTGCCGAAAGCTCCGTCTCCCTCACTTTGAAAACCCCTAACTACAGAAATTTATTCACCCAAGTTGGCCTGTGCCCATCTGTCTCCGAGAGCACACGCTCTTGTATAGATTGATGTGAAATGACTGGAGCCAACTTTGAACTTTCTGGAATATTTTAAGGCTTTATCTAATCAACGAAAACAGAGAGCATCCGAGTTACCGAGTCAAATTCCACTGTTATAACAGACTAGCAAACTCGAAGAGCACATTCGCACTGCCATAATTAAATAACATTCTTTAAAATGAACTGCCATCGTCGTTGTACGTATTATCAGCCTCTCTATTTTAAGATTTTGGTGAGGTTCACATTTCCTGTGACCTTAAGCAGGGGATTTGGAAAATTTGGGAGGAATCAAGGTAACAAGAATGTATAAAAGAATAATTTATTGCTGTGAACATTTTGTCCTCCAATTTCTGTTTTGGGATTATAGTGGATTATCTCTGTCTAAAACCTATTTTTCATATCCCTTTGGAAATTAATTGACCAATTCACAAACAGGAGAGTCAAATCAATAGAGGTAATCAATTCATAAATTCAAATGTTTATGCTATGATCTCTTTGAAAATAAAATTTATAAAACATTAGCCATCTCCTCAAATGTAAAGCTTCCAGATGAAATGCACTGTAAACTAACATTAGAAAACACTTTGAAAGAACACTTGAAATAACTAGTTTGAAACAAAATTTTATTAAAATGAAACCATGTCAGAAATTTTCAGTACTTACACAAACCCATTTATTAATGCTTTATTTCTAATATCACTTTTCTAAAATTCCAATTTTTCTTCTTAGAAATCCATTATTACCAAAAGGAACAGCAGCAACACTCTAACATTCATTTAAAATATTTACACCTTTATATGCCAAAATTTAATTACTTTCTCAGGCAGGAATCAGACAAATTTATAACAAATTAGATAAACACTAAAACAGTAATTTTACTGATAAAACAATTGTTATTGGAGATAATTTCTATTAAGTAAAAAAAAATATATATATATATATTTATCCAATCAAGCATTTCATTCAAATCCTGTTTAATTCCTAGGGATCAAAAATGAACAACACTAAAAACATTCATTTGTAAGAATTGATTAAACACTGTTGAAAAAAGCCCGTTTATTTTGGTAAAACATAACAGACCTTCTCTTTTTAATCATTTTGCAAATGAATTAGAAGCATTATTGCTCTTACAATGTTTTTGTTTCTCCTTTCAATCATCCTAAAAATATTTTTGAGCTCAAGTGGTTTTGATCTCAGAATCATTTCAGCATAGTTTGAACCTTATCAGGTACTTTACTGCCCTAAAATCCACTAATAAGGCACGGAGGAGCCCTGGGACCACGCTTCTAAATAGGTATACCATCACCATCATATTAAAGTGTTTACTGCATCTTTTTCCAAAATTAGTTTACATGAATAAAAAAAGATACAGTAAATAGTTTAAAGCCAGGAGTTTCATGGAAGATTTAGTGTCGGATATTTTAGTTGTAATTATCTCACTTATTTTGTTGAAATAATGTAAAATTCATTTTGCTCCTCTGTATTTAATACCCTCTACAGGACCCACTTTTTGATCAGCCATTTGTTTTCTTGTGAACATATTAAAATATTGAGTTTTCAACTGATTAGTCACCACATTAAAAAGAAAAGAGAGAGGGGAATACTATTTACTCCTATTTCTTCGTAGGGGTTTATCAGTGTAATTTTTCCTCCAAGGTATAACAGTTTCTGGAGATTGTTACCACAGCTTTCCACAATAGCCTACAGTTACTAATCTGGTAATCCACAGCTGCCCTGCCTACCGCCAGGAAAGTGGATTTAGGAATGCAAAAGTTATTTCCAATTTCTTGTTTCCAAACCGCATATATTAAAAAGTTTCCATAGCGACTACAAGGTGTAATACCAGTCCGCGAGTAACTCTCCAGTAACAGCCTAAAAAGCACCTCTGACATTTAAAGGTTTAATTTGTTATTTTAACGGAACTTTGTTAAAGAACAGGATGAGTTACTCGCTTACCAGCCACCGATCTTTTAAACTCAGGTAGCTCTTTGAGGCAAAAACCCCAGTTTGCCGCAGAAGCCCGGACACCACCTAGCCCGTTTGGTGGGCTCCAGACGAGCAGCGCTTGCTAACAGGATGGTGGCAAGGATTTAGGAGCCCCTTTTGCTTCTACAAGAGAACTACTCACCTTGGCAGCTATTTCTGCCTGGCTATGAACATGGCTTTTCGTGACTTTGGGCTATCAATGACCAAGATCTACCACGCTGCTCTGTTTTTAGAGGTGACTTTTTTCCATTCCTAATACAAAAAGATCACTTGCTTTTATTGCCTTTTGTGTTATCCTCCTTATATGCTAAAGGACATACAGAGAAAAGAGTCCCTTTTCTTGATCTTGCTTATGTTTAAGAGCTTAGACACAGGAAATGCTGATTATTTCTAATGAAAAGATCAACACACAGAGCATATGATCATCTGTAAACAAGAATTTTGGTTTTCTATTTGGGCATTGATCTTCTATGGAGATTTCATGCAAATACATAACAAAATAAAATAGGGAATAATAATATCATTGTATCATTTTTTTGATCCAGTGACATGATTTAGCATTTCCAGATTTTAAATATGTACATTTCTGAAAAACCTAAAAACAAAATTAAGATGTCCAGTTTTTCTACATGGGGTCTGATCCACCTCCCACTGCAGTCAGCGGAAATCTTTTCACCAACTTCAGAGATTTTTGGTAGGGTTGGTGTTACTCGTTCACTCTGCAAACTCACCAGCTTAGTTTTCACATGGCATCAGAATCCCGAGTACTACATTTCTGCTTTAGTATGTGGGACAAAAACACAAGTTCAAACAGTAAAATCTACAGCACAGCCCTGCAAATGCTTAAATTTATGAGTAACTTTACTCTCGCAAGCAATTCCGTATCATTTCAGTCATTTGTCTGGGATTACTTCCGCGAGTAAAGCTACTCATTCGTTTAAATGTTCACACAACTGGGTATGGGGAACGAGTAGCTCACTTGCACAACTTACTATGTGGCGATTTCACAGGTCATTGCAGTATATATAATTTTGCAGTGGTCTATAGAGTTTACGGTCTCTTTGAAAACTAATGCCTTGATCTCGCAAGCACTTACTCGCGTCCATAATTGCACTCATGTGAGTGCCGCTGGACTGCTCTCAGGAATAAAATTACTGAAACACGTAAGTGTTTGCAGGTTCAGGACCTAAAATTGTTAATACCCTACAAGTCCTGTACAAGTGCTGTATTAAGGCTCCATCCTGAAAACACTTAGTACCGAGTATACAACAGCTGTGCTTATTTCTGGGGCTAACCTCTTCGAAATCAGGAGCAGCAAGCGCTGCGCTCCCTGCTAGCCGTTTAAAGGACTGTACTCCGAAACGTTTCCCCTCGTCAGTTCAGACGCTGAGATCAGAGGAAAGATGGAAATCGGTCTGAAACCACAGATTATCCCGAACAAATGATCGATCTGTGTCCCAGCTATCACTGTATTGGATGAAAAAAAAAATCTAAATTATCTAAAAAAAAAAAAAAAAAAAAAAAAAAAAAAGAAAAAGAAAAAAAAGCAAGAAAAGCCACCTTCCCCAACTCCAGACTTCACTGAAGACACAGCCCTTGGTGCTGCGTGGGGCACCACGTCCCCTGCCACTCCTCGACCTGCTAACAGCAGCCCGCTGCGCGGAGAGGACTCATCACGAGAAGCACTTCCGCGGAAACGCTGCACAGAGAGCACAGTTCGGACGGGCGAGACGCGTCAAGCCGGCGCTTGGGGAGGGGTAGGGGAAACCCAGCAGCTCCGGGCGGCGGGCCCGGCCTCGGCGGCAGGACGGCGCTTCTGCTCTGCGCCCGCCGCCGAGGCGGAGCGCGCGTCCCTCTCGGTTTGCACCGTTGGCTTCTCCGTGCCGGCTGCATCTTGGCTTGGAGATCAAATGCGAGTCTGCACAGCTAGCGAGCGCAGAGGGGAATTAAATCAAGATGCCCGCGCAGCGCTCCCCCCGGACACCGTTCACCTTACTAAACGTTTTTATCAAGATACACATTAATAATCCGAAAATGAAACAAAGCACGCTGCTTTCTTTCATTTCGCATAACATCAAGCTTTGTAACTTATTACTTTTATGACCGTATAAAAAGTTTCTAACATGTGTGTTGTAGCCACATCAGTGCTACAAAGATGGGCTCAAGATAGTCTCAATACTAAAATTATATACCAAGCGGTAGCAGGCTTCATTTTCCATGGGAGCAGACAGACACCAACCATATTTGCATCCTCAGCACCAAGGGAGAATTCTGTTTAAAATCAACATTGCTATCTGACCAAATTCCTTAAACTCAGATTTGTGCAGTCTTCAAGACTGCACTTCAAAAGAAAGGGAAAAAAGTATATATATATAATCTCCATACATGCACATTCTTCTAATGTAGCCTGAATGTTTTGGAATTGAAAAACAGTTTTCTATATTTAAAGAAAGACACAGTAATAATGATATTTGTACACTGTAAGTAAGCAAATTAACGCTGCTCCAGACCTAGAAACATTTTTCTTTATAAGAAGCAGCAGAGTCTGAAGTTCATCAAAAGTGCATCAGTGTAAATCTAAACAGAGCAACTCGTACGACATCTTTGTGCCTCTTGTAGATGCATTTCACGTTTTCCATTGAATATTTTATCCTCTGTGCTAGTCTGGATTGCTAAATAACACAGCATTGGTTCTCATTTTAAGAGATCTGTTGTGTTTTACTAATATCTGAATGAAAATTGCACTGCTAAAACAGGACCTGTAAAGAAAGCTTTGAACCTTCTGCAAAGACACAGATACGTGCACTATGTAAGACAGGCTCTGAATCCCTAGACAATTTCATGGATATGTCACTACTGAATATAGATATATTTTATCTGTATAAGCTGTAGTTAGTTGTTACAGGTGTTGTGGCTGATACTTTGTATACATGTATACAGCCTGTCTTCCATCTTCAAAGATTTTCCTTTCCTTCTTCTGGCACTGAGTAGAACAGACGTATGCCCACTAACACGGGACAGTTTCAAAGAATGGTATCTTTACAAGAGCTGAAGTTATCTTGGCAACAGGCCACATGTATGAAAATACGGCACTTTGCAAAGGTCTTTTTGCAAATTCGTAGAAGGCAGCACCCGTTACTAAAGGGCAATCTTTTGCATATTTCAGTTAAATAAAGTGTTCAATTAATATAGCTTATTATTTTTTGAAAGATCAGATTTCAAAACTACCCTTAAGAACTTCTAAATGCACCTTAAAAAAAAAAAAAAAAAAAAAAAAAAAAAAAAAAGATATCTCTCAGATTTGCCACTGACTGTTTTGTGATAAGCTTTAGTTGCATGCACAGGTGCATATTACCTTAGCACTAGAGCTTTTTTTTTTCTTAAGGTCTAAAAAGTCCTGTTTTTTTTTCTTTCCTTTAAAGTTACCACAGTGGCTCAGATACTATGATAATAACTTTTATCATATGGGAGCTCTGCAACTTTCTAAGAAGCCCAGAGAGAGAGGCTTTGCAATGGAGAGCTGCTACGATCACTGTCAAGGAAAGCATTTGAACGTGATTGTAGATATGATGCCCTTTTTAGACACGCAATGTTTCTTGATTTTTTTTTTTAATTTAATTACAAAGTGCACTGGAAATAAGAGTCCAAATTAGCCCCGAGCTTTGTATTTCCATACAAATGCAAGCGGGACCAGAGAACGTAAGATATCTCCCCGCAGCCGAGCAGAAAGCAGGAGCTGCGGCGTGCCCAGGCTGACGCCGTTTTACAGCCCACCACGCTCGGGGCACGCTAGCGAGCTACAGCATAATTTGAGGTAAGCGGCAATACTTAAGGGTGACGTGGGCAGCACCGGCGTCCCTGTGCTCGCGGGCAGCAGAGGAGTCGGGCCCTTCCCGCGCCTCGCTGAAGCGAGCTTCTCCTCAAGTCTAGTTGAGGGACACCTGGGGCCACACAAACATCATGTTGGGGACCTTGAAACCTCTCCGTTACCGGGAACCTTGCGACCTAAGCTGCGGCACGTTACTTGCCTTGCTATGGGAGAAACTGCCCCCGTGTGTGGTGTTTTGTTTTTTTTTTTTTTTTTTTCCGTCCCTTCACTCTAAATCACAAATACATCTCTGGCGACATCTTGGAAGAGGAACTTGGCCCTCTGGCCACCTCACTACTAACGAGTCACTTAAAGATGGATGTATGCTCAGCAGCAGACTTTTCTTCCAGTTGCCAGTGCAAAAAAACTGCATGTTCCTTCTCCGTAAACTTTCCTTATACTCTGAGACCATCAAAATAGGAACATTACTTCTAGTAGGCTGCAGTAACTCTCATTAAGACTACTTTTCCAGTGCTAAAGTCTTAAACCAAAACATCTACTTATGGGGCACATGTTAAACACTAATAATTTTCATGTCCCCTTAAAACCTCTTAAACTGAGAACTGAAACAATATCTTTCCATACAGATACTGTATGTAGTTGCATAAGTGTAATTCCTATGAACAATACCCCGAGGGAGAACTTCATCAGGATGCATATGATTTTTTTTTTTTTTTAAATTACAGGGAATGACAAAACCGGAATCCCAAACCCTTACTTGGGGTGGGGGGAAAGCATTTTTCCCTCCCCTCCCCTCCTTCTCACTTCCACGCTTTTTTATTTTATCCTGTTTTTATCCTTTTCTTCCCCCCCACCCCACCTTTTTAAGAAGCAAGTTACTTTTTGTTGACAAGCCGGAGGGTTTCTGCCCAGAGCTGCGCCCGGGCCCTCAGCAAAGCGCTCGCGCCCCAGTGGCGGCTCCCTCCGCCCCAGCCCATGTCGTGCCGGGAGTATCCAACACTTCACAGGCTCTGAGTCACCGCGCCAGATTTTTTTTTTTTTTTTCTCTGTATAGGCAAAAACATTGTTTCTTAGGAGCATGTGCTGGTATTTATTTATTAGTATGATCTAAGTATTTCCAGAACATCCCCTCAGCTGTGCAGGAGCCTGACAAAAAGAGAGCCCTGTCTCATGCATATATTCCCCTTCCTTCTCCTCCCGTACTTCCCTCCCCACACCCCCTTCGAACCTCCCCACCATGAGCACCGATATAGGGGGCAATTTCTGCTAGGTAAAATTAATCTTGAACACACCCAAAGTGCCTGGACTGTCCTCCCTCCTCTGGGATCAGCAGAGCTGTTGAACTTTTCAGGTCTATCGCTCGATTCTCAACTCTTTAGCACTGAGCCGTGAATGAAATCAAGGCCCCCCAAACTGGAAATGGCTGAAATTAAAAAATTATAATTCGAATCATGGAACATCCCATTCCAAAGTAAAGAGTTCACGCAGGGACACAAGCATGGTCATCATACTGACCAAACCCTTCTATTTTAAGATTTCCTGCAAAGTGTTCAGAGCCCCAAATCACACCATACCAGACGCCAGTCCAGCTTTCCAATACAGCACGGAGTACTTCACGTAACGGGTGAAGAACACATTGCCTCAAACAGGCCCAAATACAACAACGCTTCAAATTGCTGGTACCCCTGGGCACATCCCAAAGGAGCTGCCAACTACTGGACAGATTTTTTTTTTTTTTAAACAAACAAGCTTATTTTATCTCTTGGACACTTGGAAGGGCCATTTCCTACCATGGCAAATCCAGGGAGGCTGGTCCTCCCTGCACAAAAAGAAACCGAAGGAGCTTTTTGTCTCTTTGGTTGGTTTTTGTTTGTTTTGTTTTAAAAAACATAATTTGCCACAAAATTCCTAAGTACTTTGCAATTGTCTCAGTTCTGGCTGAAGACGAAAGTTAGTTTTTGAAAGCTACACTGATGAGTCATAGAATGGCTTAGAGATCTTTAAAAGAAAAAGAGAAGGCAAAAGTACTAATATGTAGCAACATGAAATCAGTATAGCTATACACAGCTGATCATCTGTCAAATGGGAGCAAAACCCTCACAACCTATAAATAACAGAAGTGCTAAAAATCAACCCCCCTAATTCTCATTTTGTTCCATAAAATCTTATGGATTTTTTCCACGGCAATGAGTATCAAAAAATCAATTCAATATACTAGCAATCAGAAAAGCTGTGATACAAATTATTGCCTGCTGTTACAGACAACTAAATGGTCATATAAATTAATTAATGTAAATCAAATTGCAATATATATTCAAAATGCACTAATGAGATAAAAAAGATTTAGGATATAGCCAACTGAAATTATTCTAACAGTTTTTTCCAGTGCAAATCTATTATCTGAATTTTTTAAAATATATTATTGAAAATAATTCTAGACCACAATTCTACTATTTCACTTACCCATTTATTATTATTAAAAAAAAAAAAAAAAAAAAAAAAAAAAAAAAAAAAAAAGGTGATGTATGAGAAGAGAAGTTATTCTCAACTACTTTTATTGTAGTACAGGAACATTAGGTTGAAATTCTCATTTCGGACTCGGACTGAGCCGAGAAAGACCCAGGAGCTACAGCAATACTCCTGGCCCGTCACGTCGACACGTTTCGCACGCCGAGGTTAGACACCAGCCTCCGCTCAAAGCCCAGGAGGCAGACAGGTAAATCACGCCCAAATCCGAGCTTGCACCCTGCCAGCCGTGCGGCCTCTCGCGAGCCCTCCGCGGGGCCGGCGGCAGGATCCCGGAGCCCCCCGCAGAACAGGGGGTTCTGATCCGAAGTTGCTTTTGAACTTTACAGCCTGCCAGTACAATTAAGTTACATACTTCATTTCTTTTCAAGCAAGCTTTCCACAGAATGGAACGTTCCCTACACGCTTGCTGTGATAATTCAGCCATTGTCTAAGGTCTCTTCCTGTCAAGTATCAAATGCCCTCTTATTAAGATTTTGAAATTAAAATGGTTGAGATGCTACAATGTCTGCATTTACCAAAATGGTTACCAAAACGGCTTTTGATCTTTACCGCCCTGCTCTGAAAGGAATCACCGTTTTAATGCATCAGTCGACGGCACCTTATGCGTTCCTACCTGACCGCGTGGCCAGGTCAGGTTTAGTCCCATCAGCAGTCAATTTAAGTTTTAAAAGTGAGCAATATAGAAGTTAAGGAGCTTTTGAAAACATACGTTTTCAAACGAAAAGACTTGAGCCTTCTGAATCAATATTTAACTACCTAAAAGAAGAGTGCCTAGATTTCCAGGAAGTTATCTGCAGAAGTGCTGAGCACTACTGATCCCCTTCCGTGGGAGCCACAGGAGTTCAGCACCTTTGAAGACGACAGTCTGCTCTTAATTAGGTCTAGATGGGGAATTTAAGATCCTAAGATTTAAAATCATGAAAACATGTCATTTACATAATATAGATCTACTAAAAGTGTGGGGTGGGGGGGGGGGGGAGGAACGCAGAGGAACAGAACAATAACAAAATACCAGAATCATAGATCCACAGAGAGAAATAAAGCGTGGCATAGATATAGAGAAATAAAATTCAACATAGATTTCAAAATGCTAACCGGAATCTATTTTTCTGTTGGAGATAAAATAACTTCACTTACCAATTGCATGTTCTTCTATTGCATGTTCATTAGTGTTAGCACACAGCTTTTTTTTTCAAAGTGTAAAAAGAAAAATTACTGAAGTCTGAAATATCTTAACTATTACTACAAATAGTCCAAAACTGCTGTTCTCTCTCTCTTTTTTTTCCCCTCTAAGTAATACACTTAATTCCACAAAGATATACTGTAAAACTAGGAGATTAATGTTGTTACACTTAGAAATACATACTGTTGTAATAAAAATGAAGACATTCTTTCACCCAAGCTAATCTGAATAGTTTTCACTCTATTTAGAGAAGCATGTTGCTCTTAATTGCACAGATAACATGCCTAGCTCGTAGTTTATATCTAAGAGGCACAATTTCACTTGACCTTCAAAAGATAATATCAGAACTAATTTCTAATAACGTTAGTAACCTTCTCTGAACTATAGCGAGGTAAAATTTCTTCTTCCAACTAGAATTTCATTCATTTTCAGATTATTCCTCATGAAAAGAGCACCGATAAGCACGACTGTTTTCTTTTTCTTCCTTAATCTGCCTTTCTCCTGTGTCTCCTTTTTCATCTCTTCTTTGTCTAGCTTTCTCATATTCTCACTTCCAACTGCTAGGAAAAGGCTGTCTCTAGTCAAGTACTCAGCACTGCTATCAACTATCACGTACGTACCACTTTCTTTATAACATCTTTATGAACTCTTCCTTTCCTAACTGAAGGCATGAAGAAATATTTTTCTAGTTTCTAACAAAAAGTACAGAGTAGTGGTCTGCATTCACAGAACTGGGGCTCGGGAACAACAGATCCACCAACCTAAACCTGCAGACTTAGAACTGTTGCATTTTTGCCTTTGTTCTGAACTTCGGTGCCAGTATTCTTTTCCTAATGCGTGTACTATAAAAGCAGACCACTCTGCAAAAGTCTGATCTTAATAAAACCACTTCCATGCTTGTCATGTTTTTCTTAGTAAGATCTTTCATTTGTGCAATCTGGAAAACTGAATTTGCTTTTAGAGGAAGGAGTAACTCTTGTTCTTTTCATTTTTGCAAGTAGTTCAGTCAACTCTGCCAGGGTTTGACCGAACCATATATAAATGTGTTTCTGATTACTTGTGAAACTCTAAATAAGATTTTTTTAAGGCTTAAATTATACAGTCGGTGTACATAAAATGATAATTTTATTAAAATTGCCTTTAATAATAAGAGGCATTTTATTGGCAATTTTTAAATCAAATCCTCAGTGAATCAAAGAACTGTTGACTTGCATAAGCATAAAAAAAAAGTGGATTCATGTACAAGTACATGGCATTTTTAAAAAAAACAAAGATAAAACATGTATTGCAGTTTATCAGGAAAGTCACCCTGTTTTTTCCCTTCACTTACCTACCTACTTATTTTAAAAGCTAAAGCAGTGCCAGCAGCAAAAGAAAAAGCTTAACATATAAAACATAAGAAGAAAGAGTTCCTTCTAATTGTGAAATAAGTCATACTATGTTAAAAGATATCACAGAGGTACCTGAGAACCAGTAGTTACAGGGAGGGGAAAAACTATTCTCAAAGTCAGAATATCATCTTAGAGGAGCAAAGACAGAGGAGAACAGCTTGCATTCACAATCAAACTCATTAAGTTTCTTCCATCGTAATTTCTAGGAGATAGAAACAAAAATGTCTTAAGAATTGAACAAAGTAAATACCATATGATTTAAATAAGGAGCATATCTCAAAGCATGTCTTTTAATAAACATTTATTATGTGCTTAGAAAGAGTGTTTATATATAACTTTGATGTATATTTTCCCTGTATCTCTGCATCAGGGCATGGAAATTAACTGCTGACTTTGAGAACAACACAAGAATTTTATTGACGTGAATCACATTATTCTGTACAATGCAAAAGTTTAAATTAAGACTAGCTTTCATAATATAAAAATATTTCTTTGAAGCTCCAGCTTAAGAAAAGTTCCTTTTTTTTTTTTTTTTTTACGTAATTACAATGGAACAGTGTTTTTTTAAAAAGGGGCAGAATTTATAAGCTGATTGGATGTGCATGATGGCATTTCTTCTGTTAAATTCAGTAGATTTCCTATGCAAACCACAGTATTTCACATTCCTTATAAAAGCGTATTACAGCTAGCTCCTTAGGAACTAAGATGCACCAGATCCTTCCTTTACCATTGATTTTAACTAGTGGATGCCCAAATACACCAAGTACAAAGCAGTCATCTAGTAATTAAAGTATGCTGTTACACATACTATTGTTTTACAATCATTTTAATACCATTTTCTCAGAAAGTGCAGGGCTCCAAATTATTTTTCCAAAACTCCAGTTACGTCAAAAAAAAGGAATGGTGGGAAGTTCTTTGAATTTCTATTCACAATTCTTGCTGAGCTTTTTGAAAGGTTGCATTTTATTTTATTTCATGTGAGTATCACCAAAAGCGAACAAGGAAGGAAAACAAGCTCCTGTTCCTCGGCCTTAACAGAATTCACACCTTTGAAATTATATGCAATAGACTCAGATTCTGAAAATCTACCTGCTGCAGAGGTCCTGGTTTCACAAGTCTTGCATCTTCTTCCTCCTCCTTGACCTTCAGCCTGACTGCTAATATATTGCACCATTCCTTATCTGCCAAGCCACTTCTTCCCTCATCATTTGGGGGGGGGCGGGGGGGGAGGGCGTCCAACCTCTCCTGCTCTGCATTTTTGACTATACTCACCAGTAGATGGTATTTCAAAATGTTTTTCTCTTACATGTTACTAGACCAGGCAATATTTAGTAATGCATAGCATTTTCTGGAAAGCTTATTCATCTGCTCTGACATGAGTGCCAATTTGCAAGTTTGGTACAACTAGAGATTAATGGACCTTGTGAAATTCCAGAAAACAGAATTTGTTTTACAATGTTTTGACCTCTTTAGATACATTTGGATTTTCAGAGAAGTTATCTGTTATTTTGCTATTTTCTCTGATCAACTTGTTCAATACACTTCAATGACAGAATATATGAAGACTTTACTGTAGGTCAAAAATTACTCCTCATATTTTGAGATCAGAGTCTTCAGTTAAAACTGGTGCTCATTTCAAGTGAGTATTCTTCAATCAGTTTAATGGAATTCCCAAAGTCTCCAAAGCTTTACTTGCTTTATTTCTTCTAATCATAAGCAAGTCTGCTGCTGAATTACGATACAATGGCCTATACAGTAAAGAGCCCATACGTATAACAACACACAAGCAAATCAAATTCCTTTTGGATCCATGTCAGAAAGATACTGACATGTCATATAGTGGCATTAATTACTTGGTACTATATTCCAAATATCTACAGTAACCAGTTAAAATGAATATTTACGAGGCCCCAACCTGCACCATTATCTATATGATCTGCTAAAATTACATGACCTCACATTTATGAGAAACGACATTGGATATAGAGCTGCTGTGTCCTCATCGTAGACTCAAAACAATGAGTGGTCAAGGTCTCAGACGCTCCATGCCATGGCTCTGGCATGTGGTTCTGCGTGACCCGAGATAGGACTGGTCATTTGCACATTTTTGTGAAGTCACAGAAGACAACGTCAAAAGCCGCTATTTTGCGATTAGCTCTACCCTTTCGCAAGCAATCAATGATTTATACGCTATACAAATGCATTTTTGTAAGTTATACCTTGCAAAATAAGATTAGATAAGAAAAATATTTCAATAAATGGTTATATAATCCACACTGCATTTTGTACAAGTGAAAGTTCAAGGCAGATTTCCATGAAATTTCTTGCAAACAGTTCCATAATTTAATTCAAGCCTATTTCATGCCAGAGGTATTTCGCTTCTCCATGAAATTTGGTGTCATGGCTGTTTATCATAAGGGAATGTACAGAGGTGTGAAAACATCTTTTATTATTATAATGCAAAGAAATATCAGCATTCAGGTACAAAGGTGTTTAACTTCCAGCTTTCTTTCTCCTTTAACACAACGACTTTAACACTCTGCATGTAGACTTTCTTAGGCGCACTAAGGAGTGGGAAGCAACGGAAGGAGTGGGAAAGACCTGCAAGACTGCAGTTTCACGTGCAGCTGAGCTGGTGTAATGGCCTCTTGCACCTCGTCTTCCCTGTCTTTGGCCCCAAACCTGCAGTTTTGCAATAACTGTGACACTGCCTGGGCCCTTCCAGGAGTGAGTTCGACTCACCAGCCATGGAGAAAACTGAATGACTACCTGTTTTCAGGTCATTTTTCTGCCAGGGTGCTGATTTCAAATAGCTTGAGCACATACAAAATCTGGACGTGATTAAAAAAAAAAAAAAAAAAAACACAGAGAATGGTGAGAGCACATAGCCTCAGGGGGAGGTGGGAAGAAGCTGATGGGAAACAGGAACCTGTCTCCTTCTTTCAAAATAAGCAAGCTGTTCAACTCGCCCATCCCATCTGATGGGGCTAACGCCATGATGAACGAAGAAGGTACAGTGGGAGGAGCAGCTTGCTGTGGCTGGAGACTTTCAGTGCCAACCTTCTCCCAGCACTGCTGTGCCTGTTTGCACCGGCAAACAAGGCCGAATGTTGACTGAGATATTAGCAAAGAGTGCAGCAACAGAGGTTGCTCTCCGTCAGTCTCCAAAGACGGTCTTTCACAGGATGAGGTTCGACTCCCTGGAGGTTGGAGGGGCTGTTAACATTTAAACCAGCACACAGAGGCCCTGCTAGCTCTGTTTGGACAACCCGAGTGATACCGTTGTTGAAGGACCACAGGACTGCAGAAGAAAGCAGATTCAAAGTGCCAGCTCAAGTACAGCAAGGCCCTGGCTCAGAACACAGGATGCCACAGCTGGATTTGCAGGCACAGAGAGTATCCACGGAGGATACGGATGTACAAAAGATAACAAGGATAGGACTGAAATATCCCAGTGTCCACAGTGCTTAATTTTAGGGATTCCCACTGCCCAATCACCCTCATTACTGAGCAGTCCTATCCTAAGGCTTGATACATCTCTGAATTCAGCCTGCTGTCGAAAGAGATTTGTTACTTGAGATCATGACTTTTTGGCTCCCTGCCACAAAAAGTCCCTCCTCAGGCTGTCTTTGGTACTGGTTGCTACAGCTCAGAAAAATCATACGGTATGTTTTAAGCATATTTCAAAATGCCCTCATTAAATTTCTCAGAGTTCAACCTATTAAATAAAGAGACTGCACGTTATTTAGACTAACAAAACAGGTTGTTTTTTTCTTGCTGCAATTACTACTTTTATTACAAAGAGGAGGAAGAAGTCTTTACCTCTATTTTCCCATCATATAATAAGTACACAAAATAATTATCCTCTTCACAAATGTGTAGGTTCCTCCCAATAAGAGGATTTCCAAAATTTGATTAGAGATATCTTCTTAAGAGGCAAGTATAAGCAGATCGAAAACTAATACATTTTTGGTAAAAGATGTCACAGACATCATTCAGGGGAATTCCTAGATATTCACCCATCTTTACAAGCATGTATAGTAATAGTAACTGTACAAGGACAAACAGGACTAAATTAGAGCAGCCTGTTTCTGAGAGCTACTGAACACTTTCCCCTTCCATCAATATAGATGAGGCATGGTTACACACAACTAACTAGTGATTAATTCCAGCTATTCTTGTGAAACATCACAGACACTATAGAGGAAGCAAGACCAAAAGTCTCTGTAAGAAGTAGTCATGGTAATAAATCAGCCTGTGCCATGTTTTCTACACTGCAACAGGGATTCAAACATGCACTTTGGCAGGAAGAACTAAATTGCTTACTGAGTGCATTCTGCCATCTATTTTTGTATAGCTGGGGCAGAGTGCCCAGGCTGGAGGACTCAGGCCATGTCACCTCTGGAGTGCTTCCTGGGGCAGGACTTGTCACACTCTACGGTCCTGTCGTTCTTAAAAGAGAGGGAAAAAAAAAAAAAAAAAAAAAAAAAAAAACTTTCCACACCAGACTCCCATCTTTCTTACAACCGTTCAAATACCTATTTCCACACTGCTTCTCTCCTCAGAACACCTGCCTAGTTGTATTGTACCTAAGATCTGCAGTATTACTGGTCAAATCCTCTAAATTTTTTATAGTCAGAACAACGCAGCAGCAAGGTTCCTATGATGCAGGAGAGACACAATCTCTTTCTGACCTAGAAATCCATAGAGATTACAGAGCAACCATAAAATTTACTTAAGACCCAAGCCACTTGGCTTTTAAGTACTAGATCAGGACAGAACACCACAAAGAGGTGCACTCAATTGCCTAATCTTGATCCCAAGAAGCAGAGGACTAAGGTTTTCCTTAAAAACCTCTAACTGAATGACCAGCATTGCTCTGCTTTATCTATCACAGCTCATAGACTTTCAGTTGCAGATTGAAGTTGAAGAGCCTTTATAATATTAAATCATACATCTCTGTCTCTGTCATGTGTAATATGGCAAGAATTTAGTTGGAACCTGCTCCAAATATCACACATTTCTTCTGTTTTTCACTATCATTTTAGTCTGTCACTTGTTCAAAAACATTTGTCATTTGCTCTCTGCTTATGCGGTGCCATTTCTGCTTCTTGTCTGGATGACTAGTTCTATAGTTGGGAAAGCTGTTTCTGGTCATGAAAAAAAAGTCAAAAACTATTAATATCCAAAATTATCAACTCATCAAGGGAAAAGTAAACATTTTACAGAAGAGCCACATGACAGCCATTGTTGTAGATGGGTATCCTCACAAATATCTGTGTTAATCAAAGATACTTGCTTTCTGTAAGCATCCTCTGAGATAAAATCTCCTTTAACTGTATTTCTAAAGTTAAAAAAAGAGGAGAGGGAAGGGAAATCGACTTTGATCACTGCATTTTTTTTTTTTTTTTTGATATTGTTGTTGCATTTAATCACTGCTGGTAAGCTGTTATTGCACTCATTCCTCCTCCTGAATGATTTCATATTGTTCTATTCTCCTTCACTTATGGGCTTAAAAAAAAAAAAAAAAAAAATTATCTGCCCTTTTGCTGTAACTGTAATTCAACTAAAAGACATCAGCAAAAAGTCAAGTTATTAGATAATAAAAAGTTTATAGTAGAAATCAAACTTCATTAATGAATAATTTATGGTAAAATATTATATTATGAAATTATCATCATCTAGGAAAAATGGTTTGTTTATTTTATTAAGCAAAAAAAGCAACTGAAAATAAAAATAAAAAGAATATAACATGTGGCCAGTAGTGGCCAACACAAACTGCTGTGAGCAGTTTCTTATAACAGTCAGTCAAGTTAGGTAAAAATTGTGGATATTGCCAAAAGGAATAAGTATTTATGTTTGACAGTAAAAGCAGGCTTTTTTTTTTTCTTTGTTTTCTTTTTCCATCTGCCAGGAGAGAGTTCTTAACACTCTAAATTGTCTGCAATTAAGCATAACATAAAATGGGTTTTGTTACTGTTTCATGGAAAGACGTTGAAATTCCCAGAGAGGCTGTAAGTTTTCAGCAGTCTTATTTGAGAGCAGAAAAACAGTCATAACTATTTCTCTGACAGGTCGGACGAGAGCTGCCAAACACCCGAAGAAAAGCATTTTGTTTATATCGCACACCATTCGGCACATGGAAATCCAGCTGCGGAGCTAGTTCTCCCAATCCTCAAGTTTCACGCGCTTATGGACAAAAATAACTAATTTAAGTGTGTGGAGCTACTACCATAACTAGAAACAGTTTAATGAAGCAGTTATAACAGCTTCACGACACATGGAGTGAAAATCCTAAAGCAAAACAACAAAAACCCATCCAGCAGATCTCTGAGAGCCTTTGCAGCCACTTCCAGCTCCATGAAGCGTGCGTGGGGCACCAAAGGCCTCCTGTATCTCATCCCACCAGTGAGAAGACGCAAGAGGCTCAGGGACTTGTGAGCGGTCAAACAACCTTGGGCAGGGGTGCGAGGTGGGCGGCAGAGGGCCAGATTTTGTTGGTACTCAGATGGGGAAGGCAGAGGACCTGGGGCACAAGGACCATGGTCCACAGGGACTGAGGCCACCCCAGCAGAGGGACCGTTCCCAGATGGCCTTGGAGGGCACTTTCGAGACAATCCTTGAGGACTTCTGCCTCGGGCGGTATGCCAAGGAGAGCGGCAAAAGCCATTTAAGATTTGTGGAAAGCCCAGGCCACGGCTCGCCAGGGACCTGTCCGGCGGCCAGGCCGTTCCAGGTTGCAGAGATGGATAAAGCGAGAGAGGAGACCTCTCATCGCCCAGACGGGGTGAGGAGGCATTGCCCCACTCGGGCAGGCTGAGCCGACGCTCCTGCCTTCTCCGGCCACCGGCTTACATCGCGGCCGCCGGGGACGCACGCTGCCGGAGAGCAGTGGGGCGCCTCGGTCCCCCAAGAACAAGGCAGCCCCAAGTCATGCCCTCACGCGAAGCTCTGCGGCTCTCCCAGACGAGCAAGCTCACGCCTCTCAGGACGAAGCGGGCCAGAAGAAGGCAGACCGCACCGCGGCCGTGCCTGCGGGTCCCGGCAAAGCCTCGGGGCCCGCGTCCGTAACGGGGCGCGGAGGCACGAGCAACCAACTCCGCGTCTCCGCGGAGGGCTTGCCTTGCAGCTGAGCCCGCGCGGAGACAAGATACAACCAGACCCTCTGCAGGCAACGAGCAAGGACAAATTACACGTGAAACGACATGTTTGATGTAGTAAGTAGTAGGGTCAGCGCGTTGCTCCCTTCTGTTTATAGAGCTGTCAAACACTGCAAGTTGCCTCCTCTCGGGCCTGCGAGAGCGGAGGGAACGAACTGGCCGTAACGGCAGAAGCAACCACGAGAGCCCTGACGAACGCACCGCAGAAGCGGCGTGCCATCGACCGCGGCACGGGGAGAGCCCCACTTCAACCGCGCGGAGGGGCGCGTTCGGCCCCTGTCCATTGAGCAGCCGACACGAGAGTTTGTAAATGTGATCGTGGATAACCACGTTTACACACAAGCACTTTGGATAAAGAGCGCTAAATGAGCCCTTGTGATCAGTTCTCCAGCCCTCAAGGCCATCGCCTGCATTACTTTTATTGAAAATAGCTTTTTTGGAGCTGCTCAGAGTATTTGTTCTGTATCCTTGATTTTTCACTACCACTGATCTGCCCTAGACAGGTAGCACTGAAAAACACAGCTATAAAGTGTTTCCTTTGAGTAACTAGAAATAACAACTCACTTGGACTTGAATATTCAAGTCAAAAGGACAAGACAGATCTCATCTAATTATCACTATGTCTTCTTGTTCTGCTTTGCTTTCCTTAACAACAAAAAAGGGGAGGTGAATAGACAGAAGGAAGATCTAACATCTGCCAAATGATAACACAAAATTTCTCTTTTAATTATAGACATTGGCACTTTTTCAAAATAGAAATGTAACTATTTTTTTGAGGAGGGCAATCCTCTCCTAACGTTGCCATCACTTCATTACCCTATCAGCACATTTACCACCTCTTTTGCAGCAGTGAGTTTGCAATAGGCTGCAAGAAAAACACCACGGGAAGCAGCAAGCCCCAAGCTACCAGCCACGAACAAGGCACCTTACCACAGGCTGTTGCTGGTGTGCCTTTGAAAGGTGAAGTGTGCTGCTGCTGCACTGAATGCAATATTCACCCGCACAGTATAATGCGTGGGGAACTTACAGAGCAGTCATTACGATTGTTCGTTCAATTCTTATAATCAGATTGGGACAACATGTTGTCTTATATGGGACTTATTTGGGGCACATTTATGTAAACTGTGGTTTCTCCTTACCCTATTTAACATATCAATATCATAAAAAGAAAAAAAAAAAAAGAAAAACGCAAAAACAAACACTTTAGAAATAGATGTTACTCTCCTATTTGCAAATAGAGCCAACTACAAGATAAAGCTGGAACTACAGCATATCTGGTCATCAGCCTTTTGATGGGTGGGATGAAGCATGTCATATTGAGGGACGTGCTTCCAGTGTGCATCTCTGCCCAGCAGTTGCCACAGGAATTTGCACACATCTGAGACCCATCAGAAAAAAATTCTGTCTGAGTATATAAACCCTAATAATCTCTGAACTGATTTAGTATCTTTAGTAGTAGGCTTTCCTGTATTGCTTTTACCTTTTGGAGGTCAGATTTTAGTTCTTAGGAGGTCAGAACTGTTCCACATATGAAACCACAGTCAATCACAATTCCATCATTTTATTTCAATTTTAGATTTACTCTCCTGGCTTTTACTAGCAGACAGATGAGGCTGTGAGCATGACGTGCCACAGCTTCTGTCGTACCGTCTCCGTACCTATACATCAGAATGTCATCACCCTCAGCTCTGCTGCTTATGTCTCCTATTTGTAGGCCTCGTGGGTGGCAATAAGATCTTTTTGCAAAAGGTTTCATCTCACATAGAATATTCATCTCTCTGCTGGTGTCCAGAGTGTGATTTGGTAACTGCTTCTTTTTACCAGTAATACTTGGCACTGAGTACAGAGAATATTTTTGATTTTAACTTAGCTTGATAATATTTATTCAAGCACAGGTATTTGGTTGAAGCCCTCTCTAGCACTTCATTTTAATTGCTCAGACATACGTGAATGTATAATGTCTTCTCCATAGCTACAAAGATACATTTCCAACTTTCTAGCACTAAGACTTCAGCAATGCCACTCTCTTTCTATCATCTGCAGCCACAGTTATTTTTGAGTTACTCTCCAATACGGATGCTTTATAGGCTGAATCATTTTTCTGTTTCCAAACCTAGGATGTCTGGAAGCATCCTGGCCTTTCAAAAATGCCTCTGTTTTCTTTGAGAAGTTTCAGAAGCAAAGCATTGTGTACTTTGACTATGGTTTCATTTAATTTGAGGCTACTGTACAAATCAGTTGCTGATTTTAACGACTCCTCTACACTATTACCTGAAATCTCCACCTATGCAAAGTTTTCTTTGGCATTCTGGATGCCATTTACACTACCTTTGAGGCATTATTTTGTTCATGCTACTGTATCACATCAACTGAGGCGTTATTTTTGCAGTGTTTTTCCTTCTCTTGTATAAAGCTAAGAAATTCTTATTGGGGGATTCTCTACTGTCTAGTTTCCTTTTTGATTTTATTATAATAACAAAGCAACAACTCACAAACAACTTATTGCTATTCCACATTGCCTTAATGCTTTGTGGCTGCAAAAATCACTTTCTCCAGGCAGCTTGCTTTCTTGTATCCCAGTACATTTTCCCCCTCTAATTTTGGCGTAACGATTATCTTCCCAAGTTTTGCAGGAATCATTTGAAAAGTTTTCAAGGCAGGCTGATCTTCATTTCTTCATCTATACAAGCTAGTTCATTAGTTTTGTGCATCTTAACAACACTGAGTAAAATTAACATGGACTTCTTTAGTCTTCTCCTTTGAGAACTTATATCTTCCACCCTTCCCCCCCTCCCCCAAACTACCACAAATTAATTCTTCTTTTAAAGATTTTCACACAGGTCTGCAACCACACAATACAGCAAGCTCTTGAACTGCTTCCTTAGCTCCTTCATTACATTTGAATCAAGATGCATCTTTCTGAGGCTAGTTTCCTTAATCTCGTACTTTATATCCTCAAAAGTTGACTCCTTTTGGCCTCGTATTCAGAGTAGAAAGAGATCACCCAAACAGGGTAAAAACTGGACTTTAATCCATCCTTATCCCAGCAAGCACTCTTCAAGAAAATGATTCTCTAAAGGTACACCCATGCACATGCATGCCTGCGCATATCAATGCAATACCATGCAGGGCTCATATCCTCTCTTCCCCCACAAGCTCTGGGACTTGTGGAAGATTTGGAGGGAAAAGTCATCAGTCTCCATCCAAAATTTGTCTAAGAGGTGGGAGGCAGAGGGGAGGCTCATTCACAGAGGAACCAAAAATTCCTGAGAATGTTCTCTACTTTACAAAGTCATTTACAGACTCAGCTTCCTACTGTGAAATCAACTATAAGTTTTCTCAAGTTTCATCACACTTGTCACAACTGGCAGCTAAGCCCTGGCACCTCCAGCACCCAAAGCTGATTATTTTTAAGCTATTTTTTGCCATCATGTCATAGGGTTTTAAGGCCCTCTGAAAGCCTGCAGTATCAACAAAGTAATCCAAAAGTGTGTAGCTTGTATACAGAAGTATGCTGGGCAGCTCATAATAGATGAGTTGTTTAATTGCGATTTTCACTGGGTGTCACTTTCCATTATTTTAACTGCAAGAAGGAAAGCCATTCACAGCTGTCCTTTAGCAAAGGATACGGTGGATATGCAGCATGGGAAACACCTACTGCTAGCTACCCTTCAACAGGGAGCAAGAATGGTGTGTTGCCTTGAAGGGTTTTTATTATTATTAATTTATTTATTTTTTTTACATTTGTGCATATGATCCCTTGATTTCACTGTCTGATCTTTGGAGCAAACACGATGTGTGGAAAACCTAAAGGGCCCAAAACAGATATTGTATGCAATTTTTGTGGTCACTCCAGCTGTCACGTCACAGCAATGAGGCTGGTGAAAGTGGCAAAGCACTGGAGCAGAGGACAGAGGAGCTCACTACAGCTGATCCACATAGGGCTAACAGAATGATGCCTTGTGAAAGAAGGAGCTCCTCAGTGCCTGGCAGTGCTCTAGGAGTATATTGATAATTGCTTGAGGGAAGTAATCACACGTATAATTTGCTGAGCTGTCATGTGGGAAGTGAGGATGTTTTAAAGCAAACTTCAAGGTGTGAAACCAATGCATTTATTGCTGTGGGTGTTAGCTCTAGGTTTGAGAAAACATTGCTACTTATTTCCCCATTTTTCTTCAGGTCCTTTCACTTGACTTTGAAGCATAACACATCTTTCCTTGAGGATCTGTATCCTCAAGGAATAACTGGGATGATTAGATCCAGGAAATTTATGAGTTTACAGCAACCCATTCCTCCAGCTGCACGTAGAGGGACATAAAACTTTCCCCGTAACATTCCTTCACAACACTCCTTCCCTCACCTTCCCCTTGTCCACAGACAAATAATTTTTATCTTAGGTTTTTAAAGCAATCTGATCACCTGTGTATCTTACCCAAAGACCAAATTGGGCCAGAAGTGTCATGAGTTCAGCTGCTTTCTAAGGGTGAATTCTCTAAAGAATAACCTTTCCAATGTTACCTTGATACCTGCAGGCACAACTGAGTAACAGCGAGAGAGAAGTCAAGCTGCGTGACTGCCTTCCCGCAGCACTTAACATGTTTAAGTGAAGAAACCATCTATTCTTCACTAACCGTGGATCTCCAAAAAGCAGTCAATTTCTTTAGAAAAAGAAGGTGGCAAAATTTGGTCTCTCCATTCTCAACTGAAAATTCAGGAGATTTTAACCTGCTCTCTCACTTGATTTGACCAACGTGACTTTGCTCCCTCAGTATTGCTGTGAGACAGCTTCTTGATCTGAGGTCTGAAGGGTTCTTTATTTTATCTGAGCCAGGTCATGGAGATTAAGCTTAGTACTCTCAGGACAGTGAAAATGCAGCAATTGGTCCCAGTCTATTTGAACAATATGAAGTGTTCTTTACATTTGTTTAAAGTATGTTTTTAAGCTTTCTTTTCAAGAAAAGCTTTGAAATTATGGAGGGGTGGTATTCACTTGTTAAAAAGAACAGGCTCCCTAAACTGCACTAAAGTAATTTACTATGCCTGGAAATGCAAGCATGGAAGCACCTTGAACCACAAGGAGGTTAGGTGTTGAAAATATTTAAGTGGTCTCCTCCTCATACATTAGGTTCTCTCTTACAACCTCTCCACCCAAAACAAAAGCACATGCGCCATCAGCAAGTTCAATACCGCAGAGAAAATAATGCAGTAGTTTGAAATAACTGAACTTATATTCCACTATGGTATGCTTCTCCTCCTGGCTCCAGCAGACCCATTCCAAAGAAGAGGTGCGACGAGGTCCTACGTCAGGCCCTGGGGCCCAGCAAGCTTCTCCACCCATCGTCCACATCATCTCACCAGCTTGGCTCAGCAGCAGTTCTGGGGAATTGCCTGGTCTCCCACCCTTCCACAGAAACACCCAGGTTTAAAGGAACACCTTTAAGTACAGGTTTTGCTGTCTCAGGGCTCTCTGGCAGTTAAAGAGAACTAGCTCACCCCTATAAAAATGAAACAGGCTGCGAGGACTGAATATTTTAAACATCTGGTCACAGGGACCTTTTTAGTCTTTTTAAAGCACAAAAAATAGTGGCGTTTTTAAATGTGCAGCTAAGTGGTGAACTATTTCTCTATACATTTGTGTCAAAATGAACAGTTCATTGTATGCAACTGTCCCATTACACTGGTGCAGATTTTGTATGAGCATAGCAATCTATGAAACTACTGCAGGATTGGGCCAAGGCCTGCAGAATTCCTTCAAAACAAGGTTGCAGTCAATACTGCAATTCAAGAATTAAGCCTTCTGGACCACAGCAGAATAGATATTCCAAAATTAAATAAAAAAAATAAAATCCGCATAGACACTATTGCTTGTGAACACCAAAATGTGTAACAATAAACTTAGATAATTATCTTGATAACATTTGCCAACTATACTTCATTATTATCTGGATCCTCCCACACACAGTTTGAATTCAGGAGTATTTTGCTATGCCTGACACTGTGACAAGAACCTCAGCAGACTCATTGGGAAACATTTTATCAGATGCAATCAGCCACCATTGCACCTCAGAAGGATGAAGCAAGAAATGTCATTTAAGGGGAAATAAAACCAAGGCATTTTATTGTAATGAGACCAAGCAATGTCAAATGATATCAAATTCCCAAAGACATGTTCTCTTGGTTGAAAATTACCTTCAGAAAAGCATTAGATTCCAAAAGTTTATTTGTATTCCCATGTCTTTCCATGGGAATGGAGAAGACAGTCGCCAAGTAAAAAACTGATTTCTGTATGTATTTCCCCTATGCCTGTCCCTGGTGTACACCTGTCCAGGGCACATCTCCATTGCACTCAGCTGGGTGTTGTTAAATCTGTGCCAAACACACAAAAGATCTTCAAAGTGCTGGTGAGACACCTAAATGAGGGTAACTTAACCAGAGGAAGGGTTAAGGAAAATATGTCCAGGCTTACCCAGTGGCCCACAGTTATACCTCTCTTGTAAGATGACTTTTACATAGACAATAGGTCTGGTTGGAATTAAATAACTAAAATCCTTTAATTTCTCATCAGCCTAAACCAGAACACACACAGCTTTGCAGCCCCCAGGTGAGACAGGACCACTGAGCACACACACAGTTCCCAGGAGGTGCTGCTTCTCCTTGATCCAGCTCCTGGTGCTTGCTCACAGGCTAACCTTTACCACCTGCCTAAGCCAAAATCTTCGTGATCAGTGCTTCCACACTGAGGCTGTGCTCCTGGAAAGAAAGTCACCCCAAAGAAAGGCACCTTTGGAGCCTCGGGCAGATAGCACGCCCCGCTCCCATCGGAGGGCTCCAGGAAAAGGAGCCCTCACCTCTAGCACCGGTATTAATCTACGAGGTGAAACACTCTTCTGGCCCTTTTCAGTCTCCGGTCAGCAGTTCTCTGAAGAAAAGGGAATGTTGTTAAAGTTTGTGCCAGCTGCAGAGCTTGAACCACACACACACCCATGAGCATGCAGGGTAGCTGCAGGATTTTAAAAGTGATTTTCTCATTCTTTTACATGATGTCCACTTAGATCTGAGCGCTAGTTTTAGATTCACTCTAACACCAGTCCATATGTCACTTGCATGTCAATTTTTATTTTGTATGAATTATGAGTAAAGGCTTTTCAGTGAGTAATAAAAGAACACATTTTTTCCACTTATACAGGTGCAACTTGTTTCTATTTAGCAGGACAGCTTGAGTTAAAGTAAAAGCATGAAATGTCACTTCAGCAAGGTCTTGAAAAAATTTGCAATTAAAACTACTACTGAAAGGTAACTTGGCTTTACCTCTAATTAGGAAGAAAAAAGCGAGAAAAATGAAAACAGCTTTTTAAGAATTCCCACTTCCTCAAAACAAAGAAAAAAATATATTTGTTGTTAAGTAAATTACGCTGAAATATTTAATTATATGCAATTTCCAATAATATAATAATTTGCAGAAGCTTCCAGGCCTGGCAGTTATTTGGACAGCTGTCAATCAAAATGTCTCACAGCTACCCTACCGTGTCAGCCATCAGCTAACCCACACTTTCCCAGGGACGTCTTAGCATGGCATCTTTGTTCTGTTTTCAGATAAACAGATCCAATTTCTCAACAAACAGACTGCTACAGTCCTTTTGATAACAATGTAATAATTCAAAACAAATGATTCTAGGCTTTGATGATAGCACTTTTATGGGTCATGAAGAAATCCTCCCACCAACATCTGTTTGATTTTATCTACTTGAACTTTATCCTCCAGTTGAAGATTTATAAGCTGAAATCATCCCAGCCTATTAAAGTCAGACTAATGTTAAAGCACTAACACAGAGAATGAAAGTGCATTTCGCAGTCATCTACCTTTTGAAATCCTGCCGTGAGGAAAAGATATCAAAAGTTTGAGAGATGTTTAAATATGTTGGAAGCCTGCATTCTGCACAAAGCCCTGGATGACTGAGAGATTAAGGCATCTAACTGTTGCATTACAGTGGGGGCAAGTTATTTACAGAACCATTATTTAGAAAGACAACATGAAAAATACAGATGTTGTTTACATTTAAAGACTGTTTTCTTAACAAAAACCACTATGGGTGATGGAAATTCACTCCAGATTTGTCCCCCCTCCTCTCTCAATTTCCGCATACACTGTAAATAAAAAAGCATGACAGCACAGTTATTAGAATCACTTGTTACTTATTAACTAGATGGCAAAATTTAGTCAGGGTGCTTTTTAAAAAAAAAAATCTAGCAAACTCTAAAATCCTATTTTTCATAATATGTTGTATACTTGCTACCTTAAAACAGACACATTTCTATGGAAAACAGTAAAAAAAAAAATGCTCAGTGCCATCACTGTTACATGTTACAAACAAGAAAAAATTATTTTCTTTGTGAATATTGACACCTTTACAAGGTTTAGCCTTTTAGAACTTGCTTTCAGGAATACTCCTTTAGAATAGACATGCTTAGTGTACTGCAGATGAGACACTGACACTTTTAAACCTAAAAACACAGTGCCAATTAAATATATACCATATCACAGCGTAAATGCACACTACAACTTTGAATTATTAACAAAAATACTCACCTCTGCTATTTGCAGAGGGAGAAAGCTGTATTTGTACCCTGCATTATACTGCTTGGGACAGAAATATGAACAGGTTAGCACTCAGAGCTGTATTTGCAAGAAGCTTAACCTAGTGTCTTCAAATATATTTATGTATTTATACACCCCTACACAACTGTCAGACACTCTGTATGAAACAACTCAAACTACTTTACACATGCTAAAACTATTTTACTACAGTAGGAAGAGATGACCCTGCAGATTAGACGCTGCCCTTATCACTACTAATGTATACAGTACAACTGGAAACCCCGCTCACGCGGCTCTGCGCGAACGGCTCGAGAAGACCACTCCTGCGCCCGTCTCGAGCGCGTCTTCGGCCGCGGCCCGCGTTGGGGAGGGCGGCTTTTCCGAGCGCGGGGGCAGCTCCGCCGGGACGGCGCTGAGCGAGCGGCGGGGAGGTGGCAGCCTGGCCGCCCCAGGGACTTCTCCAGGCAGCTGTTCTGGGCAACTTCCCAAAGCAAAGGAGATGATCAGGTTTTGCTCCGAAACTTGGGGGTTTTGTTTGTTCGTTTTTGAAGTGGGGAGCAGGAAGGTGGAGGGTTTGCTCTCTCTCTCTCTCTCTCTCTCTTAAAGAGAAGCAAAACCAGGGAAACATCTCAGATAGGCATGCTTAAAATTCTGTGGGAGCAGAGAGGAGCGTAACAAGAAGAGGGAGACCAAAAATCCTGCATACCTTCCCTTTGACTCTGTCTGTGTATGACATTTACCAGATGAGTATATATAAAGTACTCTGTAATTAAGTTCATCTGATCATGAGAACTTTAAGGAAACTTCAAAAACTATGTCAAAACTCAGAAGCCAGAATAATTTGTATTTATTCTACATAGACGAGCATGTTGCTGGAGCATAAATTACACCACTGTTTAGCCTGAGCCAAGCCAAATGGTTCGGTAGGGTTGTGCAACGACACCTCAGCTGGGACCCGTGCTTTGCTTCCCGAACCGCGCGGAGCTGCCCCCCTCGCGGGCAGACCTGCCGGGCGGCCGAACCCCCTCCCGGGGGCTCGCGCCTGCTCCTGCGGCCTCAGCCGCATCCGCAGCACGGCCAAGCACGAAGCTCGAGGGGGTTTAAAAGCCTCCAGCACGTAAGGACAGGTGAAGACAGCACCCTGCACCTGACCTCGGGCTCTCCCCAGGCGCTCGGCAGCTCCTGCCTCGCGCAGTAGCCAAGCTCTGCGAATCCCGCAGTCCCGCAGCCGCACTGTCACGCGCGCGTGCTATGGAGAAAGCCTTCCGCTTTCACGGTGGAAGGAAAAAAGCTTATTGGGGAGAATAAATTTAGATACCAGCGTCTCTCAGCACTATGTCCAAAAATAACAAACTATAAAAGCTGCTCACTAATCTCCTTAGAGAGAGCAAACTAAAATTAAAACACTCATTTAAGATTCTACATTTGTGCAGGGTAGAAAATCCTCTTTTTGAAACCCCTAAGGTAAATTGCCTGTTTTTCCTTTTTTTTTTTTTTTTTTTGGTCTGCTTTTTAACCCAAGTAATTCAAGTCTTACTATTAAAGAACAGAATTTCAAAGAATACCTGAGACAAAAGTGCTGCTGTGGAACCTGCCCTTGGCACAGGTTTAACAAAGACCCCCCCAAAGGGGGAGGGGGCAGGCAGGAGGAAGCACATCCAGCCATCATCACCACCACCATTTTCTCCCTCACCGCAGCAGGCTTTCTGAATAAACATATGACGTCCCTTAAAAGCAACATAATCTGTATTTAACACTGGAATAGGTTTATAGCAAATCAACTGCTTAACGCCATGATCCTGCCAACTATGGGAGTCAAAGCAAAATAAATAAATAATAAAAATAATTAAAAAACAAAATGCGCACGCGCCCCCAAAGGCACCCCCCCGCCAAGGCCAGCACTGGGGGCTGGTGGTCACACACCAAAGCCCAGCGCCTCTTTGGAGATGCTGCTTCTCTCCAACCGACTGCCCGGGCAACTTTTGTGCCTCACCTTCCCTGCTCTGTAAAGCAGGGGCAAAGCTACTTTCCCATCTAAACAGCCCACCCCAACATCCACAGCTGAAATTTTTCACTCAAGCGAACACACCATTAGTACGCAATATGAAAGATGCACAAACGCTTTAGTTAGGCATTATCTGAAATATAGTGCGACTTGAGAAGCAGTTTGCCAATAAACATAAATATACCATTAAGATGTTTGGACTGTTATATCCAAAATCTGAAACTGAATCTATCATCTGCTGTGCTAACAGTGGTTTTCTGCCAAGTTGCCACGGGTAACAAATGCATGACGACAGCAATAAATAACTTTAATGACTGCTGATACTATCATGAGATGACTTCTGTGATGCACTGACATCATTTAGCAGCTTACTAGCCATTATTAAACGCTGCATCATGCCTCAGCTTGTCAGCTAATCACAGCACATAGCATGGGTATACACGTATTTTTAATCCATCTGTGTGTGTATGTAAACTATAGATCAACTGTACACTACATAGTTCATTCAAGTTATTTTAAATATTCCAATTGCTTGCATACCAGTGGATGAAGCGTTTGATTCTGTACAAACAAAACACCTTTGTGAATAAAAGGGATCTCTCTGCTGCCCTCAAGAGCTCTATGTAATCTTGTGATGGAGCGATCTAGAACAACGCACCAGAGCCTGCTTATCACCTGTACTTGCCATTTAGGTATACTCCTTTATTTGACTTTCTGGAAGTTGTGAGATCTCCATCCCTACCAACACACCTTGCTAGGAACAACTCAGCTCTCAGCATCAGTGCCACGGTTATCTCAGCAACACTAACCAAACCTCCCCAAGTTTGCTACTTGCTTGAAGAAGCCCAACCTGTGCAACATGCCTGCGTGCGTTACAACAGACCACAAAAAGGATGACAAGGACACATTTCCAAATACCGGCACTTGGAAGAGCTCCACAGCGAAATCTTCCAACTGAATCAGAGGTTGGCTGTCCCTGCTAGCAGCATTTAAGTGAGAAGAAACAAATGCTTTCCACTGGAGTTTGGCAGGCCTTCCTGCCCCCATCACAACTACCAACAAATCTTGACCTAATATTGCTAATGCAACATAGCCCTAGAACACAGACACTATCAAAACAAGTTTAGACTTTGCATATCAATCTCATAGCAGGTTTTCATTTTCTTAAGTAATAAAACACTGAATACATTGTTTGTATTCAGTATGTTAAAGCATCCCTTAAAGAGGAGAATGATTTCTGTTGATAGGCATGACATTTAGGCTTTCACATTCGTGATCCACATTGAAGTTAAACATACTCCTAAATGGGAAAAATTAGAGTTTCAAACTTTCACATCAAGTCACCAGAAATACAAAGAAAACAGCAGGTTTTAAAATACAGCAGGGACCCTTTAAGGAGTGACATTTAGGAATATATATCGAGGCTGGAAGGACTTTGGAAAGATGACATAAAGACTTGCGGATGCACAACAGATCAGGCATTTACATCTGCCTCCTTAACTCACATGTCACTCTCTCACCCACCCTGTGATACACACTTCAGCATGATTAAGCCAAGCTGGGTTAAACATGATCAAATATGTTTGTCAGTCAAAAAGATGCAGAGACTTTTCCTTCTTCCCCTAAAGCAACTGTTCCATGCGGTTTACATATCCCACAGCATTTAGAGACAAGCAAGTTTTTTTCCTGACAACTTCCACTTCTGACACATCACTAGAACATGCCAATGATCAATCAAAAAGACAAGTTTAGATGTTCCAGGCACACTTTAAACTATGATTATTAATTGTATTTAGTCTTCTTACCAAGTTTTAAAAGACAAGATCTGTTATCTGTGCAAACTCTGGAAGAAGATTCAATGCAATTAACTACTAATAAGCATAACCTGTGCATGTAGGCGCAGCACACTGCGTTCACTGTCACCGTTTAAAAAGAAAAGTTTAAGAGGTCTGCAGAAATACTGCGGAGGAATTTTAACAAAAGGGTAGAAATATATCTAATTTTTTGCACTGTATTGAATCCGAGTTGACGTGCTCACATATCAGAAAGAGCATACTCAAAAAAGGGCAAGATCTAGTTCCTACAAATCCCAAAGTCGACGCGGAGTTTGACAAGGTGGTCGGTGGTCCTTGGTGGGGGGGGGGACACCTTCGCCATGGCAAATCACATCGTCGCAGTAACAAGTACCTATAAAAAGCACCCGAGCCGCCGCTCTGTTTTTGATAAAGCTTCTAGTACATTACGAAAGGATTTACAGCTACCAAGATTATGAGGTGGCAGGAGTCGGATCCATTTCTGCACCTCTTCTGAAGGGCCGTTCGCTGTGGAGGACGTAAAGCTCGCGGGCGCTCGTTTGGCACTTCCCAGGCTGAAGAGCCCAAGCGAATTAAGTGGAGATTGGGTTCACTACGAAGGAGCATCCCCGCTAGGAAACCTGAACGACGCTGGCCTTGTAAGGCTTATTTTGTAGCGGTGAGAATCTGTTCCCCCTCAGATTAAAGTGCTTGTGGAGTCGCAAGATGCCTCCGATTCCCGGCGCGGAGACCGTAACCTCCCCAGCGCCGCCTCCGCCCGCCGCGCGCTCCCGAGGGCTCCGGACCCGCGCGAGCAGCCGCACGCGGAAATTGGTTAGCGCTGGCAAACAGCGCGACAACTGCAACACAAACCCAAGAGGGGAAAATAAACAACCCTCCAGTCATTCCAATTATTGGAGCCATGCGGGCATTTAACATGCTGTGGGTTCCTCGGGCCTTGGAGGACATAAATTAGCGCAATAAGTGATAACAATTAACGAACTTCAGCAGTCGGATATAAGCGCAACTAACATATCCGAGAATAAATCAGTCAGTCGTTAGGGAAGAAACCTGTTGCTCTGGACTACCCTGAACACCCAGCCTCTCCTCAGCCCACGCACAAAGCGAAACCACTTCCCAGCGAGGAACCGGTAAACGCGGGGGGATGGAGGCTCCCCTCCCCTCAGGCACCCGTCTCCCAGCCTCTCCCGCACCTTTTCCGACAGCCGAGGTACGCCCAGGACCAGCGGGCATCAGCCGCTCCCGGCCTGCTTCCCCAAACGTCGGGAAGCGGCCGACCTCCCCGAGCGCCTGAGCCGCGGCCGTTTTCCGCGTCCTCTCTGCGGGTCCAGAGGCTCGGCGAGGTCTCTCCCCGAGGCTTACTCGGATGAGCGAGGGAAGCAGTCTACACCACTAGCAGACCAGGAGCCTACCAGTGCCACGGGCCGCAAATAAAACATGCCCCGTGGCAGTCCTGAAATCAAATCATTTACGTGCAGCTTCTTTACCTAAAAGAATTCATTTCCAGACCGTTTCTGCCCTGCATGCACATAAAAACTCGCTCTGCTTAGCAGTAGACTGCTGAGCAAAGCTTACAAAGGGTGAAAAAAAATACAAAAACCAGTAATCAGATTATTATTTTTAAATCATTATGGAGGTGGACAGACAAATATAGGGCACAAACTCATTTTGAAAGAGAAACACATTCAAAACACTGCTTTGGAAATAGATTATTCTCATACTAATTTTGCGCCAAAGTGATAATGTTTTGGGTAAGAGCCCAAAATCTTAGAAAAGTGACTTATCGGAGTTGGGACTTCAACTAGCTGGTCTCCTTTGCTTGAAGGCACAGAGCCTATGATCCCTGTGGACTTTACGGTATTTTAAAAACAGATACATTTAAAGAATCTGAGTCAATCTGTGCTCAGCTTTTAAATGATTTGGCCCAAATTATATCTTTTTTCCCCTTCCAGTCAAGTGTGTTAGCAAGCAAGAGAGATGTTTAAAAAAAAAAAAAAAAAAAGTTAAAAAGGTGATGAGAAAAGAATTCTGTGATGCTGCAAAAGAAAAAAAAAATGTATATATTCTTAAAATACTTAGAACAGCACATTGGAAGAAAATCCCACTCCCTAGCCTTCCTGGAAAGTAAATCAGCAGGGAGACTAGAAAGCGATACACCTGTAAAAGTGTTAAAATGCTAATATTTAACACAAGCCGATCCAAATAAAGTGGTCTGCAGTTTTGCATCTGGTTAGACCAAAATCCCTGACAGCCCCCGATTTCCTCTTTGGAGTTAAGGGCAGAAAAATTACAGCTCGCTGCTATTCCTCCCCACCGCCCCGCCGCCCCGGGACGCCTCGGCGGGCGGCAGCGAGGGCTCCCAGCGCCCGGGCGAGGCTGGGGCGCAGAGCCCACGTGCCCGGTCAGGGGCACGGCGCCTCCGCGCGCGGTCCTCTCCCCAGGAGGTGCGTTTCAGGAGCTCCAAGGTGAAAGACGACCGTGGCGCTTCCCTCCCCGGGGGGAGGCGGTAGCAAAGCTGCCCGCTGACAGACCCCGACAAGCAGTCAGGAGACCTTCTCGGGGCAACGGCCAGCGGGGTTGCCTGAGGATGGCGCGTAGACGAGCTTTCTGTCGCACCGGTACAGATTCCAGAGCTAAACATAGGTCCAGGCCTTTGCCAGCTTAGCGCAGTAATCCGAACCCCGAAGGGCAGCTCCTGTGCCCGGCACCCTCCGTGCTGCTCGCTGGCACGCGTGCAAAGGCGACTTATAAGGGCCCTGCTGCTGGGACTCCCCAGCCCAGCGCGCTCCTGACAGCTGGGGACGCTCGCAACGCCTCCCCCGCGGCCACGGCGCAGGCGGCGAGCTGCAGCGGACGCTGCCTTGTCTGCTGGAGGACGGCGCTTGCTGGTGGTAACGGAGCAGCCTTCGGGCTGCTTGAACCCAAACCCGTTCCTCTGCCGGGGCGAGGAACACCAGCCCCTGATCCACATACACCTGGGCACAGCTGCCTCTTGCTCCAATCTCAGCACACCAGAGACTGCTCTGCTAGAAACCCAAACATTTTCAAGAATCTCTCAGTAAAGAGGATTTTCAGCAGCTCTTATTGGGAGTTCATGGGCTAAGGCCTAGAGAGGAATTAAAGCTGTTGAGAATGAACAAAATAGCGCACAATAAACGTTTCTCCTCCATGTGCAAGAAGGGATTCCCAAAGCAGGAACGTGCACCACTTATTCTGGAATTGCTCTGCTGGAGGGAGGCAAGGTGTTGGCATTTGTAATGTGCACTCTCCCCAACCATCTTGGCATGGACCCTGCTCTCCTTTTATAGCAAAAGTAAATCCTCAAATATTTGAGAGACAGCTAAAGAGTGAAGCTAGGAGTAGAAATTAGGAAATGAACCTGGAGAAACACAAAAGAAATCAAGTATACAAAAGAATAAAGGTGAGGGAGGAAATGCAAGGGTGGAAGCCTGGTACAGGGAAACGAGCAGCTTCCAGAAACCAAAGTGTCACAGCCAGAGGATCACAAATGCTCCGGGTGCAACTCCAACCTTGAGCAGGCAGAGAGGGCTCCAGGCCAGCCCAGCTTCTGAACCTCTGTGCAATAAGACTGTGTATGGGTCTCATGAAAACCAAGATGAGCTCTTCCACGTTCACCACGCACATCCTCCACCTCTCTGAACCTTGACATTTTGGGTGATGCCTGTCTGATGTATTAATTATTGTTCTCCCAAATCTTTTGCAGAACACAGTTTCCTCACATGCTCTACTGCCATGAGCTGGTTTCCCCAGCTATCACAGAAAGCAAAACCGAACAACCCCCACTCCCAAACAGGCCCCCATCAAGGAGCTGTCAAGACAGTTGATTTTTAGAGCTACCACTAGATATTGCACAACACCGAGTTGCATATGTTACAGATGCATCTTCTCTCCTGTCTTCCACAGCTCCCTTTGCAGATCACTCCCTTAGGCTTGCTACTGTAGTTCTAGAGGATAAAGGCTATGGCTATCCCAAATTGAATTTGGTTTGATAAGAAACAGTAGAAACAACAAAAATGCCTTTGGATAGTAACATTCAAATGTTTTATCCACACTGAGGTGACATGTTAGCATTTGCAAGTCAGCATTAAAATGTTTCACCAAATTAATAAGGCTATTTCTGTCCATTTTCTATGGCAATCAAGAATGCAAATATAAAGAGATGGGAAAGGTAAGAAAAGCAATGCAGTGAACTGAATTTATTCGTGTAATTCATCATTAAAAAACCTTTATCCCAAAGGTCTTTGTATAGTTTTGATGAATTACTCCAAGTATTGCCTTAGAAAGGATACCAGACAAATATATTATTCTGCACTGGTGAATTGCTTCGCTGCACGTTTTCCTTAAGATTCTGGAGCTCTTGGATTATGTTTTGTAAATCAGTTAGCTTCCTAGCCAGAGATTAAGGTAAAATCTGCTAAGGACTAAAAGTTGACTTAGAGCATTAAGAAGGATTAATGTTTAGCTGTAGTGAAGCTGAAGTACTAGGTTAGCATGTTTACGCAGTGTTGTAGATCACAATTAATCCAAAATTAGTATAAAAGATCAACAGTAACTGCTCTTGCATGCCAGCTTGGCTTAGTCCTAAAATCAAGACTTACTTTGGGGGCAATCTGTGTGCAAAGTTGCCATGCATCTGTCCTAATAGGTTTAAAGCTTTCTGAGGAATCCATGCATTTTAAACGTTTAGCTCTTTTGCCCTCTGCTTTGAGAAAATAAATGTAGAAGTCAGTACTCTAGACACTTCTGCTTTTTATCTGTGTCACAGATCCTTCAGAACAGATTGGTGCTGGCAATGAACAAAAGCAAATACAGTTTCCTGTCTTGTAAAGAAAAGGTGCTTAAAATCTGCATTTTTCAATCTTTGTCAAGGATTAATAAAAATAACAGGAATTTTCAGGCAGAAAATATTCATGCTCTGTGAAAAAGTGATAGTAGAAGTGTATGTATGTCCAATTGCATTTATATATACACAGACACATATACATTACACTTACATAAAGTATATCTATTTTAACATATTTAAAGACACAGAAAGGAGATTTTAAACAATCCAGCTGAGCTCCTTTTGACAAAGACATTTAACAACATTGTTTAGGAGAGCTAAGTGGGGTTTTTCTTTTTCTTTTCCTGAACTTCAGAGTTAGTCTAAATGACGACTTCCGGTTGCTGGTGCTGGAGGGACCAAACACACGGTCTTCAAAAAGGGACCTGCGATTCAGCGCGCTGGGAACAACCCAGCTCAGCATCCTGGCACAGCTCTGCGTTTATTTGGACCGCTTATTGCCGGGCTGTTTCTGCTCGAGCAGCACTGAGCTGGCCTGTGCGCCAGCATGCACGCGGGCACCTCCGAGGTGACCCTGAGGCAACCAGCTATGGCCACGATGGCCCTACGGTTGCAGGGCTGATCCTCCTGGCCAACTGCAGGGCATTAACGGCTCTTAAAGGAGAGCAGAGCAGCCAAAATAAGACACTTACACCTATGTATGTAGGTTAGTTAAGTCAAACAAGGGTATTCTGCTAGGATAGAAGCCTTTCTCTGTGAGTTGTATCATAAGAGCTTTGAGGTTTGAGTTTTGTTGATTTGGAAGGAGCTTTTTAATTTTTGTGCAGGAATATGTGCTTTACCTTAAAGCAGTGTATCACTTCAGTACATTAATTAAAAAAAAAAAAAAAAAAAAAAAAAGAGAGAGAGAGAGAGAGAGAAAAGAAAAAAAGAAATCCCAGAGCTCATTTACTAACTCAGTTACTAAGTAAATCTTCTCAGCTTTACTTCTATACTAATATAGAAGTAGAAATGACTATTCTGAGCATCTATTTCAGCATACTAAAATGCAATGAAAATGAAAGAGCAGCGCAGTGTTTTATCATGAAAACGTCCCACACTCATCCCAACAATGCAGAACCTGATGTCAAACCAAGTGAGTTGAGAAATGTACATCCAGTTGCTCTGCCCATTCCCAGCTGCAACAGCCACGTTTTTGACAAGACATGCCCATCACTGAAGGCTATTTGCAGAGCTGTTTGGTAGCAATTTTTAGTTACTTGGGCCTAGACTTACAGCACAATCCATTGCTCCTAATGGCAAGAGCATGCTCAGAGATGGCAACATCTGTGCCTGTGATCATGACAACATTTGTGAAACGTGATTAAACTCTTGTTTTTTTTCCCCTTAGAAAGGGGCACACAAACAATTTTGGATCCAAAACTCAGAGGAAACTCTAAGTTGGTGCTACGTAGCCTCTTGCAAGAAACTTAGAAATTCCCTTGCTGAGGCCCATCTCCAAGAGACACACAGGGCTTCCTGTTTATGTGATTGTACTCATGCCCACAAGCTAAGATCTCCCCCCCCCCCCCTTTTTTTTTTTTTTTTAAATGGACACAAGCATAACCGAGGCACATTCACTAAAGAATTCAGACCAGCTCACTATGGGGTTCTGCTGGATTCTGCTATGTGAATCTCACAGATTTTTCTTTAATAAAAAGAAATACCCATCCCTTACCCTGAGGAGGATTTGATCAACACAGCAGCTCAGTCCTTCCCCAACCTCTCCCTTGCACGCTCAGGGAGAGCTTCTGCCCTTCAATTTTCACACAGCAACCAGGTTTTTCCTTTACCCCCCACCTTCCGCCTTAAACGAGCGGGACAAGCTGCCAGAACACAAAACGCACCCGCCGAGCCCTAGTGTCGTTCAGCTAGCTGGGTGAACTAGAGCGCGCACGGCACGCTGTTAAAACGGAAAGCAGCAAAGGTAGCGAACAGCACTGCAGAAGAGCTTTCGCCTTTGATTCCTGTGCCTGGGAAAGCTCTGGTCTGCCGAGAGGTCCTGCTTTAGGCAGTTTTGGGGCCGGCCGGCCGAGGCAGGCAGAGGCGGCGGGCCTTGCCGGGGCCGCGCAGCGCTCGCGGCTTCGCGGAGTTTGGAGTAGGAGGCAGCCTCCGGCACCGCCAGCCTCCGCACTGCCCGCTGCCCCACGCGGCCTCTGCGTGCGGCGTCCTCACTTTCAGCAGCTACGCATTTCCTGAGCAAAGGCAGGTTATTTTGCTAGGCCTGCAAACCTTTTTCAAAGCCCTTATAAACAGAGGCCACGGGCAAAACGAACCTAGCGTGCAAGCCGCTTTCCAGGAAGCGAAGCGGCCCGGCCAAGGCTGCCTCGCCGGACGAGACGAGGCAGAGGCTCCCCCGCAACGGGCCGTGATCCGCAGCACCTGCTGCACCGCGCGGAGCGGGGCGCACCTGGGACGCGGCAGCCCCCTCCGCCCGCAAAGGCGGCTCGTCTGGGCCAGAGAGAGCCTTCGCCTGACGGCCAGGAGCGGTTATTTCAAGTATTTTCTACTTGCTTTGCTTTACTGTAGCAGAGTTAACGCAGTTCGGACTAGAACTACTGTTTTGCGGTTGAGAAAGTAAACTTGTTACTCTGCAGATCAAAGCGATAACGCACGGCTCAAGAAGAAAGGGTTACTGCTCCCTCCTTTCGAGCCAGGCTGACCGATACGCAAACGCCGTTTGCGGCGATGCTGACGAGCGCCTGCCTTGCTGGCGGCCCGACTCCCCCCCGGCGCTACGCTCGCACATCGGGGCTGCCTGGCTGCACTTGCGGGGCACGTGTGCATGCTCGGAGACACGGTTTGCTATGGAAGCGGTTCGGAAAGCCAATCGCTGCTTTGCGCCATTAAACTAAATATATATTTAAACCTCCTCAGAATCAACAGAAGCAAATAGTGTATCGAATGTCTTTGGTCCTGTGCAGGCACAGCACTGCCAAACCCCAAGCATTCGGGATCGGTCATGAGTGGGAACCTCGGATCGTGAAAGGGACCTTTAAAGAAATCGCAAGGTAGAAGCACAGCTTCACCTCTTCTACAGTACCTTTTGTAAACTGAGTTTTAAAAAAATTTCAGTAAATCACACTTCAAACCCTTTTTCTTAAACACTAAGCTAGCATGACTTTATATATAATAAAAGCTGTGTGTCAGCCCTTGCCACTTGCCTCCAAGAGCTGGGAGGTTACTGAAAAAATACAAAAAGGCTCAGATTTTCAGTCAAGATCCTGAATGAGCAGCAGAGAAGTTATACCAGCCCCAATCAACAGAGCATTTTTCTGCACATCGCAAGAAAACCTTGTCTCCAGCTAGTCAGAACATATTAAGAAACTCCAGTTCTCTCAAGAAGCAAGCAAGCAAACACTATCCTGAGGCTCCAAAGCATTTACCTCCTCCAATAATTTTTTCATAACGTAGCAAAGCAAACCCGACTGTTTCCCATTATGCAACCGTATGCCACAGCTTTTCCGCACTGACATTCTCAGGCATAACTTATCACTAGTATATTTGCCAGCACAATTGCAGCAGCAATGGCAGGAGGGAAAAAAAATAAATAAATAATCAAGCTATGAAACCTTAAAACCAGTTAAAGTTACCTGCAAAGTCCAGGGCAGAGCTCGCTGAGAGGCATCCCAGGAGGCAGAGACGGCTGCAGCACAGCACCCAGCTGCCATGGCTGGGCTGTGGACCTGGGCCTGGGCTTCCAGATTTAAAGAGACAGAGAAGTGAAAGGAAATTCCACCAGCTTTTATCCAGGTGGATGTAGGACAAATCAGTTTGTTTTTTTTTTACGGACTACATTTGAATTGCAAACACCAAGGAACTGTCACACTGGCCTACTTCAGTTTCTCCTTAGCCAATTACAAGACAACAAAAAAGTAGCAAATCACAAGTATATATCACAAGTACTAATGACTTGAACATGTGTTTGGAGTAAATGTAAATATTCCAGTCTCTGAATGAGCAAAGCTCTTAAGCATAGGCTTAATTTTATCTCCCCTCAATAAATCATTTTTAAGCATGTACCTAAATATAAGCCCCCGTTTTACTCCCATTAATACTAATAGGACTTAAACATATGCTTAAAATTAAACATGCACTTACATGCTTTGCTGAACCTGGCCCTGAGATACCATGATTACGTGACTGGTGAAGTAGCTAAGATAGATTATTGGACGCAGTACAAATTGTATGTGGTTCCCCAAATTAGACAAGTTTAATCAGGGAATCTGAGCCATCTGGGGTGGATAGACCCATCACCCGAGCTGATTGTGCCTTGTAGGTTTTCACTGCAACAGAGAGAGAGGCATGCGGGTGCCATGCAGTGAGACCACACCGAAACACAGCCTAGCCCCAAGCACCCGGCGACCCAGCACGGGCGAACGGGGGGTTGCGGGCCAGCTCCGACCGTGGCTGCCGGCTGCCTCCCGCTCTTCACGCGGGGCTGCGGAGCACACCACTTGTTAGGAGGGCTTCGGATCCCCAGATCCCCAACCAAGTGCATTTCTATGTCGATCAGAATCCTCTCTTTTTTCTTGACATGGGATAAAAGGAGTATTTCACATATACACGTACGTATGCAGCCTATCCAACGTACTTACTGCATTAATGCTGAAGAGCGCAATAAAATGACTTCCATTCTTTTTATTGTTACACCTTTCAGTGTAATAAAATGATTTTTAATGAAAGAAAATGCTCCTTCAGCTTACAAATTATTTCTTCCATTTACAAAATACAGGTTATCAAAAATCCAGAAAGGCAAAACCAGGAACTAAAAACACATAAATTGGAGGGGGGGGGAAGCTCAGCAAAATTTCTACTTACATGTTAGCTTCAGACATTTTTAATCTGTAAATTATTTTTACGTTAATTTTGGAAGCTGCTCATCTCACAAAAGGGTCGCACCTAATGCTGACACCGTGCTGTGCTGAAAGCTTAGGACTCACCCATACAAGTTGTTCCATGTCTGCGGACCCCAGCGCTCAGCTGAGCCTTACCCATGCGGTAAGCCACAGAAAATATCTTCGGAAAAACGCGGGTACAGTGGTTCCCTACAGCGCGGCAGCGCGACCCCCCGTACTGATGGAGCGGGTGCTGGGTTTCCTAAGGACGGCGTGGGGCACCTGTGTCATCGCTCAGACACACATCTGCTGTTTAACAGATTCACCACAAATCTGCATGACTATTTCATATTTAATATTCTGCCTCTTTGCGGATCAGGTTCTGTGTGTTTCTCTATATGTATTTCTACATATATTATAATAAGATTCTACACGCCTCATAAGAAGATTAAGTCATTTAAGAGCCTTGAAAATCCCATAGTAAAAATTTAAGTAGGACAGTAAGAATTTGGGTTACCACCTCTTACTGGCAGACAAAGTAAACACAGTTACATCCTTGCTTTTTAAGCGGTTGATTTAATTACAGTGTAGGGCTTTTGGGGAAGGTTCAGCCTTTTCTGCTAAAATACAACAAAAATAAAATGTTTTAGCATGATGTATATGAATTCAATCCAAATTTAAAATTAGTGAGAAAGAGATATGAGCTCCAGTTGGTGTATGACTGAAACAAGAACATCGGTAACTCCAGCACTTCAGCATTCATTTATCCCCCAAAGAGTGGGAAAAGCAAAACAGCCCTAAACTCTTTCAACAGCGTACAGGTTGGATAGTGCATGGACTTCCGTAGCAGCACAGCTAAGATGCTCCTTTCAGCTGAGGCCAGAGCGGTGGGCAGCGCGCACGGGGTGGCAGGGAGCCCCGGGCGCTCGGGAGCCGCGGGCTCTGCTGGAGGCTGGCTGCCGCGAGCAAGCGGCCCCGCTCCTGCCGCCCACCGAGCTGCCCACCGGCTTGGCAGCAAGACGAGAGAGCGGCGATTAAAGAGGCAGGACGCTGCCGACAATCTCGAGAAGCGGCGACTCTTGGCTGCTGCCAGCTTTCTGTGGATGGCCTTCAGCATCCGGCTGTGGAAAGAAGAGCTGCAGGCTGGCAGTACCCCTCTCGCAGGGCGCCCACCACCGTCTGCACACAGAATTGTCACATCACGGGTCTTCTACTTAATGGAAATGTGTAAACTAAATTAAACCTAGAGAAAAAACAGACACAATACATCTGTTCTAAGGGAGATTCTTCAACTCGGGGAGAAAGCCAAATTAAAAGGCTAATAACAGGAATTATTAATGGGAGGGGGGTGCTTAGGGTAGACAGAAGGCTTTGAACCAAAGACCTGTGGCTCAACTGTTGCCCAAACCTAGAAACACACAGTAAAACATTTTTTCCCTTTCCTGCAAGCCCTAGACAACTTAGCGCATGGAAGCAGGCGCTGGATCCCGTCTGACACAGGGCACCTCAAAGAAACCCCTGCTAAGACGAAGGGCCTGCAGGGCAAAAAGAAAAATGCTCCAACAGCCACCGACTGCCTAGGTCCTTTTCTTCTATGTTCATTTTTGCCTCCAGACCTCAGCTCTGTAGCTCTTTCCCAACTAGCCCCACAGCACACAGTTTCTAAATGGAAATGCTTCTTTAAAAACAAACACACACACACACACACACACACACACACACACACACACACACACACACACACACCCCAACCTTGACTTTTCTGGGGCTGGCTTGCTTCTGATTCCATTTTTGGTCCATCTTTTTTGCATACGGATCCCCAAAACCACAGGTAAACATGCTGGGGCTGAGGAACAGATGCTGTTTGTGGCAACGTTTTGATCTTAAAGTTATTGGTCCCTTGGAGCAGGGGAAAATGCAAAACCCCTACATCTAAATGTCCTTCCCAGAACAGGTGCTTCTGTTTGACTGCATGGGGTTGAAGACACCAGCTTCTCTTAGAAGTTTTTCAGAACGAGAAACAGCCAAAACAAAAAATCTAGCACCTCCTAAAATAATCTGCACAACTGTTTTTCCAGTCTAAAAAGTGCTTCTGCATATTTTTTGAGTACATGGTTTGTGTCAATGTATTTCCTGCCGAATAACCTGTGATTTTGCCAGCAGCTAAAATGTGTAAAACGCTTGGCTTTCCTGTGACATAATTCATAGGCTGACTAACGCAGAGGAAAACAGCCTAATTCCACAAGTTATTTGGCATTTGAAACTTGCACTGATTTCTGACACTCACAAGGCTTTTCCTAGTGGCAGGCAAAGACTCAGTCTGCTATTATTACAATCACTTGTTACTGATTTACCTCAGTATGTTGGCATTTTCACTTCAAATGCCAAAATGCAAGCTTGCTAAAGACCTTCACCACATCAGTGCCCATTTAGCCATGCTTACCAGCAGCAGCCTGCCAGGATTCCGCGAGACAACGGATCTCAAGTCAGGACTATAAAAATGAGATCATACACGCAGTAATTTACTGCATATGGCTGCTCTGCAAGGTTTGCCGTGAAGTGTTTTTTGGTTTTGCAAGGTCAAATCATCTCTATAAAGTTGTATTGCGGTGTTTATCAAGACTGTTTTCACATTACGTTTGCTCAATTTTACAAATAAAATAATTTTCATAAGAGGTTTTCCCCTGAGATTTTAAGCATTTCTAAGACTGTTTTCCCCTGGATTTTAAGCATTGCCCACCTTCACCGTGATGGAAATCATGTTGTGCGATGAGAAGTATGTCAGAGGAGGCTGCCAAAGCAAAGCCATCATCAGTAATGTCACATCTGAAAGAAGCTTTATATAAATCACTCATGTCCTAGGTAGCTTGAAGTCATCTAAAATGAGGCTCTAGCATCTTCTTTCACTCCACAATTAGCAATAAGGAGAGAAAAACTTCTATTAAGACTCTGAAGTCTACCGTACAGTCTACAGCATTGATTCAAGAAGTGATTTTGAAAAGTCAGCAAGCAGATACATACCAAGCTGCAATAGCCTGTGGCCATAAAAATACTCAGTAACCCAAGGAAACAGAAAAATTGTATTAATTCAAACCTTGTTTTAGCTGCCAGACTGAGGCGCAGAGGCTCAGATGTGAGGAGATGCTTAAGAGCACCTGGTTGCTGCTTTTGCTTTGCCTGAGTTAGTTTGCTGCTTAAGATGTCTGGCACCACTAAAGACACCAAGAGTGACAAGAGAAATATCTGACCCAGAATTGCTAGTCTGAACTGTCTGAGGCTCTTCACAGATCAGGCATGAAATCTAGGTAACCATAAAAGCTTCATTGTGTTGGTCTTTCTCTCTTTGCTATCAAAAGCATGGTTTAAATCTAAACCACTGACAAACCTCAGTGGCAATTTTATGTATATTTTGTTATTCCTTTAATATAACAGGCTAGATAGTGTGCATTACTTTATTTAAAAAAAAAGAAAAAAATAAAGATCAGGTCTTACTTCTCTTCCTCTTCTCTCTCATAGCTACACTTCATGGAACCTTTTCTTATAACTTGTTGCTGAAAAACTACTTCTCAAAAAAGGAGTTGTGCAAAATTTGGTCCAAATCTTAAAGTATTTCTATTTTAAAAAATTAAGAACCCTATCTACACTTGTATTATATTGAAATTAGTGGATTTGTTAAATAGAGATATGAAAAATTTACAGCAAGATAATTAAACATTCTAAACTGGATTGGAGGGTATTTTTTAGTATTTGATTTGATTGTTAGTTGTTTGTGAAGTGCTGACAGGCATATGAAAGTGGGTACTGAAAAGCCAGCCTTTTAAAAATGTATTTAATTGGGGAATTTGAGGGAGATTTTTCTCAGTAATCTTTCAATAAACTTGTGCTCTCTTAGAGCTCACTGTTGTGTGTGCATCCTGCTCATCTGTCAATGCATTTGTTTGAAAATGTCTTTTTTTTTTGGCAATATTTCTTTAGACAGTAAAACTGAAAAATTCATTGCAGTCTTTAGCAAGTATTCCTAAATAACGCATTAAAATTTCTTCAATTATGCCTTCATCAGCTTAAGAAGAACCAAAGAAAATTGGTACTAAAACAAGGAGACATTGTGTTAGGAATGAAGGCCAGTAAACTGATTCCTTTTTAGACAAAGCTGAAAAACATCCCTTTAGTTGTGGCGAGCAGCACAACAGAACCTGCTCTAATCATATACAGATGATGGGAATTTGTCTAATGTTTTATGGTGAATCGTTGATGAGGCCTGCAGAAGGAAAATTTGTAGAAATAAAATCACCTTGACAGTAAAGCACTAGGGTCAAAAAGCAAAGTAAAGTCAGTGTTCTTAGCTTTAATAAAAACAGTATGATCTGTCATCAACACAGCGTTTTTACACTCTTGGACAATGCACTCTGGGAGCTCCTGCTGGGTTTCATTTGATTTTCAGCAACCCCAACAAAGGACAGCTTACGGCTGGTAATTCATTATGACAGCAGAGAAGTTATAAAAATACACGTTTAGATCCCTGTAAATAAACAGCCCACACTGCTATTTTCAACACAAAAACTGTTAGCCAGGCAGGGTAAAACTCACTCCTGAACTATAAAGTAGATCTGTTTGACATTTTTTCAGCTGTGAACCTGATTTTTAGTATTTATTACTTAGTTTCTTGGAGTTAGTCTGCCTTCTGTACTACAAGGGTGTTCAAGGCACATTTTGCGGTAAGAAGGTTCACAAAGTGTAAAGAGGAATTGTTAAATACCTGAAGGGACTATACATACATTGCATCACTGTCTAAATACTGACTGTGCAAGATCCTAAGGCAAAACAAACAATGGAGTAATTGAAAACATCTATGAACTAGATAATCATAAAAGTGGGGTGATAGCCAAAAGGATATAACAGTTCACTCTTCAGTGCTTGATTTTACACTGGTGTTAGTCCAGTAAGAATGAAAACCAGGAAGGAAGAGAGGAAAGAAGAGAAAACAAAAATGGAACTAGAATGAAGAGAGCATTTCAATGCTAAGCTTCGTGACAACAGGCCAGTTTCACAGAAACCAGCCCCAGTCAGCAGTTCTGAGAAATCTGGACAAAAATATTCTCAGAATATGTACATGTGCTTAAATGTATATATGTTGAAAGCTGCAACCATTGGCAAAATTATAGAGATATCGTGTAAAGATCACTTGAAGTGAACACCATAGCTTATTTAGAAAAATTTCTAAGGACTTGTGTGGATTCCTGTAAATATGCTGTTTCCAAATCAGGGCTGCTGTATATGTCACACTATGCACATCAGTAGATCAAGGGGTGGACTGGTGGAGAGCATTTGCAGGAGTACGACCTGTGGCTGGGTGATCTACAGCTGCAGAAGTCCGTATTGCACACAGCATGCTCCTGGCAAAGTGCAGTGTTACTGGTATAGCTGGTTCAGCTGGCGGCTAGGACTGGAGCAACAGAGAGCACCGTTTTGCCAGAACAGCTGCGTCCACCTCCGAAGTGCTTTATTAGTGTCATATACCTGCATTGCTGCTCCAGCAAAGTATAAGCAAACCTAGTGTCAAAGGAACTATGTTATCACAGAGCAAGGTCTTTTAGAAAGACTTACGTACTCAGGTAGGTGCTTTGGGAATGCTCCATGTAATACAGCTAGTAGAGGTGATACACACACACACACGTATACTGAGACTTGATAATTACCAGCTTTCTAAAGCTATTAATGATTCCTTCTGTCGTGATTTTTGAGTTGCTGTCTGAACCTCACATATGCCTTCTCCCAAATCCAGTAATTTAAAAAAGTGACTCTGATCAAAGAATAAAGGTTAAGGCACCTGCATATTGGTCACTACTGAAATGCTGTATGTCTAACAAGAGACTCACTGCTGCAATAATTAGCCATTCTTTATCTATCTTTGTGACTTTTCTGTGAATTAGAAAAGAGTAATTGCTGCTGTTTTAAGAAGGGGCAAAAGGGCTCTGCCCAGCCAGCCACTGTACAGAGGCCTTTTGCATGCTATCAGCAACTCTCCTGCCTCGTCACAAGATCTGAAGCAAAGATGATGATGTCCTTGCAGTTTGGGGAGAGCCTGGTCATGTCAGAGCACCCCAGCTGTGCTTGCCCATGAGAGCACACTGCCGGAGAGCTGCAAATGCCTGAGAAACCAAAGCTTGCCCACGGTATTGCCAGCAGGGTCTGGGTGCAGTAGCCGCTCTGCAGAGCTGGAAAGGTTTTGAGGTTTGATTCAAATACTCAAATTCCAAATCCCACTTTAGATACTGAAGTCCTTCTCTCCAAGATATTTGGATTCCTAAGTCACTTAGATGCTGTGATACTAACCTGAGCAGTATCTGAACATGCTAGAAGTCTACGATGGAGCAAAGAACTGAAACAATTTCCTGAGTAACCTAGTAATTCAACACTGGCATGTTACCAAGCCTTCACTTTACAAGATCAGCAACTACACATTGACCCTGATCTTTGCTCATTGTCTTCCAGTTCATTCTCTACAATTAAACTGCAAAAACTTAATGCAACACAGACTTTAAAAATAAGATTTAGCTTTATGAGGAAAAATAAAGAAATGACAAATCCCTGAAGGGAGTTTAGGCTGAACAGTGAAATGATGCAAAACCAATTGACCTCATTATACGAATTATACTTGTCTCCTGAGAAAGAAATTCTTCCTTATCAGGTTTCAGGTGCATGGGAACTTCCACTCTCCTCTCAGGCATTTGGAGAAACACACCTAATGGTGCTTTTCCTGTGGGTAGTAACAGGGTTAATTTTCCCAAAATGCACTGAAGTGCTCAAAGGCACCGCAGCCTGACAAGAGTGACCTCTACTAGAAGCATCCTGTGCAACATGCTGAGCAGCTGATTCATCCGTCTGCTTTGTCACCGATTCTGTCATTTTCCTCACGGCCTTTTGAGCAGGGAGCAAAGCTCTTATACGCTGACCCGAGCTTCTGTCCAAGTTTCAGCTCCCTCTCTGGTTTCTGGAAATTTAATTTGCAACTCCATGCATGTTTATTTTTAAACATCCGAGTGGTGTCTGAAGCATCACAGCTTTCAAAAATGGCAACAAGTAGAAGTCAAAATTGTTCACTTTTTGGCACACTACCCACCTCCCTAAGGGTTCACCCCATGTTCTCCTCCCCTCCCAATAAACAGCGCACAGCTCTTGTCAAAGAGCACGCGTGCAAAAGGCAGAGAAAGCAGGAACCTCCAACGCCGGCCGGAGCAGTCCGATCACTTACAATTTCACATTTTGTGCTCCCATCTCGGATACACACTTAGCATAGGTTTGTACCAAACTTGATGACAACTCCATAAAAGATATATTTGATGCTATTTTTCCCTCTTAGAGAGGCCTCATCCTCAGAAGTCTGGCTTTAATGGGGCTTTTACATACAGAACCACAGCAGAAATGAGCCTTTGTGGAACAGCAAACAACAGCTCAGCTAACTTCAGCCCCGTGATATTTTATGGAACTGGCAATGATTTCATGGGCAAAGATAGCTCTGAGGACTAGCGTAACGTGAAGTGATAGCCTGGCCCAATAGAAATCAACAGGAGTCTTGCCACTGCCTTGAACAGAGCCAGGATTTCACTCACTACATACAGAAGTAGGAGCTAAAGATGAGGGAAAAGATCTTACATAAATCATCTCACAAATAGGAATGATCGATTTTCTTTCAGTCCTCCTAGAAGGAAAAATGATTATGCTTTTTAGCTGTCAGAACAAAACGCCAAGGTAATTCATAAGGTATTACATTAACACATATAAAACAAAATGAAAACCAGCTCCAGAGTATGACCTTTCACTCCACCAAAAGCTGTAGCAAGTGTATTGCAGGCCAAATTAATACCCATTCTACTAGGCAAATAAATTCAAAACAGCAAGTCAGTCAGACTCGATACTCAACGTGTGGGGAAACAAGAGCTTCAGTTCTAAGACATTGATCTGAATAGGACTCAAGCCAGGAACTCAAAACACCAGCATATAATAATTAAACATTTTTAAAATAATCTTTTAGAAAAAAAATGCCTTGGTGACATTAAAAAGGGAAGAGGCATTTTTAAAGTGTACCCTGTAACACCACAGTGTTGTGTGCAGTTTTGGAGTCAAGTCCAGGATTTTATTATCAGCTCCCAGATCTGAGCCTTCCTGTGTCTTCAGGCAGCAACATTAGGAATCCCACTTGTGTATGTACGCTTGGATACACATAGCTAAAGAAGGCACAAAGACGTCTTTAACTGGCAGAAGTGGTATGGTAAAGGGAATGAAAATTCCAAAAAATAATTGTGATGTGCTTCACAAAACAAATCTAGTCAAATTCCATAAGAATTAAACCAAAATCCCCCAAAACCTTAAGAGTGAAATAAATTGGGCTTACGTAAAAATGTAAGAGGGAGCTTTTCAATTCTTAACTGAACAAATGGTGTAGCAAAGTATTTATGTTTTAAGTACAGTATACTGCATAACGCCATACAAACAGAGGAAGTATATTTACTATAGAGCAGACAGTCTGCTGTAGCTCTTCAAAAGCAGATATTTAAAGTTTACTTTCACATGGGTTTTCACTTTTTGACCTGCTCTTGACCTGGGTAATACTTGCAGACCAGTGAGTTTAAGAAGGCCTGGGATCTATTAAAAGAGTAGTAGCTTGACTTTTACTGACTAGCACGCTGATGCTTTAAAGTAAATGTTATGGTTTGTCACAGGAACCAATTTGGTTACCGTTTGTTCTTCCTGCCCCTGCCTGCTGATATTTTTTCAAGTGTTTTTCATTCTTTAAATTCTATAAAGAAATATGCATGCTGTTATTTTAAACTTCTGTATCTTTCTTTTGAGTAGTTCATATTTAAACACTGGGCAGTACACCCAGAGTTTAACCCAAGTGCCAGTTGGTAGGACTTGAACTCAAAGCACGCTACCATAATGTTCTTCTTTTCTGACCCTGCAGCTGTCACTGTGAAAGACCCCACTTACCAGATTTTTAAAAGCATAAATGGCTCCAATTCATCAACGCCTAAATTAATTAGAAGGGAAGCAGTATGCTGTTTGTAAATATTTTATTGAGGGGAAAAGATTAGTGTTGTCACCTGTTTAAATTTTCACTCTATTATTGGTCTTGTTAACTCGAGTATTTCCTCTTATACTTTTCAAGCTTTGTACAATAATAGTTTTTTTGCTAGCTATGTCCAAAAAATGAGAAACTTAGAAGCATTTGGCCAGACAGGAACCAGATCCATCCCCCTAATCTTCCAAAGGAGAATTTAGTAATGCCCATCTTTAATTTGCTGTCTTAGTAATAGTTCTACTTTGTGTGATATAACAAAAAGATGCACATTTTTCCCCCTTAAAAATGCACCATCTTAAAATCTCAGGTCCACCCGCAGAAGCCTCAGTAAGCCTCAAACGTACCTAACAAACTGCTCGAGAGGCTCTGTGGTTCTGGGGCAGGAGAGTTGCGTGTAAAATGGAGGAGTGACGCAGCCTTCACCAGAGACCAGCGGATCCTTGGCATGCAGCAGGGAGAGACTGCTGCGGCCATCAGGCTGAGCCCCGCTCCGCCTGTAAAGCGCTCGGCTCCAAGGGGCAGGAGTTGTGTAAATCCTCTGACTTGTACTTTTTTTGATGTCTCATTTTTATTTGCCTCACAACAAAGGGCTTGTGTACCAGCGATGACTTATGTCCCAAAATGGTATCAGCCGTGTAAGTTTATGTTCACAAAACTAATCACCTGCGGGCTCCCAGCTCCGTGCCGGAGGGGAGGGAGCGCCAGCTGGGACCTGCCTCTCCCGCTACTGCAAGTTTATTGGCTTGATTCTTCCCTGAATTATGGCTGATATTATAGAAAGGGGATTTTCGGTGGACTCTCCTCCAATATTGCAGAATCAGTCAAACAAAAGAAAAATCTCTAGGTTTTTGAAGTTATCTATGTGGTTATCTCTTAAATAGCAAGGAAGCCAAACTCAAGAGGGTTTGTCTACGGCAGAGCCACTGACTAGGAAAGCTGAAAAATTCAGCTAAGGAAACATTAGCAACTCTGAAGAGTATTGATGAAAATATCCTATCACAGCCTGCAAACCCTTCAGAAATGAGAGAGGGTGAAAAAACAAGCATGAAGGAGCTAAGCTGCTAAGCAAGAAGATGCAAATGTTTCTCATTTCTCCTCATCATCTTTGGTGCTTACAGAAATCTGGAAATGGTCCTGCTTGCGGCCAGAGTTTTTAAGGTCTTGCCTCCATTTCTAAGGTGTAAGTTGAAGACTGCTCATTTGCCTCTTGTGGCAATTTGTCCTTCATAGCTTAGATCTACAACAAACAATAAAGGCAAATTTCAAATCTGCAGAAAAATGATATGCTTTAGGGACCATTAAAACAGACTTAGTTGGTGCAATTAAAGCCAAAGGGCCGTTTCGGTGAATAATTAAAGCAGGCTTTTCTCATGTCAGTTCTCATCCTTACTAGCAATAAGAAGTCACTATCACACAGTAGCCGTTCAGGTCCATACTCGCAAAGCATTGGTGCAAGCTACTGCCACGGGAACTTTTCTGTGCACTGAAAAACATACGCAACTTGTGGATAGGCTTAAGATGTATTGTGCCACATAAATTACCTGTATTTGCTCGTCTGAAAGTAAAATGCATAATGGGAATGTGACAAAGTGAGGTGGAGACTGACATACGTCAAAGAAATCACACACTACGCCACTCTGTCTTTTCTGGGATGTAAGATAACGTCGTTGCCTTTAGTAACCTATTTAAAGTAAACCCAAGCAGTGCAACTAGGCCACACTTCTGCAAATAGTTCTCTGTTGCACTGTATGAGACTGTTTACTTGTGCAAGTAAAAGTATTCATTACTGCAGGCAATACAAACCCACTTCAGATTTTGCAGACTACTAAAGGGAAACGCAAAAACAAAACAAAACAAAACGCATGCCTTGCATTAAAGAGCAAATAACACCTGGAATATTTACAGCTTCTCTTTAACTTCATAGTCAAACGTTGCAAATACTTGATTCAGTTTGGTGGTTTACAGAGGGCAGTTTAAAGAGAACGAGCATAGTAATATTTAAAAACATGTATTTTCATTGTTCATCTGGTTTTAATGAATAAAAGGGAAGAGAAAAATTATTGACTAGAATTTTCAGTTTTCCAAGCTGAAGAATCATTGCCATTCAGCCGCTCAAACAAAAGCCAAGAAACTAACCAAATACTGCTGCTGTTCATATCTCTGACAAGCTGCTAAAATCACCAAAAAAGCTACCTTCAAAATAATTTATGTGAACAACGATCTCTAAGATTTTAGAAACATAATTTGTGAGTAAAGGTTAAAAAGATCAGTACTGCACTAGAGATAAGAATTTTTTTTTTTAAAAAAAGGCATCTTTCACACACAGAATAGGCATACAACTGCACGCAGAGTGGTTACTCCACCTCCAGATATTTCCTGGTGTAATGGTGATTGCACACATAAAAAGATCAGTGATAGATAAATGGAGTCTCAGTGAATTACCAGCAGGACCGTTGGTTTCTGGAATTTATTCTGAAGCTAAGATTCAAATTCTAAGTTAAAAACCATTAAAAGAGTGATCAATTTGTTGACGAGATCAGCTGGGATTTTGCAGTCGTGAGGACGGAGTACTGGAAAGACAGCGTTTCATTCTCAGTAAATCAACCCACTAACTGCAAAAGGGGATGGGTTTGTGCAGCTGGAGCAGAGATGGACAAAAAGCCATAACATTTAATTCAATTAAATTATTTTGTCAACAAGAGCAAATGGATGTTTCTTTTCTTAACTGAATTGGAGAGTGTTGGAGCGGGCAGGACAGGCTCATGCTGTCTCAGCTGGTATATTTAAAACTGGAAATTAACACAAGTCACAACATTTGGTTTCGAATCCCAATGTATATTTCCAGGTTTTAGACTGTGATGGTGTTAACATCTGGGATTTGAGTTGAGGCTACTGTAATGCTAGGAATCAGTCGTAATGTTTAAATCCAATAGTAAGTTGCTCTCATATTGTAATAGGATAAGTAAGCAAGTGCCGAAAAGCTAACAATTTACTCAAACTTTTACCCGCACCAAACACTGGTTGGAATCCTGAAGTGTGAGAACACAGCTCACTGCTGCTCTCCATCTTGACGTGGAGTTAAAAGCGAACCAAGCAAGTTTGACCCCCCAAATACTTGCAGCTAGGACCAAAGGCGCAGAAGTAATTTTTAAAAAATCTCATAATCTAGCAAGCAAGGCCTTATCACAAGAGACACGGCTCAGCTGCGTGGATCAGAGGGCCCCCTTCCCTTGCTCCGTGGAAAGCAATGGGAAATCTGCCACTTCATTTCAGTGTAACCAAACTTCAGCCCAAAGCTCTGATGCAGGAAACGTGTCATCTCCTTCATATCAGGTTATAGGATGCACGGTAGGACTGAGAAGTGCCAAAGTATCAACAACAAAAATCCACTTGTGAGAGTTTGAAGAAAATTCTGAAATAGCAAAAAAGCTGAGTTGACATTTCCCAGCCTTCTCCTCAAGTCAGTTTGCCCACTTTTCCTAGATTCTGACTATACACTTTGAACAGATTCCAAACTCCAGAAAAACAGGTAAGGACAAATGTAAACGATTCATTCAAGTGTTTCTCAACCTACAAGATACCATTTGCCAAGATCTTCTCTATGTAAAGATCAAGAGAAGCCAAAGCTTCGCACTGAACGTTACAGCAGGGCTACCTGGTAACCAGATCGGACTCCACAAGCAACCTTGCTTAGAGGGAATGCGTGGGGAAAAATGACAAGCAGGAAATTAAAGCAAAAGAACTACCCACCTTTTAAAATGAACCCAGAAAACGGGAAATTTAGAGGATTTGAAAATCAAATGGACTTCCTGGATCAAAGCACTGTAAAGGGGATATAGACTCTTTAACCTTTAGGTAGCCAGTTCAAAAATCCAGCTGAGGTCAGAAGGCACAAAAGGTTATCATCCTCTAACGACATTTGCAAACTTAATTAAAGTCTCCATCAAACTTCTTATGTCCAACCCTATGCACAACCCTAACTTCCACTAGAGACAATAGCAAAACTCCTATTGATGCAGCATGGAGCCAGCCTTATAAATAGGCATCATGTCAATGACTAGAGATAAGGTTATTTAAAAAATAATAATGCTGAACACACACCAGATGTAAGGAGATTCTGGATCTAGACACGCATTTCACATTTTTACTTCCAATGACATGAGCTGTCTTGCTAGGAGAGGAAGCTGAAAGGAACGAAGGCCCAAACTACCTTAATTGAAGGAATCGGACTGCCCTTAGCAGGATGAGAACCATTTGGAGGGCAGGAGAAGGGGGAGGGGTAAAAAAAAAAAAAAAAAAAAAAAAAAAAAAAAAAAAAAAACTTGGAGCGCTAATAATAAAGCTGTATTGAACCTCTGAAGGCAGATAGCTTCCCCTCTTTCATGAACAACCTGAGTCTTGATATACAGTATCCCAGGCACAAGCAAAATCGGTTGTTACATCAGCATGGCTTTCTGTTTTAAATGATGTTTCAGTTTGCAAACGCAAACAGAAGATGGAAATGCCAGCACTGTGCGTTGATTCAGTAAGACAAGGAGAGATAATGCTGGGGCCTGGGTGAGCCATAACTCTTTGGGAAAGAGATTTGTGCTCATTTACACAATTACACGTTGCCATTTTTGACACAAGTACACAAAACTCTGCATTACAGGCCCAGGTCCCATTTGGCTAACAAGGACTTTGCACCTAAACTACTTATGCTATGAAGGCTGCATTATGCCAAGGGATCGTGAAGAATATATTGTTTCACCCTCCTCACTATTTACCATTCCAGTTTTCCTTGGGCGTAACAAACTGAATGGGCTGAAAAGGGGCAGAACAGACAAAACCTGGGAGAAAAAATCAGTGGGTGTACTGAATAAGAGGTTTGCCTGAGGACAAATGTAGCAGGTCAGCAATAGAATATGGAATAGAACTGGATTCCTAAATCCCAGTCCAATACATCATTCACTTGGAGATGGGGAGGGGCAGGAAAGGGTGGTCAAAATAAAAAAAATAATAATAATTTTTAAAAAAATATCAATCAGTCAAACTAATATTTTGTGAGGGGAATATGCTAACTGGAGTCTTTACATGGGTCTGAGTTGGGAAGCAAAACTGCTCAGCTCCCTTCTTGAAAACTCCTGTCCATTTTTCAGTGGATTACCATATTTGCATTTGCTGTTGGAGCACCTTGAAACTCTGCTCTAAGCAGTGGCTCAGCAAAGAGGAATAAGTAGAGCAAGGATAACAAAAAGAATCAAAAATCTGATTTTTAAAAAGTGTAAAATTTCAGCCTCCCATCCAGCTGAAGTTCCCCCTGCACTTCATGGGAAACTGCATTTCTTCGCCCCTCTAGTTTCCTTATATTGTTGTGATCTACTTCAAAGCCCCTGTCATTGACTCAGATTGAATATTACCTTAAAGATTCACAAGAGTTAGAAAAACTGGCACACAGATTCATTACATTTCCTAAATTTTGTATAATACGAGCATTCTCTTGAGTAGAAAATTGAGTGTTTAAGATAAAACCAAGAGTCCTTTACTAAATTAGGCTTGAGATTTATACACTAAAGGAAATAGCAGCATCTTGGAATTTGCCCTGAACTGAAGATGAAAAAAAAAGATTAAATCTTTTTCCACCAACTCAAAAAGTCAAAAAATACTGTGGCAATCAAAATCTCTTTTTAATAAAATCAAATATTGTTTTCTTCCTCATTTTCCTTTTTAGAATCTGAGGTTTCCATTTTAATAAACCATGGTTATATATTTGTCTGTCTGCTGTTTATTCCTCAGAAAAATTCTGAGGAGATAAGCATATATTTTTTGTAGAAAATTCTCTCTTTATTAAACAACAGGCATTGATGGAAAAACATTCCACCAAAGAACTGCACTAGTTTTCTGCTAACCAGCTGTTCTTTCACAGTTAGAAAAAATAAACTCACACAGTAAGAACAGTTTTGTTGTTAGAAATATTGAAAATATGAAAATGTAAACTAGAATATCTTTTTAATTATTTATTGATGTTAGAAACCAAAGTATGTGTTGTCATTTATATGCTGAACTGTTTACAGTACTTGTCTTCCCTGAGCATCTGAAGACCTCTTGAGAAACCAACGGGGGAAAACCAGAAAACAGGACTTCATTCCCAGCATTCCTTTAAGTTTGCTGCAGGAGATAACCCAGACCTATTTGTGCAAAATCTCACTGATTTTCAATAGTTTCCTACGGAAATGACAGCTTATGGTGACATGAGACATCTGACACAAGATCTGCATCTTATTGTGGGTTTTGGAAATGGACATGGTAGCTTGAAGGACTTCTGGGCTGAATCCTCTTAAGATTTATTGCCTCTGCAGAACCTATACGTAGCTTCTGATGCCATGTGCCCCATGCGACCCAGTAACCAGTTCTGCAGCAGTCAATGAATGGAAAAAGACGGAGAAATTCCTCAGATAAGATTCTGCCATTTTTCTATCCAGAGAACTGCTTAAGCTTTTTGCCTCCATCTCTCATCTCATTAAAAGCAGAGGGTAACAGCCAAAAGCATAAATTAGTACCTGAGAAAAGGGAAGTGTTGTAGAGACCAAAAGCTCCACACCTTTTCTGATACGAAGGAATCCTGAATGGTCACCGAGATTTGGAACTTCTTTGTAGACAAGTCTCTTTTCTGTTGTCGTGCTGACCAGTCTCAGTCAGATCGTTCATCAAACTAATTGCTTTAAAGACAAGCATTCTTAGGCAATCTGTTCCCTCTCCGTACTTCCCATTACCGTCACTGGAAGTTATGTGTGCAGATGAAAATGATAACAGGCCTCTAGTGCTCTCAGAATATTCCTTTCTAAACAAACATCGAAAACTTCAACAGCAAACGTAGCTCATCTCAGTCCGACCTGACAATACTCTGAGCAAGAGAATATAAGAGAAACAGCCATGTCAAACAAGTGATTCCAGTCCTTTGTTTATCCAGAAAGTTTCAGTGATGATTAAATATTCAACCTAAAGTCTGGAAATCCATATAGCGATTGCACCCATACTGCCAGCTGAAGACAAACGTCACCATCACCAAGTCCTGCAAATACTTCCTAGCCTCTGTCATTCTGCTGCTGTCAGATAGAAATGAATTTCACATCAACAGACGTAACTGCTGAACTAAACCAATATGCAGTTTATACAGAACTACCTGCAGAAAGTTAAGGAGCAGAAATATTCTTGTGCCTGTTCTCAAAAATTATATATCATCTATCCAAGTGAAATATAACCAGTGTTTTAGGTTTTTGGCAAGTTATTCTAACCCTTAGCACACGAGTGTCATTCTTAACCTGGAAGGATGCGATACTTCCCGCGGGGTCCAACACCCAGCCGGGCAGCTGAGTATGAGGCTGTCATAAAACGTCACTTGACCACTGTGGATGTCCCAACTCCCAAGTAGACAGAGCCAGAGCCACTCGCCCCCTTCGGGCTGACGTCTCCCTCCATTCCTGAGGGACCCCAGCCTGACTGCGTGGCAGAGCAGGTGAGCTATGGGGGCTGTAAGCAAAGGGGGCCGCGTGAACAGCAAGGGTTTCCCTGGGCTTTGCCTGCCATGCACATTTCCTTGTTCGCATGGAGTAGTCAAGTGCTCGAGTCTTTGAAGAAGATGATCGCTGTGCACATTAGCTGACCATCTCTGCAGTGGGGCTCACGAATGGATGCGAATAAAACAAGATATGCCTAAAACCTCCTTAACATATTTCTCCAATACAAACTTGCACAGAAATAAAATATGAAAAGGGACACTATGCATCATGAGACTGTGACTTGTAAAATATTCAAGCACTATACTACTAACTAAAAGTAGATGAAAGATTGCATCCCAGCAAAAAATAAAGCATTTGACAAGATATAAAACTTTAAACAATATCTGAGAGTATAAAAGAACACACGCTTTTGTATTTCATCCCAGTAACTTTCAAATGTTTTTAGCTAGATCAAAATTAAACAAATTGACTTCATTGTTGCCAATGGTGACTTTGCTGACCTTTTTTCCATTACTATTATTGACTTTAGGGGTAAATTTGAGAAAATGGTACCTCTCAGTACAAATCTGCACTTAAGCCTACATTATGTTAGGTTCCTGTGTACTTCGTAATGTACTACAATGACAGGACCAGGCCCTTGATAGTATTTTAAGCTTCCACGTAATGTACAGTGATACTAGTGAAAGGATTTCTACTGACTTCAGTGATCAGTGTGACAGTATGGGGATATCAATATGTAAGAATACGTAGGTAAAGTAAACCTTGAGAAAGCTTGGCACTGTTAGAAATAACTACTTGGGCTACAGAGGACACAAATAATCTATTATCAAATAGAGTTAATAGTGTTATTCTGTAACAACTGTAATTAAATAGCTGAAGTAAAGGTTAATACATAAAAAAGGGGTCAAATTCAAAGAAGAATTCTAGCAGTTTTCTAGAAGCTCGTAATTAAGCTTACACGTCCATCTGATGCAAAAGTTAGTGTTCTGCTCTTGTAAATTAGGTGCTCTTCCCCACATCGGGTACACTTGAGTGTACTCCAGCTTGTGTGAACACATTTTTTTCCTGGCAATTTCCATTTCCAGTTAACATGAATTTTATATCACCATTCAGAAAGATATCACACAACCAGGTTGCTGAGGGCTCTCTCTTCTCTCCCCATTACTGATAAACACCCACAAGTGATACTAGAATGGTGAAACTTTTCAACACAGATTGATTCAGTCATCTTGGTATATTTGTATCAGCTTTGATAGTGCAATCAAGTTGCTGACAGCTCGCTTGTGTTATGTGGACTTTACTTTCAGCTCAGTCTTCATTTGGCGTCTGCAGCAGACTCTGTTCTGCTCCAAACTCTCAAGGATATTTTAGGTTCCACTTAAATATTAGCAAACCTTCAGTGAGACTAAGAGTCAGCATCATCTCGTTTATACACATTTTCTTCATCATACACTTGTTTCAGTGCCATTTACCTGCTGTCCCACTAAATTCTATACCAAAAGTCCAGTCTGTTCTGCAAGGCAACTACCGCTCATTTTTCCACCAGCCTTTTTATACCACCTATTTCACCCTTTGTGACATGCGGTTTATTTCATACATCTAGAGCAGGATTTTCTTTCTTTCTTAGTTTCCTACACAATATTTAGCACAGTTAGCTCCCAAGGCTTCTTGGGAATTTCTAATCTTAAGATAGCATTTAAAAAAATGAAAAGAAAATGCTGGTCAGGAGTCCTCATAAACACTTGGAATCCAATTCTAAAATACAGTCCCTTAAATTTTTTCACACAGGACCAGACATGTCGCAGGGGCATTCGGAAATATTTATAAGTTATTACAAAGAGATAAAAAAAAAGAAAAAAGCTGAAACCATCCCAAACGTTCCCATGCATGTTTGAGTCTACTCAAAATTCTTAAGATTCTCCCAGAAAACAGTGTTCTACCAATGCAGGGTCATGGTCTTTGCCCTCCACATTGCCCCAAGCATATTTACCATTATTATAAGACCTGTCATTCATCTCTTTAGATCTCTGGCAGAAAAAATGTTTAGCTATGTTATCTATTTAGACAATATCTTGATGCAGCAAGAAGGGCTCCCAAGCCTGTGTACATCAACCCCAGAGCATCTGCATTTTTGTGCTGGTAATTTCGTGACATTTTCAATAAATACAGGAAAACTCATCCTAACTTCTTTCAGTAAAGATGTTTTAAATGCATTGTACAAATACAGTGAATGCAAGCTCTTAAATGTCCCTGGCATAAGAGAAAAATCTGTGCACAGCATATATCATTGTATCCATTTGATAATGTACCCATTCTACAAACAATTTCTCAATATTCCCAGTTTACCAGAGAACTGGAAGTTTCACCATAAAATGATTTTCTTCTAAAAAACAAAACAGGAACTGTTTCTGATTTTTTTATACATAACATTTAATATTATAAAGCAATGATCTTTTCTGGATATTCTAAGCACTCATGTAAAAACTAATAACTGCTACACTGATATAGTGAATGTATAGTACAAGTCATGTTCAAGGCTAGACTCTCTTTTTCCAGACCTACGTTCAATTTGTTTGGTCACTTGATTGGCTACTCAGTTTCCCTTGTAAAGACAAGGTACTGAAGGGGAGTGCACAGAGAACATGGATTCATTGCTCTGACTTTAAAGGCTATACTGCATGTATTGAAAATACAGTACACGTGGGAGATACAGAATAAAGGATAATGACGATCTACGAGAACCTTAGCCATCTTTTTCAAGAACCTTAGCCATCTTTTTCAAAGTAAATTGAACTACTTTAGTCATGAAGCCCGCACATAATTCTTAGCATCTGCATATACTCGTGGAAGCAAAACGAACTGCATGCAAACCTTCAGGTGAGCCTCTCCGTTAGACTTTTACTCCTGAGGCCCTAAGTGCTCCATGAGCTCTAGCAACAGCAACCTGACTTGTGAACCTTGTTTACTGGATCAGAGTTAAAAGTCAAAGCAATAACCCTTTATATTATAAATGGGAAGGAGGAGACAGAAGGCACTCGGAGCTCTTTCTGTCTCCTGTTTTATCAGCACAGGAAGCATCCACGACACCTCCCCTCGTACTTCAGGATCGCAGGATAGGGCAATGGCCAGTACCTGTAGTCTTTCCTTTCCGAATCTGCCAGCTCGTTCCTGGCTCCAGCCTACTTGGAGCAGCAAGGCAGGAGGAGGTTATTCCAAGCTTTGGGGAAAGACTATGCGCATTTGCTCTTTTACCTGAAAGGAACCTCATGCCCACCTGAACAGGCGAGCCAATCTCCGGGACTTGGTCGTGGATAATAACTGGAGATTGCGCTTCGTGGCTCAGGGACTCCCATCCTTTGGTCCTTATCCCAAATCCAGCTGCAGAACTACCATCAACTTGTTCGCAAAGAACGCTTTTAAATGCTGCAAAGCCTCATCTGGAGCAGCAGAAACGGCACTTCGTAATTCTGCAGCCACCTGACCAAACAAACCTGTGACTGCTTTGCTAAGCCACACGCTCTCAGACACTCTGCTTGGCGTGTAGCTGTTTCTGCAACACAGAGATGAACAAGCAGAGGAGGTCTACAGGTTCTGGAGATTTTTTGTGTTTTTTTTTTTTTTTTGTTGTTGTTTTTTCCTTTGAAATCTCATGAAGAGTGTACAAGGAACCATCAACCATAGGGTTACTGGGTCCCAAGAAATGTTGGGAAGGGAAAGAGGAGGTTGTTACAGATCCAGCAGGGAGAATACCCATCAGATACAATATAAAAATGTGAGGTAAGATAGATCGTAAAAAGAAAACTTTCACATGTTAAATGACTAAAAGGGATGATACAATCTTCATTAGAGGGCAAAATATAAGGTGGAAATCAGATGATGAAAAAGTTGGGGAACAGCAACAAATCTGTAATGGAAAATTAACCCTGATCACAATTCAGAGAAAAATATGTAAATAAAAATAAGTAAAATCTGAAATTTAAAGGTAAAATTATTTTTAAGGGAAGGAATTGAGATACAGCTAAAATATTTTTCAGTCAAGTCCTGTGCCATTTTCTCAGTCTTTGTAAAATAACGTTAGACTGTGACTCTTCAAGGCATACACAGGACTAACGTTCATCCCATATAATCTTTCCTAGCAAATTACCCCTTTCACTTCAAAAGATTTTAAAACAGCATCATTTTTGTTGATCTGATCTATCAGCACGATTTTCCTAAAGGCTGGGTGTAAATCACTCTACGCGCACGGATCTGTAAACAGCACCGAGGGGGGATCGGCTCGCCTCGATTTAGGCGGCAGAGCCGCGGTAACGGGAGCGAGAGAAGGAGCACGAGCCATCGCCTCTCAGCCCAAGGGTTGTGCGAGAGCTCGGCTGGTGCAAGCTCAGGCTTGAACGCGGGAGCCGGGCTTCCTGCTCCCCGTCCTGAGCGACGCGGAGCATCGCCGAGGTATCTGGTGAATCTCCAGGGATAAGGTTCGAGCCTTGTCACTACAAATCACCCTCTGCCCAGCAATTTGTGCGGCAGCTTATAAGAGCAGTTAAACAAAGGAGTCGGGGGCCATCCTCTGGGCTGAGGGCAAGGCGGTTGCTACCGCGGAGAGGAGACCGCCAGATAAAAGCAGAGCAAACATGCCGAAGTTAACAGGGCAGAAAAGGCTCAACCTCCCTCCGATCCCGGCTGCGTTACCGGCGGGAAAAGACGGAGCGTGGGCTACGAACGGGTGAATACGCGAGGGCACCGGCGCAAACCGGCCATGCTGACATCTGCCGTCTTGGTTCAGCACTTGCCAGAGCAGGTGTGTTTTTCGGAAGCTCTCTGGAGGAAGGACGCCAGCATTCGTGCCCCGGGACCGTGTACAGGAGCGACTTTCTGCCACGCTTAACGGAGCAACTGGAAATTGATTTACACAGGGAAAGCTATATTTATAACAGAAATGGAAAGTATTTATCACAGATCAGATTGCTCTCTGCTATAATGATGCGATAACCATCAGCATTACGCAAGAAGAGATTTTGTCCCAAGGTCTTTAAAATGAAATCCTAGAAGCTGCCAAAAATCATGGAAAGAATTAAAAATTGATGCTTTGGAGAGTGTTAGTCAGAGGCTCCTAGGATATTTCCTAGTTGCCCTGGGTATTTTTCAGAGCACAGAATATAATTACGCAGCACTTGTGACAAACTGTCTGAAACTCAGCAACTCCAAAACAATTTATGATTCTACAAAAGCTAGGATACGCCTGAGGTCTTTCACCACAGTAAGCAAAGCTAATCAAAAGTCATAGCACTCCAGATGCCTTACCTGCCTTTTCCCTCCTCTAAAAGGCTTCTTGCATAGCAAAGTGTTGCACGCCTGGCAGATGCAGAGTTCTGCCACAAAAATTTCAGAATGCTCTTTATGATTCACCAGCACGCTTGCATAAGGCCAAATATCGCAGATCATAGAATGGTAAGGTTGGAAGGGACCTCTGGAGATCATCTAGTCCAGCCCTCAGCACAGCATCGTACGGGCACTGAACCCGCGACCTTGGCATTAGCAGCACCACGCTCTGACCAACTGAGCTAAACCTGCAGCCATCCACATACTTAGAATGGCATTTTGCAAAATATGTGAAGACTGAGACAACTTGACTGTACCAGCTGGTCACGTTAATACAGAACACGACACACCGACTGTGGAGACCAGCGCAAGGGAGGCTCCGAGAGAAGCGCCCAGCACCCTGGGTGGGCCGACAGGGCCAGCGCCAGGCGCACGGCGCTGATCGGCTGACTCAGGCTCTCAGCTGCCTGAAGAGGTTTAAGTGCTCGCAGCGCTGCTTCTGACCGCCACTCAGCCGTGCCTAGTGACACATCCCCACCAGACACCACACTGCTCCCTTACACAACCAGAATAGGGCCACGGAGACGGGTGGGAAGGGAGCAGGCCCCGCACGGGTGCTGGCCTCCAGGAGCCGCAGCACCCTCGGTTTCCACTCGACCGCGCGCGTGCCGGAGGAGGCACAGCAGAAAGGCTCGGGGGAGCAGGCGCACATCTCGCGGTGGGCTAATCCGGACTGCAGGGCTCCCTAGAGCTCCTATCGCACCAAGCTGCAGCTGCTCCCTTTCGCTACTCCCCGCTTCTCCCACGCGCCCCTCAAAAGCAGGGATGCGGCCGTCATCGAGGCAGGCAGCTTTCTGTGAAAAGGGGATTTCCCCCCCCAACACTCGATCTTCAAGAATTTACTTGTGCGTGAAGAGCAGAGGTTTCACACTGCCGAGGAGTCACGAATGAAACGCAGGGGCTCTCGGCCTAGGCAACAGGTACGCGCTAGTAAAGGTGCTTTTACTAAATATCAGCGGAGACAGAACAAGGCCAGCAGCAAAGGAGTTGCTGAGTATTCACTCCTACCCCTCAGCTGATTATAACTAGCTGAAACTTTGGCGAGGGGGGCTTAGTGTGTCCCCCACCCCCCCGAAAAAGAAAGGTGATGGGAAAGGTGGCCTTCCTAAGAAGCATCGATTCTCTTCCAATTCGGAAATTACAATCAACTGAAGAAGGTGAAAAGGATGGAGATAAGCAGCTGCAGTTCCAATATTTATTTTCAGGAGCACTTGCAAGGAGAATTTAGCAAGTTCAGTTACCGCAGGCTTCATCAGCGCGGTGCGGTAAAGATGCCTCCTTTTCTCTGGGAAAAGGGAAACTTTGGGGTACATTCCTTAAAACTTTTTTAAAAGTTGAGTCCAGGATACAGTTTCAAAGTCATTAATAAGAAACATCAGGAATTCTGACGGTCATGTAGAACTTGATCCAATAAATTAGAAAATTGCAATGAGAATTCCTCTTGTCATTAAGTTATTTATAAAATGGTTTAAAATTCGAATAAGAAGCTGAAATGTCAAAACTCTTTTAAATGAAAATTCTAACCCTGTTCTAAGGTTTTAGGTGAAATCTTTCTCTCTTTTATGTTAATACTGAACTGTTCAGTTCCTATCATCATTTTGATTCAATGACTTCATTTCTAATAATATGAAAAAAAATTACAAGGCCTACAACTATTACATGCTATATTATGTGAACTATGGTTCAGGTGAGATGTTGAAACACAGCAAATAAAATATATCAGAACTGTCAAAAAGAAATGTTTTCCGCTGAATTGTGTCACAAAGGGTAAGTTCTGATAAGATACGATAAGATACTTAGATTTCAGCAGCTTTGGGGGAGGTAGACAATATGCTGTCAAACTGTAATATTTATTGTTGTACCACAGTGCTGGAAACACTGTTTTTTTCAAAAGTCAAGTCACAAAGACAATATAAGCATTGCAAGAAAGGGTGTTTCATATATTTTGCTTTTGCTGTTACATATGTGCCATGAATATTATCCTTGCGCTTTCTGATAAATGTAGTCAATATAATAAGTCAGTTATGTAATAAAGATACACTAGACCTTTAAAATGAGCAAAACCTGAAAGTATTATGCTATGACGAAGTTATTTGCCAAAGTAACCTTTTTTCCTTTAAGCAATAATTGCCCACAGATGGGTTGTGATCAAGTTTTTTATACAGATATTTTTGACATTAACTTGAGCTATAAAACTGTTCAAAAGTGTTTTGTGGGTCTACTAATTCATTTGATCTATACTTGTAATTTTCTGCTTATGGTGTGGGGGCAAAACCATCACTCAGCATTGCTGCAAATTCCCATCTGAATTGCCTAATATTCAGAACCAGAAGCCCTAGCTGAAAAGCTCAGTTGAACTACATTTTTCCAGGGATCTATTTGGTACCATTCTAGAAATACCTGAACCAGAAAAGGCTGAACAACCTTCACAAGTAGCACAACACTCTCAGGAAGCAGCATTATTTTCAATTATTTACTTCAGTACCACTGCAATATTGAGACAAAAATCTATATTCATCATTTGGATTCTGCATATAGTATTCGTCATTTGGAAAATTTTACATTGATCCTCTAAGCACGTGACAAAAGTGAACATATGTGAGTGCACGTTGCCATCTTCTATGGCTGTGGGGCCCGACCCTCGACCCATCATTCTAGTGCTGAAGCGCTGGCAGGGCCTCCAGCGGAGCAGCAGCGGACTGTGAGGGGCTATTATTATATGGCATTGCCAAAAAAAAAAAAAATCAGAAACTGAAAATAATCCTCCGTTTGCCTTTGCGGTTTTGCGTACGTGTACAAAATGCTAATGGTTGCTCTCTCTGTATATTACGCATGCAGTTCTCGCGACTCCAGCCGACGCTGGGAGCAAGGGCATGGAGGTGCACTTTCACCCCCAGGACCAGAAGTTCTCTTCAGGTAAAGTGCTGCAGGAGAGACTTCCAAAGCAAACTCCGACTTCTGCCCTCTGCAACAGAAGCTATTGATTTTAACGGCACTGAAACGTCAGGCCCCGACATGCGAAGCGCTGTTTGCAAAGATTTCATTCAGCGTTGCACTTCAGAATGGCCTCGCAGGATGAAAAGCAAGAAAGAAAAATTCCTTCACAGAACAAACAAACATGTCCAATTCTTTTTCTGCACTGAAACAAAGTTTTTATCCTAATTTAATTAACGTGTTACCTTGGGGCAACACAGCAGTTCAGAAAAAGGTAGAAGGAAATTAAAAGGGCAACAGAGCAATCTTACTGAATATTTCTCTGAAGGGAAAACATTAAGGGACTCTGACAAAAGTTTATCCTCTAAGGAGAGATAAAAGAATTCATTCAAGCTGGCTAAATATTTTTTTATTTCCATATGGTAGGTAAAAAATGAGGCAAAATATGAAGGCAACCAGTGACATTACCACATAGAGAATGGTTTGCCAGCAAAGCTAAAGAGTCTACAGATGCTTTTATTTTTGCTGTGCAAGAGGCTCTTTTCCAGAAAGAGGGGAAGGTACAGTTTCGTCGGGGTGCACGTGAGCTCTCCTTGCTTTTGCATCTCCTAGAAGAGCGCTGCCAGATCCCGGCCCGACCTGGGGATTAGCGCGGCCCGTCGGGGAGGACGGGGCTGGAGACAGGGAGGGCGGCACGGCACCCTGCCTGCCTGCCTGCTTACCCCGGCCGGCGCAGACCAAGGCAACGCCGAGGCAAAGCAAACGCAGGCGCGCTGCTGCTGCTCCTCCGCTCGACCCAGGAGGAGAGTACGCGGCTCCGCTGGCTGCTCCGGGGGCGGCTGCCAGGGCCTGGCGCAGGCACACATGGCGCCTCCAAGGTGTCACTGGAAGCTAAAATTGCCTTGGGAAAAAAAAATAAAAATCAAACCAACCAGGCTATTTCTCCCAGGCAAAACCACAGCCAGCTTTCTAAAAACATCTTGCTGGTGCGCTACATTTCCTTACCGATCTCCTCATTTAGGTACATACAGGTACAATTGAGAAAACACAGAGGAACCCCCACGTACCACAGGACGAAAAATCTGCATAATAAATGCACGAATATAGGATTTCTCAGACAAGCTGCCAGGCTGTTAGCATACCACCTCCGGCTGTCAGAGCATCGCCATGGCAGATTTCCCTTTGCTGCATGAGCGCCAGCGCTTCGTCCCAGCTCCCAAGCTCCCTGTTAACCAACAGTCGCCTCCGAAGGCTTTGAGCTCACTGGTTGCACCCACGAGTGGCAACAGTGTTTGCTGACTGCCCAGTGACAACTCCAAACTTCACTAAAATCCAGGAATAGGGGAACAGTTAAGGAAAACTGTGTTTTGATCTCTGTCCACCGCAAGGATGCTGACTGATTAATACTTCAAGAAGTAACCTGACGGGGGACCAAGGTCCAGTTTCCTTGGGAAGACATGTGGTTGTATTTTTTTGTGCAACCAGTGATAAGAAACACAAATGTTCCCACAGAGCAATTCAAATGCAGCCCATGGTCAAATAAACAAAAATAATATCATTTAGTGAGGGTTAGCATTTAATAAAGTCAGCTCTCACGCTAATCCCGTAGGGCTGGCATCTCAACAGGGCTCATTTCCACCAACAGCACGTGCCAGTCCAACCTGCTAACATCAACCCAGTCCTAAATCACGCTTAGGTACTGATTCATGACATTCATCTGGTACAAAGATGGCTGAATTTTGCTTTTCCTCTGGCTGTTTTTCCACCTGTACTTTATCTGCTTGTCCTTATTAGCATGCTAGATCATACAGTGTGTGTAGCCACCTCTCATACTATCTCCTTCTAGCCAAAGAATTGGTCCAAGTCTCACTAGTTGAAAAGGTTTATTTGTGAATAAACACCACAACAAACTGATTTCTGAAGCCACGACAAGCTCAGGCCTCTGGAAAGGAAAAGCCAGGGTTGCTTCTCAGCAAGCATGCTGACCAACTCCATCATGTGCTGATATAATGCTGCGTCTTGCCAATGTTTTGGTTTCCCTTAACAAATTTCATGCTGGCAATTTAACACTGGTAAAGCTTTGCTCTTGGTAGCAGTGGAATTAATTTTTATGGTATTAACTGATATCAGATTGAATTAAATTGTCTACATGTAGCACTCCATCACTCACCACCACACAGATTACGCCTCCTTTGGACGGAAAAATCTCACTGCATAACCAAGCGCCTTAAGAGCTGCACAAGTTCAGCTCTTTGGTTTCTGGGTCTCTCTTCCTTACTGATGTGGGAAGACGTGGAAGAATCTGCAAGGTTCCTAGCCAAAAGTCTTCCTGGGGCAAACTCCCACAGGTGAGGGGGACAACTGGAATATGTTCTTTAAAGTCTTTGTTATATCCGTGCTCTACAAGAGCGTGCAGCAATAGGAAGCAGCAGAAGACTACTAACATTAATGGTTTGCCCCTACTAGGCTTATAATTTTCCTAAGAAGGTCTTTCCGGGTGGGACTTCAGCTACTTCAGCTTCCAGTGATGCTCAGATATTGTCCAACATTCTCTCAAAAACAGAGTGGCTACTGTAACATCATAGTTACTCAGCTCTTTTTGTAACTTGCTCCCTTAGAAAATACTGACCTGAATTTAAACATACTGCATTTTAGCACAGAAAAGTTACATCTCATAAAAGAATATCTGACTTTATAAACCTACTCAAAGCCTTTTACTGAAGAGGGAATTCTCGGTTTCTGTGAAATTGATAGATTTAATGAATATATTCCTGTTATAATATGACATCTCATTTTTCTCTCTCATAAATACTTGTCAGGTTTATGATTTTCCACTCATTGGCCAGGAATTGTGTTGCACAAGCTCAGATTGTGGGTGCTCATACCAAGTTTAATTTCACTCACAAGCAGAGTTGACAAAAGATCACAGCCACTAAGCCCTGGAATTACCCTAGATATTGCCCTCTGTGCTCTGCAAATGAAATCCTACAGAAGACCCTTTGGAAAAGAAGAACATGATGGTTAACACTCAGAAATCCATTTTGCACAGGGCAACGCTAGTACACAGAGAAGCCCTGAATGACAGGCAGATCTGCCGGTTCCTGGATGAGAAAGTCAGATGCTTCGCATTACTCTGCCTGCCTGTCCGTCTCCGGCAGTTCCTCTCCCGCTTTCGCTCGCTCCCTCTCTCCTCTCTCATGCCCTTGATTGACTACCAGGTCAGATAAGAAATTTAGACCAGTGAAACCAGAACCAGACTGCACCTGTCCCCGCTCCAGCCAGCGGGGAGCTGAAATAAAGCGCTTACAAAACGGCCGCGACCATAACCTTCAGAGCGCCGAGCTCTCCAGCTGTCCGCGCTCGCCGAGCGGGCACTACAATGGGCACGCGGGCGGCCGGCCCGCAGGCTATTTCTAACGGAGCGCTGTCACTCGCCAAAGGGTAAAGCAGCCTCTGGCGTAGCCATCTGGTTTTAGCAACAAAGCTGCCAAAAATAGACGTGACTCTACGATTTAGTTCATCAGATTACGACTTGTTAATAGAGGGATCACCTTACTTCTATCTAATTTGATGCTGTAAGGGGAAAAGATCCCGCTAATGCGAGCTGACGGCTCTCCACCTATAGCAGCGACCGTCGCGGCGGGTGCTCGCTCCCGGGGAACATATTGTTCTCATAATTCAAAGAATACGCCAATCTAAGGATTCAGCTAGATGAACTTTATTGCAGGGCCCGGTCCTAAATGTACGCCTCTTTAGACTGAAATACAACCACTACCCCAGCACGCATTTTCCGTGCACTCGGCACTACCCTCCTTCCATCGGCGGCAGAGGCCTGTTCTACTCGGGAACAGACTAGTGCAACTGATGCCCGTGGCAGTGACCAGACAACTCCCCCAGCTGATGTGCAGGTAACTAAACCTCACCAAAGCACTGGCCAAAGAGATCCCAGCAGCAGAGCTGTCCCAGGGAAAATGCAACAGGGAAATGGCAACCTTTAAACCCCAGACGTGCACAAGAGGAACCACCTCGCTGCATCCTGCAGCAGGAAGCCAGGCTCTCGGCTCCTTCCTCTTTTCCCACTGCAGAGGTAGCAGGAGGAGGGGACCATTTTTCTGCCAAAGTGATGAGAGGCATCCTCCTGCAGGTCCTGCTCACGTAACCCTGCCAGGGACCCAGCTCCATCCGGGCATCCTCCAGAACAAAACATGTAAATCCTCTGGCCAACTCTCATAAACAGTATAAACCTTCATTTGGCAATGAAGGAAAGAATCCAAGAAGCATGGGTTAAAAACAGGAGCTCCCAAAAGCAGCACAGTATTCTCCAGCATTCAAACACCTGGAAATATAAACGCAGTTCATGACAGCGGAATGGGTACTTGTAGAAGTTAACTTTGTATGATCAGTCTCAGCTGAAAACGGGATTTTTGTATTTCAAAGGAGTAAGACAGCACCAGGTGTCTGGAAATGCACAGAAAAGTGTTGTGTATTGCAGAACAGAAGAATCATCTGAACACAAATGATGCTATATCATAAATAGGCAAGGCTGGGATTTCCCTTGCAACAAACAAAAAAATAGGTTTTTAAAACACAAGGAAAATAAAGTGAAGCTAAAAAAGATAGGCACATCTGCTGAAGTGCATTTCCCAAATTGTTTACAATTAGTTTACCCTGCTGAAAAATAAATCTCCCTGTAGATGCATTTGCTGTAGGCACCATAAATTATTATTGCGTTTGTGACTGCACTTCTACTTTATTAATTTCTGACAGTTGCCTTCTTATCCTCATTATATGCCTCATTCAAAGCTCACTTCATGCTGAAAACTTGACATCAGACAAATTTTCTAAGTTAAATGCCACTGCATTTGACCTTTCATTGGTCATAATCTGCCTCTCCTTGAGAGAGCCTAAGAGCCTGACTTGAATTGTACCGATTCACCATTCGCTGGGGTGGGACCAAAACCAGGCTCTCTAACAGCATGCAAATTCAGAGAAGGCTTAAGGAAAAATAACCTCAATTATTAATTAGTGCACAGAGGAAACATAACCAGCATATTGCATTTTACAGAGCCAGGAGGCTGCATCGCACAAGTATTCTGCATTAGAACAGCACGTTCAGGATTTCTGTGCTGCTGGAAAGGTGACAACTGACAATCTTTGGCCTGGGACCCCAGTTATAACCACAGGGTTGTAGCTCTTACACTTGGCTCGACTGCTAAATTAGATCTCTGGGCTCTCTATTCAGTGCAAGCATAGAGCAGCCTCTCAAAGGGAAAAGGGGAAAAATCTGAGTACCAAAGTGCCTAGCATTAACAAACTTTGGCGAGAGTGACCGACTCAGCAGGAAGTATCCTGGGCTGAGGTGTCTTTTATCAAGGCAGCTGAGATGAACTTCTCAGGATCCACAGACTGAAGTGTTTTTACTGTTTTCATTCAAACAACAGGCAGGGATCACTCTTTTCTTTGAAAGGAGCTTATGCAAGCAAAGGTGGCAGCAATCCCTTCTGTAAAATCCTTATGAGCTGAGCACTATCAGAGAAACAAATTCATACTTTAAACAAACAAACAAACAAAAAGGGAGAATAGAATCCATATATTACTCTACACTTCTCAATCAAAGCCAAATTCCCTTCATAAGCCCAAATATTTGCAGCTTCAGAATGAAATGAAATTATGAAATAGTTCTTTCAGTCAGAGAGAAATGCTGTCAGATGTGCAACAAACGCTACACGTTTCAAAGCAAGAACATCGTGCACACTAGTTTGTTTTACAAAAGGAAAAAGAAAGAAGAAGAAATGTGAAGAACAAAACACTGCATTAGGTAGCAGTCTGTTTTGTGGTTCGTCTGGTTTACAACCATAACGTAACCCTCTTTACTTTCTAAACTGTCAGAAGAACACAGATTAGGACACAGATTAACAAGGAAAACATACCGGAAAACATACCATACCTTTCTAGAAGAATTACCCATTTCATTTAATCACTGAAGCCTGAACGAAGTCATGGGGCATCTGTAAAGACTTTTCACATACTATCTTTTGGCTGTATACACAGTTGCACATATTAAGATGCACATATTAAGATCACCACTAATTTGACTCTTCTACCAAGTAAAAATACTCAACTAGACTGCATTACAAAAATAATTCTGTTTCAGAGATCGTCAGGGCAACAGCAATGGAACAAGTCAAAACCACATATATGGCTATGAAAGAACAGAACAGAATTGCCAAGTTAGGCCCGTCTCACATATTTAGTCTTGCTACTCCAATTATTTTAGTGGAAATTAAGAGATACCCACATATCTAGGTAATTGCAAAGCAGATCGTCTGCTTCTGCTTATAGAGTATAGTTATGACAGGTTAGTTACATAGATCCTTCATTAGTCTAGACTGTATGTTATACCAATTTAATGTCACGTATCAATACACATGGTTAAACACCTCTGTGACAAAGCCACAGTTAAGGAGAAAGAGCATGACACTGAGACACCTCGACCCCAGCCCCGACTCAAAACCTTACTGCTAGTTCAGGATTGAGCAAGTCACTGTATCTCAGAGCAAAATCAGGATGACACCTCACGAAACCATTGCAAGTAATTATTCTCTAGGGCTGTAAATGCAAGTATTTTAAACAAATTCATGGCTACTTAGGACTTCACAGGTAGATTCTTGAACCTCCTGCTGCAACATATGTCCCTGGCACCTGACCTACAGGCACAGTCCAGCTGTTAACAGCATCAACCCCTGCCACAAGGCCGAGTGTTTCACATCCCACCCGGCAGAGGACAGGGCGTGTGCAAGTCTAACAGCTGGCAGGGACACTGGAGCAGGCTTCACCACCTTCTGGGACAAGACCTGCAGGAAAAGCTAAGCAGCAAAGCAACTTAGCAATATTTTATGTTCCATTTCAGTCCAGAGGCATAATAATAAAAGAGACAGAAAATTAGGTACGGTCCCCAAATAAGGAGGACTTAACTCCACAGAGGAGTCTAACTCTGTATTCGATTTTCCCTTCTCATCCGTGAGTGAGGAGACTTAACAAAAAGCTAAACAGCAACAACTAAACTATTTTTTATTTCACACACATATTTCATGGAAAACAGCAACAGCAGCAAAAAGTTGATTGATGCACATAAGAATACGTTTAGGTCTCGGCTCTAGAGAGTAAAAATAAAATGCATGTAACTCAAATTATAAAGAACTGTGGGCAGTATGAGATCAGCTGTTATTTTAGTGTTCTTGCATGACAGCACGACAGCACTTACTAACTACAACATGAAATAACCCAAGGCATTCAGAAGCCCTATATTTTAATAAATATTTTAATATAATATTGCTAAGACTAGCCCTCAAGTTTGGAATATATTGGAGTTTTTCTGCCATGTTAAAAACATGGATTTAAAGCAAAAGACCACATAATTATTTATGCATAGTATATGACTACATCTGGAAAAGCAATTTCCATTTTACAAGACAAGTAATCGCACCAAGCAACAACTGCAAAGGAGTTCAATTTGAACAAGATAATCTAACGTAATCCTTCAGAAAAAAAGAACAGAGTAAAATATAGACCAAAAGTAACACACAGACTGAAAAGTTTTAACCTGTGACTGACTTGGTGCACTATGCTATTTGCCACCCTTAGATTACTCCTACAGGACAAGATTTATCTCTGTGCTAGTTTCTTCTCCGGCTTCACTAGAAGTGAGCTGTGATTCTAGAATTCATGTGAAAGATAAACTATTTCTTATTACTCTGGTTGTGTAAGAATTGCAAGTTTCTTTGAACCTGTCAAGCATTTTTAAAATATCTCCATAACCTCAGTGCCGTACTGTTAACCATAATATCTGTTTTGAATTTGAAACAAGAAAAGGTGGGGGTGGGGGGTGAAGGAAGAGGACAGGAGGGGGAGATAAATCCTATGTTTTTCTTTATATTTTACAAATTTTATTACTTCAGTCAAAAAATGTGACTGAAGCAATAAAATGTTACTGTTGCTCAGTGTAATGGTATGTGTTTGAAATACAACCCATTTGCTCTTCATTCACTTCATCCGAGTTTTTGGCAACTACTAAAGGCTTTGAGTATGTGTGTAGAATATTCTTTGTGCTATCATATTCATACTATTTCTCCACTTACCATTTCTTAATGAGCTATTTTAGCAGTAGCCCACTTATCAATTTTCTATTTATGGCTATGTGCCTTCCTCTATCTAAAAACATTTAATGAGATTTGTTTATGATACCCGTTTGCAATGCTTTGAATGCTGGCATCAGCTACAAGAGGGACATCAGAGACCATAGGTGCCGCTCTTCTTCCAACCCCCGTCCTGACTACAGCCGGGTAGCCACTGCCAACTCGCATGAAATACGGTCAACGCTGCAATCCTAACAATTATGCAGATGACAGGACCCAGCTTGAATTTGTATCATGCCATTGCTCCTTCAATCCTCTGTCCAGAGTTAGGGACACCACCTCCCAGAATAACTCCTTGGGGTGCCCACTGTGCCCCATAATGTACTCTACATTCGGTTTGGTATTTGGGGAGCTCCAAAAGGCAATGAGGCAAGCTGATCCTTCACTACCTTGTTTATCCCCTGTTCTGGCTCCCTCATACTTATCTAGCTGTTTATGGACACCTAAAAGCTCTAAAAGCTGTTTGCTTTGGCTGTGAACTACAGTCTATAAAATGCTGCTCAGTAAGGGGATCATATTTGTGTCCTTTAATACCTAGCCAGGTGCTCTTCAGAGCTGGCAGCAGTGCCTTTACTGATAGCTTTGACGGCATTTTATGTCTTTTCCTTTACCATTACAATGAAGACTGCTGTTCAGCTATTGCTCCCTCTAAATCATGCATACTTTCAGCTTTTCGTAAAAGTAATTCAAACATTATTTCCCCCAAGCAGTGTGCTATGCCTGCTAAAAGCTGATGAGCAAAAAGCAAAGTGTACGTGTAATTAAAATGAGTTGATTTTTTCCCCTATCTTCCTAGTCAGTTTGCTTACCTAAAGGGTGAGAATTATGTTTTGCCAAAGCTTGAAAGCTCTGTCTCCAAGATCAGCAGAGCAGGATCAGTATAGGAAACAATGCAGACAGGTCCTACAAAAATACCTGTAAGTGGAATACGCAGTGTTACGCTGCAATTCAGCACATCTTGATTCTTAGTGCATCACCACAGTAAAGGAGCAATTGCTGATTTTGATATAGCTTCCTCGAAACAATACCAATAAAACCAAACACAACCATTTTCCAATGCAAACCCCCATCAGAGTCATCAGAAGGAATGACTCTCTGCCACAAAGATCAGCAAAGGATGGCAATTTATGTCCTGGCAAATTTCAGTAATTTTTTAACATTAAATTTCCTGATCATCCTAACAAAGGTTAGTGATGATCACTGTTGCCTTTTCCCCCCTACATCTTATGAAGTTGCATGTTTTGATCAGATTAGGGTTAACAAGTTACGGAAATTTTCTTGTATGCTTCTTGTTTCCCATACTACTCTACACAAACTCAGCGTATATCTGTGATATATGATAGCTGTCAAGAACTGCAACACAACTGGAATGCAACACAGAATACCATGTACAGCATAAGGATCATCTCTTCACATGACCAGGAAGGGTATATAGACCTTGGCTCAGTTCAAACACAACAACAGACCAAGCATCTGACAGGACAGGTTATCTATTGGCCAAAGCAACCTCGGAAAGCTTCTGTCCTATGACAGGGTCTCCTGAGGTCACAGAACTTCTTTTAGGAAAGCAAAATATGACATTATTGCCTAGGAACCACTGTAAATTTAAAATATTTTTAAAAGCCTTAGAGGAAAGTATTGGATAGGCTTTTCCAGGAGTTGTCTATTTTTTCTGCAAAGTTTGGCGTAGAAGAAATATGGGGTGGTGGTGAGTATTGAACTTTTTGTCCAATCAAGCGTGGGTAAATCCACCAGGGTGGTGTCTCAGGTCAAATATCAAGATGAAAATAAACTCTGTATTGTCCAGAACTGGCACATCAGAAAAGTAAAGACTCATGTTTATCTTCCAGCACAGACATGCAGCTCTTATCCACCTGAACAAAGATACATTGTTTTTCATAACCAATACCGCGTTCAGAGGGCACATCTTGCAGCACTAACTAAGCAAAATCTATGATTTAGCAGGTTTATATCAACGACAAATTACATTCAAGACATAATGACAAATTTTGAAGAAAATGTGGAAATAACTGATTTTTCCCAAACTCATCTCATTTTCTTTTCCTAGAAAAGTACCTGTTCCACAAAATTTCTGAACCGAAATATATATATATATGTATATATGTGTGTGTACATATATATATATATATACACACATACATACATATACACACACACACACATATGAGGAACATTCTAACTCACTGACCACCCCCTTCAAAGTTAAACATTTTATTCTATTCTGCCAGCGTAAAGCAGAACACAGCACACTACATCCAGTATTTTGGGAAAAAAGTATGTATTATATAAGAGAAGACTAGAATATAATATCTCTTCATGTTTGCAGCTATGTGGGGGTAGGTAAAAACAGCAAAATAGGTAATTTCCATGATCTGCATGCATGGGCACTAGTCCTTGATGACCTTGGCAACATTTCAAAGCGAAGCTTTCCAGGATTAACTGTTCAATCAATCAGATTTTGACATATGCCAACTGGCTTCACAAACAAACATGCAATCAAATTACAGGAATAACAATAAAAAAATATATAACTTGTTGTTAGCTCTTGCACCAGAATGTACACAGAAAAGTAGCACACTTTGGCCAAAACAATTCCCATGTTTTAGAGCCTCACTACTCGCCCAGGTTTAAAGCAAGAGTAGACTGTGAACAGCTCTTGCACGTTTTTTTTTTTTTATTTTTTATTATTTTTTTTTTTTTTGGAGATGTATGTACTCACTTAAGGCAGCACCCTTCTGTGCTCCACTCTCTGAGCACACCGAACCGGAGCTAAGGACAATTCACCCCTTTGCAGCTAGAGAAGAAAAAGCTCCTCCCAAGCCCCACGGTGAGCATTTCTCCTTCCACATTCCCACTGAGACCAAGGAGAAGGCTGTGTGCAAGCAAAATAATAATAATAATAATAATAAAAATAGAGGCAAGAAAGAAGATAGACATCCTTACATCCTTGGGCACAGAATAAGAGCTAGTTTATTCCTAGAATAACAACCTAATATCTAGGACTTCCAGTCAAGGCCATATAGCACTGGAGACTGCAGATGCATGCAGTCACACCAAAGAGACAACCCTGTCCCCAATGAGCTTAAAAGTGAAAGACAGGAGAAAATAGGTACATAGAAGCAAACAATGTCCCCCAAAAAACAATTCCTGAATTGTCCGGTTATTGCACAGAATGAAACACAAGCTAAAAAATATGATCTTCTACCACTCTTCTTTTAGCAAGTAACAAATTCAGCATATGGAGGCAAAGAACAGTAAGAACAGAACCTGCCATGGCTCAACAAAAGGTGCTTTATTTTACACATGTAAGTGATGCAATTGGTTTCAGGTGATGTTAGCTTACTTCAAGTTAGGCAAAGGCTTAAGTGCTTTGTTGAGCGAAGGCCAAAACCCACATATTTTTTTGCAAAACATCTGAGTGAGACTGGGACAAACTGATAGTCTTCCTGTGCTCGTAGTACCTAACCCACTCACTGAATCCTGTTAACCAGTGGTAGCGGCTATTCGGTGTCGCCCATATCCAACTATTTCTAACACTCTTAGTCTAGAAAGAAAAGCAACTAAAAGAGAGCATAGTCTGTTTAAAGGCTGGGGTGGGCATGGGGAAGGGAAGGGGAATGGGAAGGCAAAAAGAGGTAAAAGCAAGAGTGGGATGCTCTGGCTTCAGGCCATTCCTCCTGTCTGAGCCTTCTCGCTCATAGGCCAACTTAGAGTACAAGCCTGGAAAAAAAATCTTCCTACATTTCTACTTTAGTCATAATGGGGTATGGAGTTAATGTACTATATATAAAAGATACCAAATACCCTTGCAATAAATACCATTAATACATGTAAATTACCCAATATATTTTTATTAAAAATATTAATAATCTTCATGCTAGTAGTTTGTATCAAATATCCTGATGAAAATACATTAGCCAAACTTGATACCTCTATTTGATTTGCTTCCCATACTACCAACGCTGCTGTTGTAGAAGGCAAGACCAAAATTTTAGATAGAAAACTATTTGAACTGAGAAGCAAATAATCATTCACAGCCCATAACTTGGCCTGGGTGACAGCTGTGAAGTCGCTTTGGCCTGCAAAATGATGGGTTTACTTTAACAGCTTTGCTCCCGTGTTTACAAGAAAAATCTCAGGGACCCTCCTACAGCTGTACAGCTACGGCTTTCCCAGTTTTCTATCAGGCATCCAAGATCTAAGTAGAGAAAGTCAGGATCCTTTGAACAACACAGTCCACTCCTCTGTAGTACTGTCAAGGAAATATCTAGCAAAGTCAAACCTTTGGAATAAAAAGAAATCTTACCATTTTAATGACTGTATATTTTTATGCCTACAGCCGATACAGCCATATCAATTAAAGTCACTGCAGAACCAAAACAAATGTAGGCTGAACTACATGATTATACTGAACAGGGAACTCTTAAGCTGAAGGTTTGAAGTGAGAGATCGTGTTTTTAGTGGAAAGAACTGAAGAGAAAGCATAAATTCAGCTGGAAGGGACCTCTGCAGGTCAACCCCTCCACTCAAAACATAGACAGCTAGGTAGAATTAATCAAACAGTAAAAGGAGATTCAAATATGCACTGATTCAACAACTCTTTGATATCCAGAAGTAAATAAGAAAGCTACCCCTTTCTCACAGGGTAAGTAACACATCAGGTTTCTTCTAATTAAAGCAATTTTTCATTTATACTTTAAAATCTCTTTTCTAGGCATTACACAGACGCATAGTAGGAACACAGCCTTTGCCCCAAACTGCTTACAGTTTGAACTTAGTTAAAATTTAGGTGAAGTTTTTGAAAACAAAAACTCTGAAGCAGATTTCATTTATTTTTATCCAATAGTAATTAAGAGAGTCAGAATCAGAGTTCAAATACACATATACATATTCATATATACATATATATGCACACACACCAGGAATAAAGCCTCACCTCAATATATTTTCCAGCTAAATATCTTCCAGTAAAAACAGTGACCAAATGTTGAGTGATTTGTTCAAAAACTCTTCTGCATAACCGCATTAAAAAAAATTAATGGGATAAGTTCATTCCTCTTGTAATTCTATTTGCTTTCCAGTCTCTCCAGCCCAGACACTTGGGGAGCGGGAGAAGAAGAAGAAAAGAGGGGAGAGAAATCAAGAATATTTCAAGCATACTCTTTGGCAAAAATTCTAGATCAAACTGATAGTGCTGCAGACTGCTGTGCATTCTCCATCACAGTCTTTAAAAGTGAAACAACTGTGCAGTACTTCCAAAAATAATATTCAGAAAATAAGACTCAAGATAACAACCCAGTTTTATAAGAGTCTCAATAGTTTAGTCAAAAGTGAGAACTGCTGCCCTGTGTCTTCCCTCTGTGCTTTTTTTGTCACTCTACCAGGTCTAAAGCTGCTGTTACAGGCAAGTAAAAGATTTTAAATCTCTCACTATTGCACTAGATAAAACAGCATTTCTTGATATGAGAGACCAACTATCCTCAGCTCGTCGTCAGTACAAAGACCAGTGTAGCCATAGGAGCTGTAGTTCAGCAAAGAAATGGTCTTACTAGGTAAGTAACACTTTTCTCTAGGAACACAGAAGCCTTCTTCTGCGGCCCTCCGTTGGTTTCCTTCCCTGCCCCACACGTGCTCTTACACATACATGCAACCTGCTCAAACACCACGAAAGTAACCATCTGGTAAAGTGTTATTAGCTTTTTTCCTTATGTACATGAAGAAAATGAGTCAGAAGAACGTGAAGCTCAGTCAAATTCACGTGCTGTGAGTGAGGAAGGAATAAAACTTACCTCCGGGTCCCAGGCTTGAAGCTTTCTTCCAAGGCATTTTTTACCCTGAAGAGTAAAACATTCCCTGAAGGGAATAACCTGGAAAACATTAAAGTGTGGTAGTTCAGAGTAGGAAGAGAAGAAGCAAAAAAGCTTGCAACAGAGAGAGAACAACCCAGCCAGAGCTTGGAGGGAAGCCTAAGAGGTCTGTGTCCCCGCACCCTGTGCTTGTGAGCAAATGGGCACACACCACGCTCGCATGGTGTGCCCAGGCTGGCCCCGAGGAGCAGCCCTTGGCCGACAGCAGCCGCTACCCATTGCTCCATCAACTCCGGAGCAGCGGTGGATCCAAAGATTTTGGCAAGGCAGGTGAAACACACAGGGCTCAACATGATATCTCTCGATGGAGCTCTGCTTAGATTACTCAAAATCTCACAAATTGTATTTTAAAAGATTAAAATAATATTAAGCTTAGAAAGCCAACCATTCAAAGATGCAGGAAAACACCAGAATTAAGGTTTTCTGTGTGAATTAAATTAGTCTCATAAGGCACAGGAACTAGAAAGCTTATCTCTGTTATAAGGTGCAGTCTTTCCTTACTTCATTATTTACTTCCCTTTTCTTCTCCCTGCAACTAAGACCAAATGCTGCTTGCCAATTTTTAAGTGGAAAAGCATAGCAACAGTAGGGTTTTTTTCCAGTGAAGCAAGATGCAAGATATTCTCCCTTTGTAACGCGAACAAAACAATGTCATTTTCTGTCGGCTCATTCTGAGAAGTGACTGATTTAAGTTTGGCTGAAATCCCCCCCCATCCCTCCCAAATGAAGACACTCGTCTGGAAAATTTCAGCCTAAACTATTTAAGCTTTGGCTGAGTTAACACAGGCACTTAAAAGCATGACCTTCTGGCTGAAAGCGTTAAGCAACCTTAAGCATAGGTAGCGTTAGCAGCCCTCGCTGTCGCGTGTAAACACAAACAGAAGAACAGGACCACAATACGCTCAAGTTTTTGCGGAGAAGAAAGGAGATCCATTGGCAGCGCTGCCTTAGGAATATATTTAATGCCTTGTCTAGCCAATACTGTGGCATCCTTCAGGAAAAGGATTAACAACAGATACTTGCACGTTTTCCTGCAACAGTTCTGCCAAAGGAACTTGGCCCCAGCTTTCCTAAACTTCTGTCATACCCTCAGTTACACTAGTCTAGCTCTGAGCAGACATAAAATATTCCCCTTGTCAATGTATGTTGAGGAAAAGGGTTTCAGGGTGGTTTTTTTTCTGCCCGTATATGTTTTTCATTCCATTGGAAGATTAGCTTTGGCAAAATAGTTCAGTGTCCCAGAGATCCTCTTCTCCGTGTATCCATTACCTACTTAGTTATTCCGTATCAGGTGTTGCAAGAGAACTTACGACTAGAGTAGTCATTCCTCATATGATCAGTATAAGGAGATGGTTTCTATGCCTTTGAAAACTACGCACAGTTCGCCACAGGCTACTGAACTCGATGCAGGAACCACTGGGGACAGGCACGGTTTCTGTCTCACCCAGAAGGTCTAATGAACAGTCCCTTCTGGCCTCCAGAATTACAAATGTGAACCTCTGTAACAAATAAACTATTCAGAAACTTGTTCTTAGGTTAGGGTTATTAAATTAAGACAGATTATCAATTTTAACCGTTTCTTAAGAGAGCACTACTACTTTAAAAAATTGCAGCCACATGAATGGTAGAAAACGTGAAGTCAGTGTCCACTGATCAAACAGCATAAAAATACACAATTTATATGAAGCAAAGCCGGGGGGGAAAGCCACAGCTGTCCTCCCTCCCATTCTCCAAGTGCAAAATAGGCCCAAGGCAGCTGTAACGGGCGGATGCTGCCCCGGGCCGGGGCACCTGAGAGCCGTTGTGCACGGCCGCAGCGAGGGCCAAGGACCAGCAGCAGCTGCCGGTGCTCTGCCCCACAGCCCAGCAACTGCAGGAGAGCAGAGGAGCTGCCCGTTTCACGCTGCTCTCGCCCTTCCTTACGCTGCAAAGGAGCCGAGTAAATTCAGCAGTGAGCAGAGGCGAGTATTTTTAAACCCAAGGCTCATCAGTCCGCCTTGCTGGTGTTTTCCGGGCTGAGAGGCACCACTCCCACCCTGTTCTTAACGCATGCAATTTTAATAGTCTCCTCCTTTAATATTACAAATAAAACAAACGAGCAGGCTGCCCCAGCTTGGAGAGAGCTTTACAACCAAAAGTTAATTTCAAACCACCTCTTGCCCCGTGACGCTCTCCCGGCTTCCACCGGGACGGTTCAAGTGCGTGGCCTAGAAGAAGACCTCCTCCGTGACAGCCCGTGCCGCCTGCCTGACATCTGGGTGTGTGAACCCAGTCACCTGCCCCAGGCCGTCAGCCCGGCCCGTGAAATCACCCCCCGCCAGGATCAACACCTCCGAGCAGCCTCCCAGTTGTTTCATGTAACCACTTCTAGGCAGCCACAAGGTCATCTGGTTGAGCAGGGAAACGTTTGGTTTGGGTTAGCTAAAATTAGTCGGCTGGTGCAAGGTATTCTTTTACTTTACTGTTAGCAACTTGAGCGTAGCTGGAGGGTCTAAGTGGAAAAATTATTAATAACGAGGAAATACCTTCCTCTGAAAAGTGTCCTGTCTGCCATGTGGTACAGTGCTCACAGCTGTCATAGATGGAGGAGGGTTTTAAACAGAGCGGGAAGAAAGGCTCTTCTCTATCTGCTTTTTACGTGAATATAATTTTACCAAGACATTTCATTGGGTATGGTGACTTTCACTCAGATAAAATCTAACTGGGAGTGGAGTTATTAGAAAGAAAACATTAATGACGAACAATTAACGTATTTTATATTTAGTTTTTTCTATCAGGGAAAAAAAGAATATTTAATGTCTTTCCTTTCCCAATTCTTACTCAATATTTTTACCTCCTTTAAGAAGGGACTAACATAGTCACCTACATGCAGAAGTGAGGGAAATAAATGCACTTACCACAATATCAGGAAATAAGTATGTTGGTAATAAGCATTTGTTTCCTTTGTGGCAAGATGATGCCATTTACTTTGCCATCTGCCGCCAGTTTAAAATCAGGGTTTCCACAGAACAGCATGTCATCTGAGAGCCCACGGAGTGCTTTCCTACCCGGGATGCTCCTGGGGCAGCTGCGTTGGAGAGGAGCTCCCAGGCTCCCGTGATCCCAGGCGCCCCGCAGCTGGTTTCTGCTGCGGCCCCTTCTCTCCCATCGGCGTCCATCAGAAAGCCTTTACCTGCAAAATACGAAATGGGACTAGTGTCCTTATCCTCGCAGAACTATACGGTGATGTAAGCACACCTTTTCAGAGAGCCACAACCCTCCGGGCTCCCTAGATGCATGCTTATTTCTTTAAAGGCACAAAACAGTCAATTGCAAACAAAACATGACATTTAGAAAATAACTACTTGTTACTTCGCTTGTGATCAAACCAGAACACAGCCGGGCAGCCAGGCTCTGCTCCTGCCGCCCACCTTCTCCGGGAATTGTACCCTCTCTCTTCTGTGCAGCCAGTTTCCCTCTTCCTCCAAGAGTCATTCCTCCACTTTCCTGCTCAGCTGGCTAGGAATATAAAACAAATTCGCCTATGCTTTTGGGTTCTCCCATTTGGAAATTTGCTAGTCTTCCCTCAGATATCCTGCTTGCCTTAGACTTCACTTCCCAGCTGGTTTTATCCAAAGAGGAGGCACAAAGGCTAAATGACAATTCTTTCTAGTAGAGGAGATACTCAACCCTATTTTGGCAAGTGTTGGGGGATTCAGCTGAAACCTTCATGATACTGCAATATCATAAATGTCAGCCAGGATTGATAACCAGCGTGTGTACAATTTTCCTGCATCATCAGAGATTGAGGACAGATTTTTCACATGGAAAAACAGTGGAATGCTTTTGTTTTCACCCAATAAGTATGAACTATAACTTTTAATCCATCTGTAACACCAGAGTTAATTCATTTCTCCACAAATTTTATTCTTCTCCCTTAAAGGTATATTATTTCAACGGTGCCATAATTTTGCACAGAATAATCTGGTGCTTGGGATTAGTAGCACTCAACCTTTGAGAGCTCAAGAGCCACTTCATTATGAGGCCAAGTGACAGAGTTAAAAGAAAGAAATCACAGCTTGATAGCCTCACACTTGCACTCTGATACATTAATGCACAATGTTGTTTTTGACACAACTTGAAGTCTTCACATAACAATGCAACATCACAAACTAATGACTTCCTATGTCCATTAATTTCCCTCTTGCTCCAGAGATTGTTTAAGGGCACCCTCAGGAGCAAGCAGATAAATGTCTGATTTTTCCATAATAATTCATGAAACTACACTGAGTTTAAAAAATGATAAAAATAAAATAGAATCAATCTATTATGCATTTTCCAATCCATTTCAGGAATCTAAATGACCTAAAGCATAACACAAATACCCCAAGTAGCAAAAACCAGGGAGGAAAAACCAGCATCTCTCAGTCTTTCAACATAATCGGAGGACTGTGCCGCAAAGCAGAGGTTGCTTCAGCATTGACATGATTCCAGCATGACATCAGTAGCACCGGTGTTTACAGAATGGAAAAATCGAGCACTGGCACATCAGCCCGCCTCTATCAGCCAAGTTGCCTCCCCATGCTTTCCCTCAGCTGCGCTCTCAAACCCCGAAATACGGAAGTTAAAGGTGCAGGTTTCCTTACACAGTCATCCCTGGATTTTGCCAAGTTTTGGAGAGCCTTAAATGGTTAACTCCACATCTGCTTCCATTTGTTGGCATTTTTTAATTCTAATTGAAAAAATGAAAAGCTGTAAACTGGATGACAAACATGGACACCAGCTATTAAAGTTTCTTTCTGTTCACCATGCAAAGAAGAATCTCAGTTTGCTACTTTATTTTTAGAAATAGTTTGCTCTTAGACAGCCCTGTATCCACATCTGTGGCTTTTGGATGTGCAAAAGTCACATCACAGACTGTGATTCCACTTTGCAGCTGCTCTAGGTATACTGTTTTAATGACATTTCAAAGGGTAAATTGCATTGATCTTTACATTCTACTAACAGATGTGCAAAAAAGTAGAGAAGTAACATTGATTTTATTTCAACATCAACTTTAAAGAAGAAACATGTTAGGATCTTTCTGTCTCTCTCAGAAATAAGTTACTCCTTGGGAAAAATAAAACAGATGATACAACTATAAAAGAGGAGACAGAGTGGCGATAGAGAATTTGTAGAAGGGCTGAAGTGCAGCTGCTGCTCTCATTGCTGCTGAGGCTGCTGGAGGGAGCTATCGTGGACAGGCAACTTGACATATGCTCTTAAATGCCACCCTGCAGAAACACGAACCAGCGGGCTCTTGTTTTCACACATGTAGGGAGGTGAACTTGCCTTTGTAAGTCTGGCAAGAGAGATCTTGGACTGCTGTATGTGTTGGGGAGAAAGGGCACCAATAGCACAGATTCCTCAAGATTAAACAGAGGTGACGATCACTAGCCTTTTTTGTCCGCTTTGTGGAGGAATTAAGAGTAACCAAATTGCTGAAAAGCACAATAGAAATCTATGTCTGGATGCTGAAGTCAAATAAATTCAGGGGAGAACAAAGTCATAATTTTTTTCCGTAGCACTGGTAGTCAACCAGTGGCACAGTTACCTCTTGGCATCTTCACAGACAGACTGGATGCCTTTTCCTATAGCCTGCTTTAGTTTAATAATAATAAAGTTAGAGCTCAGTATACATAAAGTGAAAGCGTGAAATATAACAGCCTATAACAGCTCAAGTAGTCTCTCAAATAGTCCCTCTGGCGCTGTGAGTACTCTCATGAAGTTCAAAGACCAGAGTAAGAAAAATGATGGCCTGAACTCAGTACGTTTCTTCAGCTGCTCCTCTGCAAAACCAAAACAGTCCAATTTATTTCGCTTTTTATTTAGGTGATTTCACCTAGAGAATACAAATAGGTCCAGTCCATAGCACGTAGCCGTAAACCTAACTCCTTGGTGTACAGAAGCAAGGAAGCCTACTGAAAAGTAGCATCCCCCACCGAAAGAAACCCAAGCTAGTTGTCTTCTCTTTAAGACATTTCTTTTTTTATTTATGGTCTAGTCTTATTATAGCAACATTCTGTACATTTTTTCTGTGTCAGAGTATTTAATAAATGCTGTATATTCCTCAAACTATAGGTGCATGATATCAGTAACTATGCAGTGAATGTAACCTTTGTCTTCCAACTCATGTTTGCAAATGACTTTCTAGCATTTCACTGAACAGGTGAGAAACACACAAAACCGACACGCAAGTAATGCGGCCGTCGGACATTCCAGTCTAGGTTTTAAGGCTACAACAGTGGCTCAAAGATATGAAAGAAGCTATTGTGGCTAGTTACAATGATCAGTTGAAGACAACCAACATTTTAAAGCATATGAGCTGAGGAGACATCTCATTTCCGCTGCAGGTAGGTTTTGGTCCAGGGGTTGGATTTTTTTCACTTACACAAGGGGTTAAGAGAACGGATAAGAAAACGCATCTAATTGAATCCATCATTGTCAAAACCAAATACAATCTCCTTAATCAGGCTGGTATCTGCAATTGTATCTATTTTGGTGACTTCTGAGCCTAGCCTTTTTTTGTTAAATACCAGAGGTCAGCCACGCACAGCTCACCACATTATAAGAAAAGCAGAATTTAATCACAAAGCAAACACTCTGCTACAGTATCTCTGTAGGGCAAAGTCATACTGAAGGGCCATGGCCCCTCTCAAAACACGCATGAAATTGCCGTTGCCGTCCGCGGGCACCCAGTGCGCAGCGAGAGCGCAGGATGGGGCCTCCTCAGGCGAACTGCTTCACGTTGGTTCGTAAACAACGTGGTAGCTTAGGGCCAAATCCTGCCCCTCTTGTTCACGCAGAGCCCCCGCGGGCCTGCGGGAGAGTCTTGTCTAGAAAAGGACTTCAGGAGTCAGACTTTCATGCTACTAAAGGTTAGATCAAAACAACGGCAGATTTAGCCGTTATATTAAAATGAAAGTTATTCTCCTTACACAAAATATATTAAATGTTACAGTATTGGACTGTGGCCCCTCATGCTTGTATTTTGCACTTACTAAAGCCTGAGTAATATAAACCTAACCATATCCTTTCCCTTAAAACTAAAAAAAAAAAAAAAAAAGGAAAAATCTGGATATTCTCCCTATCAGCAAATAAAGATAAGAGTAGCATGCTGAAAATGCCGATTTTACTGCGTATTCCAAGAGGTGATAATATGATAATACACTTTCTATAGCAAATTCTCTTTTCTCTATCCAAAGAATCAGTAATTTAACTTTGCTCTTTTTCTTGCAAAAAGCTCAAAAATCTCTAAAAATATTAATAACAAAGCTAATTCTGGGTATTTTTGCAAATTTTCCATGTCTCAAAGAGCACAAATAAGTTGGAATTACAACATAGTGGGAAATGAGTAAATAGTTAACTATCTGCTCTGGGATAGCTTTCAGGAAAAATAAACTTACGTAAGTACACATGAAGATGCTGAAAACAAATTGAAGAATGTGAAACAAGAGTGCTTTTGTACCTATGCAAAGGTTCGTATTCAGCCAAGAACTGCACTTGAAGGGGTGGAGCCTGCCGTGATTGAATATATGACATTTACAAATAAAAGCAGCTGGCTATGAGGAGTCCCTTAAAACTAATCAATTTTCCAATACATTTTATTATGGTTGTCAAAAATGCAATGATGCAGGTTAGTAGCACGTAGCTATTAAAAAAAAAAAAAAAAAAAAAAAAGATGGTAGCTTCGTATTCTTTGCTCATTTGGAAGTCTGACAGCTTCCCTTGATTAAGATAAGGATACCTCATCATGTGTATTAAGCATTGCTTTAGGAGTTATGTAAAGTTTATGATTTTTCATTTATGCTTTAGAATCTTAACCACATTGTCTCACTTATGCATAATCCATCAACCCAGGTGACAAATAGTCTTCTATATTTACACGCTCGGAGTATACAAGGAGCACACTGTATTAGCAGCTGAAACTACAAACGCCACTGTCAGTCAAACCGGCTGGCACAGGACCATATTTCTTGTCACCAAGAGGCTTAAAGCAAAGAATCTGTGCCTAATTCTCTTAAACCTTACAGGTCAAAAGGTTTTAAAATTATTTTTGACACCATTTCTTTGCTTTGTCAACAGGCCCGAGTACTTTTTAACATGTAAAGGATATCAAAAAGCTGCTCATTGGAACAGCCCAGCGTTAGCAATTTATGGGTCCGAAGTACGCAGCGCGCGGTCGTTCCCTTGGTCTAGCGGCACGCCGTCCCCTGGCAAAAGGGCGGGGATGCGGTCCTGGGACCCGAGGTTTTGTTAACGCCGGTCGAGGAGCCGGGATGCAGCGCGCGGTGGGCGCCGCAGCCCTCGTACGGAGGCAGCGGCGCCGCCTGGAAGCGCCTGCACGGATCCCCTCCCAGGCCGTGCAGCAGCATAGCCCCCCGGCGGGGTGGAAAGCCTTCCGGACAGAAAAAGGCAGACAGCAAACTGCTGGTGGGTACTGTATGCGATTAAAAAAAACCCTTAAGTAGTCAAGAGGAAGAAGCTGAAGGGATAAGATGAAATTTGAATAACGGTAGGAAGGAATTTGAACATGATGAAGGGAACATGAATTTGAAGAGAAAAAAAGACAGTAAAAAACCCAAGCTATCGAGTAGAGACCGGGAGAGGAAGGGAAGGTTTGAGGAGTCTAGTAGGAATAAGAAAAGGAAGAGAAGGAAAGGAAAATAAGAAAAAAAAAAATGAAATACATTGTATTTATACTGAAGAGATCATCAGGAATAGGAGTCCAGTGCCCAAACCAGAATAACAACAAGCACTGAATGCAGCTTGGAAACGCTGGAGTAGACCTGCCCATTTACCTTGCCCTGAGGTACTTCCCAAGATTGTTACGAGGATTGCCCCTCTCTTTTTCAGGGTATAGGGATCTGAGATCATGCACTGAACAGCTTTACAAAACCGAGAACACTATATGGAAGTAAGCTTCTTGCACAGAAACACGGCTGACATCTTGGTGCCATTGAAATCAGTGATGCTTTGAATGCAGCAAAGGAGGTGGTGGGGATGAGACCAGGTGGCTGGTGTCCCTGCACCTTTGCGTAGTGCAGAGGCATCCTTGCCAAAGATGACATCCTTTCCCCGCCTCTGAAAGACTATGTGCTGTTGTGAGACTTTCCCAGATGCTAAGCATAAAAAATAAAAGCAGCAGACCAGAAGACCCCAGCCCTGCTGGCGAGGATATCTCCACGTTCTTCTCCACCCTTACAAGAGTTAATTCTCCTGCCTGCCAAACTGCTTAGTTCAGACACTGGAGCAGAAGGAACAGGAGGAGGAAAGAGGAGGGGGAGGGAAGCCAAGATGACAACTCTGTGCAGCCCCCGGAAGTGCTCTGGGGCTGAATTTTGGCCCGCAGCCCAAAGCTAGTGAGTACCACTGGCTTCAACTATATTGGATGAAATATTATCAGAAGGTTATATCCATTTTCCTCCCTGTGCTGTATGTGTTCACTGAGTCTGGTTTTTATTTTGGTTAAGGGCAAGGACGCTGCATTCAACAACCCAAACCCAAACTCCTGATTAAAACAGCATATTTCATCGCAACATATGCGCAGGGACATAAATATCTAAATAAACATGGAATTGATAAAATTTGTCATGAGCAGAATCAAAATAGAGACAATGAGCTGCAGAACACTAATGCACACAAAAATCATAGCTCAGCCTTCCTTAACTTTACCCTACTTGGGCCTTGCACCAGAGGAACAATTACTTAATGCTGTTAGACCTCGCTTCCATTGCCCTGCTCTTTTACCATGTCAGCGTTAAAATTCAGAAAGCAGCACAGGCGCGAGCTGCTCAGGTCTCACCATAGAAGAGAAGACAGACATGCATCTCACTCCTAGGGCTGACCTTTGTAAAGGTTGCAACCTGTCTGTCAGAATAGGATAAGTGCAAGAGAACAGCTCATCTGAAGGGGTGGGAAGAAGAGAGGGAATAAAACATATTTTCTGTAGTGGCAAGCAGGAGAGATGGAAGGCAGAGAGCGAAAAAAAAAAGAAGATGCAAATGATACAATTACCTTGGAAACAGAGTCTGCAAAGTTTGTGAAAAGCAGGAGAAACCGAGACCCTCAGTGAGAACAGAAACAGTTTAGAAGAAAGACAGCAACTATATGATGAACCAGTTCCAACTTCAACAAAAGGAAGTATAGGAATTTCTACTATTACTGGAGCACCAAAAAAAAAAAAAAATTCAGATGTTTACAAGGTAACTAAAACATCTCTCTCGGTGGTGGATTATGAAAGCTGGTTCAACTCAAATAACTTCTGAACAGTTTGAAGGTTTGCCTCTTCTCCTCCTCTCAGTTTTCTTTATCATCTTTCTCTTCTACCTTCCCCTCCGATTTAATTAAAATTTCTTTTTCTCCAAAATTAAAGCTCAAGTTAGTAAAACGATTATCTCCTTTCCGCTGAAACTGCAAAGGTCTCTCAACCCTTGCTTCTCTCTCTCCTTAATAATGTAACAACTCCAATGATTTGCAGTGTGCTCCTTTCATCCTTATTAGGTGACACTACAGATTGTTCTGCTTTGGTATAATGAAAATGTAAACTTTACTTATGATTTATGGCTGAATACATATATATATTGCTTACTATAGCACAGTTTTATATGCAGCATAGAACTGCCTTTAGTTCTTCAGATCTGTGTTCAAAAAGTAAGTGAACTAGAAGACATTTTCTGTGTCAGTTGAAGGAAAGGGAAATAACATATCAGAAAAAGGACAACGAAGAAGCAATTGAGGATGACTTTCTGGCATAAAAATAAAAGTGAGAGCAGTCAGGGTTTAGAGCTGAGACAAAATTCAGAGAATTCACAAGAAACTGGCAACCAGAGGAATATTGGTCATATGGCAGCCAGGTTCAGATTTGGAGAATTAGGAGTTTCTTCTTTTCCTTACACGTACCCTGCAACTGAATATCTTCTCTCCTGGTTGCTGCTTTTACGTGGTGTACTCCAGGGCAGGTAGGGAGCTCTGATTGCTTTCAACTCTCTTCCTTTTTTTTTTTTTTTTTTTTTTTTGTTATAGGAGATAGACTAAGATTCAGCTTTCTCCAAAAATGTTTTCTTTTGCTGAGAAAGGATACCAAGATGCCTTATTTGCAAGAAAAACAAGTTACAAATTACCAAGATCAGGTTTCAGCAATAATTCCTTTTCCATCTTCTAATTAACTCAGTCTAAGTTTAAGGCCTTTCCTTGTCCTGTCATCCTTTTGCTCGAGTTTGATATCCTTCAAATATATAGCATGCAGAAGAAACTCCAAAACACAGATAATCTGAAGACAGCAGGCAATGCAGCAAGGCTGTCAGATTTGCTGAGAAAGATTCAACACTGATTCAGTGTATACTTTTTTTTTTTGGGGGGGGGGGTGTCTAAGAACGGGCTTTCATCCAAACCTAGTGACTTGTGGTTCAGTTCGACATTTAGGCTGAGGTTTGGACATATTCTCATTTTGGGGGAGTGATTCATCCAAAACTAAGTTACCCAGGAAAAAATGTAGGATTAAATTAATCCTAGATGTTAGTATTTAAAAAGAAAAAAATGCACTTAATATGATCTAAATGGCAGTGGAAACCTGAAGCCACAGAAAATTATATATGCACAGAAACAACAGCATAAATTAAGATCAGTGCATCTTAAATACTGAGGTGTATCTTGGAAACGGTGACTGTGAGAGGGGTCCTATATTGCACAGAAGTGGCTAAGAAGATATTCTCAAATAAATCTTGCTAGCACAAAGAAAGTGAAAAAGGTGCTTCACCAAGCATGTACCTAATTAGCCCTGCTACAGCTCCCGCAGCCACTGTAGGATGCTGATAAAGAATCCAGTTGGTGCTTCATCGTGTCGTGAAGCAGCTGCTTTTGGCTGCGCACACAGTGGAGGCAGGCACAGAGAACTGCTCGCTACCCACTTACTCCTGTACACTCTTCATCCAGCCCCCATTCACCTACACAGGGGGAAAAAAATAAAATAGAAAACCGCACTTCCTTGCCAAGATCCAAGACTGCAGGATTTGAATCTGGGGGGAAGGGAAGGAACAGAAATAAAGCGAAGCCTACAGCTGGTTTGGGTGGGAAAAAATTCAGAATCTATAAACTATTCTATTCTTCAAGAGAAGATGGGCTCAAGAGTTTGGAAAGAGACTTCTGATTGCGTTGGAAAGATTAAAAAGATGATAACAAAATAAGTTTCAGAAATGGAAAATGGTCTGGAAAAGGAGTCCCCATATCTGCATATCTAATCTGCTTTTCTTCAGCTGTCTAACCAAACATCGATCCTGCGCTGTAAGTTCCTATTAGCTAAATCATGAGGAAGGATTGGGTGCCAAAACATTTATTTCCACAGTGAAAGGCACATTAAGTGATGAAAAAATCATCAGTTTTGTTGATGCTTACATTACAAATAGTTAAGCTGTGGTAAAGTCTTAAGTGATCATTTTTGTTATGAAAAGCATTGACAGGACATTTGTATTTTGAAAGCATCTGAGTTTATCAGATTATGATTTTTAGCATATTTGTGGTCTTTCCCTAGAGCATGTTGTTTGTCTGTGCGTGTGTAGCTCATGTGTTCCTATCCTGTTAGCCGAAACGTGTATGGAAGGAGGTACTTTTATTTTCAGACTGAGGCTAGCCCTCTGCATCTCATGCACACGGGGAGGTCTCCCCTCCCCAGCTGAGCCCTGCCAACCGCAGGACCCCATGCTGGGAACTGCACTTCTCCTGGCACAGGCCGGTGAAACAAGCACCCCAAGAGGGTGCTTTTAAATCCGACTCACAAAGGTTCAAAACCAGCTGAAGTTGTCTCTGTTTAGGTCTACCTTCCCCTTTCCACCAAACTCTCCCCGGCAGCTTGTCTGAACACACCTGCTTCAATTCACTCTAACTTCTACTATTTCAGAGATACACAGATTTAGGAAAAAATGAGAGAAGCCTCATCTGAGCATGCTAGTGCTTATAGAAAGTATTTAAAGATCTAGCAAGTCAAAGTAGCATAGCAATCCATGCACGAAAGAGTACTAATCAACGCTAAAGTGCAAAGTGGGCATCACCTTTTCCCCTGTATGGCACCACCATATTCGCCCTTTCAACAGACTGCCCAAAACGGAGGACAGACACTGGACAGACTTGAAATCCTGGTCCCACACAAGATGGAGAAAGGACTTGCTTACAGACAAATGACTCTAGGAAAAGGTCTCCAGCAGGAATGGGCTCATCTACAACATACCACACTTGTCGCCCTAACTCATTCTTTCAACATATTTAACACTGCTTGGCAAACCTGCTCGGAAAACATGACAGTAGCTAATCCCATCTCACAGGGCCTAGTGACAAGTCCACTTTCCGTCTTCGGTGAGACCCACCATGCATCCTCCCTGTTGGTCTTTGAGGAAGGAAACTGCAACATGCTCCAGGCAGGCCCTGGCAGAGGAACCAGCACCTCAGGCAGGCAGGGGAGTTTGTGTGCCCTGGTGCGATGTGCCTCAATTCCCTTTTCCTCTCAGGGCAGTATGTTACTGTAACAACTTTTATCCAGAAAGACTCTGAAGCTCTCTGCAGGCTGACAACATACCAGGACAAAATCCAGCTGCCATGCAGACATCTTTCACTGGAATGCACCTCCATGAACATCTGTGCGCACGCTCAGTGCATCTTAAACACATCAGAGTGTAACCAAAACAGCTCCCTTCTTCCAACCTGTCAAGTTGCACACATTCAGCACACAATTCTCAGATATAATTCCCTCTTCACACTTCCCTCCTGATAACCCCAGATCTTACACGTTTCCAGTCAAGTGCCATAACTGATTTCTTCCCCACTCCACAAACACATGCATCAGTAGGAACTTCTTAGCAGACCACAGAGAGCCTGGTACATTGGGTCATCAACTGGGAGAGAGGCAGGACCATCTTCAAGCTCAGCCTCTCATCCATGGAAGTCTGGTAGAAAGCACGTTCCCTTGCTGTAATTGAGGGCCCTCGTTCCTCTCTGTGCTATTGCTTGCCAGGTGCATGTCCCCTTTGCTACACAATCCTATGAGTGGGGTCTCACATGCAATAACAAGGTGTCCATGTCCCTGTGCCCAACTCGCTAAAGAGGAACACAACTGCGAGGTCCGATGATGATGACATTATGCAGAGACACTTCATATTCCATATCTGCTCTAAGATCCCTTTGTCCTTTTCCATGAAATGAAAGCTGCTTTTAGTGCGAAAGTGTACCATTTTCATTTGTCTGAAGGACAGGAGAGGCCAGAGTCCAGCTTTACTACACCACACAGGCAGGTTTTGTATTAGTTCAGAGGGCAAATTTTCTGATTTATGAATGAAACAGATATGAAGATATATTTCCCTTCTTGTATGAGAATAAGTGATTGTGATAATAGGTCTATTTATTTATGTAAGTACATCCAGCCTAAAGACAAAGTACAGATAGACAAAATTGATGTCACTTTATAGATGCAGTTAAAAGAACAGAACACCCATACTTAAGCAAGTATGATTCAGAAAGAAATTCCTCTGAAATGAATTTACAGCCAGCATAAAATGCAGGTCAGAAAGTGTAGAATCCAACCTCAAGATCTGAACAGTTACCCTACATGATCAAAAAATCCTCATTCCCCTATCTGAAATCCACATTTAAATACATCACCAGCCAAAGCCTGTCCAGAGGCCAGTTCTCCGTCACGTGCTTTAAATGTTCACTCCAAACTGGGCACAGCGAGTGCATTCAGTACATAGCGGTTCCCCACATCTGTTCCCCTATCTCAAACATAAGACAGGGCAGGTACTTTCCTGCTCTCATGCTGTGTGCTTTCAGCATGCTGTGTGTTATTCAACAGGGTCCCCAACTATTTATTTGGGAAGATTAGCTCAGTTTTCTTTAGAAGCTTACATTAAGGCTGCTTCTAGCAGAGTGCTCTGATTCACTGTACTAGGAATCATTTAATATAGTAACACAGCCCCAGAATATTAACTTTTCAGTGACACTTTTTCCTTCATAGAAGTGCGAAGGAAGGGAAAAGTGAAAGCGGAGATTCCATCCCTGGAAAAACACTGAAAGGGGAGAAAACCCCAAGCATCAGGCTAGAAAATAATCCGTTATTTTCCTTTGTCTGTACCAGTAGCACAAAAACAGATAAATAAATAAATGATGCTTCAGAAACAGTTATCTTCTGTCTCAAGTTAGGCTAATTGTATAATTTACCCCATTTTGAATGTCTTGACTATGGTAGATAAGAAACATATTTCTTGGATAGAATTGATTTAAGCCCAAACATGTAGAAATTTGACGTGGGAACTTCTTTCCGTAAGTGCATACAAGGTATCTAGAACGAGTTTCAGTACTACCAAAATACAAGCAATACAAGTTATTTAGGAATTCTCCTGATTCTGTCACCTTTAGGCGTTTAGTCAGCTAATAAGCTGCATCAGTATGTTGTCATCCCAAAACTCAAAGATTCACTGATGAGCAAAACCAAGCTTATCTCAAAGAGATGCAGCCCACCACACCAGCGCTGGGGTGTGTGTCTTTCTCACCAAGGTAATCTGAGTGGATAATAATTTTAAAGTACACACACAAATAACATTCTTAAGGGCTAGAGCATGAAAAATGAATTTGCAGGTGTTTACACATATAAAGCTGTGCACACAAAAAGGAGGCTGTGACGAGACCCCTTTGCAAATCAGATCTTTATGCTCTGTAAGTTGAGAAGAAGTAAGAGGCAAGTTTGTTTCCTCTGAACTAGTGAACAGAGACAAGTTTATTTTGTATCCAGATACTCAGTGTCAGTTTCCAGAGACTGAATTAAAGTTAAATTGATATCATTTCCAAAATTCCTCAATATGTCAGTAGCAACGTGGACTCTGGGAAGTGTCAAACACAGCTGTCTCACTATGGATTATTTTCTCTTCTGTTGACAAATCAAAAAATCGCTTTTCCCCTTTGTAATTCAGCCAGTGTTCAATTGTGTTCACCCTCCAAAAAATCAAACTACTGCTTTCTTCCAACTTAACTTTTTGTTGTCCTTTTTTTAATTAATTAAAAAAAGAGTTTGGAATGAAAGTATAATTTTTAAAACAATTTGTTTTGACAAAACTAAATTTTTCTTGGTGTGCGCCTTCCTCACCCACAGATATCCTATTTTCTGAATTTGCAGTGAATTTACTATTTACTTGAGTGTATGCAGTCTCTCATTTTATTTTTAAAAGATACTGCAAAATCAGAGGGCGCAAAAGCAAGGCCACTAAGAATGAGGGAATATGTAGGAGAGAACCTCCACAAGGAGAGAAACTGGGTACATTTCAGGCCTAGAAAAGCAGAGGCACACACACACACACACACACACAAAAAAAAAAAAAAAAAAAAAAAGAGAGAGAGAGAGAGAGAGAGAGAGAGACTGAGAACCAAGCAATGCTCAGACAGAGTAGGATATGTAGCTGGATAAAGGGTTAACACCGACAACTAATTCTGGAGAGTTATTAAATTGTATCCCCCACCATTTAAGCCAAATAAGGCTTCTAAAGAAAAGGAAGAGAACGTGATGAAACATAGACCGTTCCACAAGCTGTTTCAGAGCTCTTACCAAAAGAAGCAGTTCACTATCCTGAATTGATACAAAATCACATTAAGACAGAACGCTGAGCAAAAAAAACCAAGAAGGACAGGACAAAATTTTGTCTTTTGTGCAAAATACAAGTCATGATCCTGCTGAGTCTTTGCTTAACTTGCAAACCTCTACTGGAGATGAGACACAGTGAAAAAATTACCTCACATGGAAAAGACTCCATTCCGGACAACATAGCAACAAAAACTTCAAGGGCTGTGAAAGAGCTAAAGAGAAAAACACAGCAGAAATGTTCTGTAAGCTATCTTCCCCACTCACCTGCAAGAGGGTGAACGGCACAGCTGGCGGTTCTGCTGATTTTGGTAACACAGCTCTCTTCAGAGCCCTGTGGAAGAGAAGGTTTTGTGAACGGAAAATCCTGTTTCTCATGGCTCACCTCTGTTGGAATCTAACTGGAGTACATTAAGCTTGCAGCAAGGCACATTCGCAGAGGAAGTGCCGTAGCAGACAGCGGAGAAAGAAAAGACTGGAGGGAGAGTTAAGCAAGGCACAGTCCTGGTCACCGAGATTTCCACGATTTCCACCATCGGAGCTTCGATGTGGCCAGCTCCCTGAAGCTGAGGAAACTGTACAGCTACCTAATGGAAAGGAAAGAGTTGGGCAGAAACTGCAACTGAAAATTGAAAATCCCAAAGATATAATTAGTAAGTGTTTTTAGTTGATTGGAAAGACAGCTACTCTGCCAATTCAAGAAGGACTGATGGATTTCGAGAGGAAGAACGTGGGGGGGAAAAAAGGTAGTTTTCTTACTTATCGAAACCAGAAGATTAACAATTGAATACTGCATACAGCTCTGGGATTTAGATTTTTAAAACGTTGCAAATTGGAGAGGGTGCAAGAACCAGCTACAAGAACATCTTAAGAGCTAGAGAAAATGCTCATCATAGACTTACTAAAGCGAGGTATACTGCTATCTTCATTAAAGAAAAAAAAAACAGTAAGTCCTAAAGGACTTTTTTTGAACAAATGGCAAACGTGGAAAAAAAAGAAAAAGTACTTTCTGGCATGTAAAGTAAGTAAAGCTAGGCAAATTCAAATAAGAAATAAAATACCATTATTTTGTTTTCTAAGCAGTGAAGTTGATTAACCATTGTAGCAGAAAGTGTAAAAACTACAAAAAAAGAAGTAGGAAAATTTTCATCATTTCAAATCAAGATTGTTTTGGGAAGATATGTTTCAACTAAAAATAACAATTAGGATCAATTCCTGAGTATGGAGTACGTAACTAGGCAACGTTTTCCATCTCACAAAATACAGGCAGTTAGACCAAATCACATCATGATCTCAGGTGGCCTTTAATTTTCAGCCTCTTGTGCCAGAGGTTCTGGTTGTATGTCCTGTAAGACCCCAGAACAGATCCTCAGTGTAGCAATACTACATACCTAAGCCTAAGCCACATTTTACTAGGCTTTCTTCCCCCTTTCCTGCAGCTGGCAGATGAAATATTACCACTTTCCACTGTCCACTCAAACATTGCTTTACTCTTTCTATGCAGTTCTTTATTCTGTAAATAGTGCTAACACATGTTTTACGTCTTCTCCCTCTGGTAACAAAGACGATGTTAGCGTGGAGTTATACCTTCCTACACCTACCTCAGTTTGCGTGTAGTTCAAACGGAAATTTGAAATGCTAGTAGGAATCTAATGCTGATCCAGCTTTTGAAGTTACAGTACACAGAAGCAAAAGATCAGGACTGCATTAAATCATCTCATCAAATACTCAGCACTGAGGCAAGATCAAGTATACCTGAACTGTCTCATTTAATCCACATTTGAATCCTATCAACAGGAGGGCTTCCACAGTCTTGCTGGGTAGCCTGGAAAAGACGCAACTAAATTACTGTTGAGGGCTAGATCATTAACTGGTGTGCAAACGAACACCGTTCGGCAGGCTGCAGGAGTCACTGAGCAACATGAAAAGGTCTGACCCATGGATGATTGAGATCCCTGCTAGCTAAATAGCTTCAGTCTCAACAGAAAAAAGCACTGAAAACTCACTAAAACTCTCCTAAAACTGCCCCCATCACAGAGACATCCCTCATCAAGGAAACATTCAGGGCAATGCAGAGCGATAAACATCTTGAGTGCAACTCCACCAGCATTTTTCAGGGCTGATATGTGCATAGCATGGTACCAAATTCCAATCTCTGTGCGCTAAAATGTGCCATTCACCGAACAACCTCAGCATTTCCAGTTTTACATTTTAATTTTCTCTCTAAAACAGCCATGCCCAATCATTACATTTCATATGGTGCATCATTTCAGTTACCCTAACTCAGTGTGCTCAGTAGCACATCAGAGAAGACCAGCTGCTGTTGTACGAGTTCGTTCATTAGAATTTAGAAGGGTAACACCATTCAAAGGAAAGCTATCCCTTAAGAGTAGGGTTTTTTGCAGCTCACTGAAAGGGTTTCACCAAGATCCATCCACGGCTGCTGCATACTGCTCTTGTTTTCCCTCACACTTCCTTGTCCTGTCAGCTAATACATCTTGTGCACGCGACGTTTTCAGCTGGCTTAATTTTTGTGCCCCCACAATGAATGAGAAATGCAAATATGAATGCTCTTGGTCCCAATTACACTGTCAGCACCAACAGCCAAGGAATTATGGATTTAGGTGCTCAGATTTACACCACAGTCAAAAGAAGCAAAACTAAGCAGATTTAACGAAGTGCCTTTAGAAAGCAAGTACCAAGCTATGGAAAGCATAGCTGGAGCCACTAATCTACAGAACTGCAGCAGGACAGCCAAGTCTATGACATATGTCAATAAGGATGTACAAGCGTCCCTCACAGAATTTACAACGTGCATATTAAGAAACTAGAAAGATTTAACAAAACTGCTGCACTGACAATCTTAAAGCTCAGTGCATACGCTTTGACATCGTATATGGTATGACAAGATACCTCTGCATAGAGGTACATTCCAGAGAACCCATGCCACTGTTTTGAGTAAGATATGATTTATATTTACTTTTGATATATATTTTTACTGGGGGATAAATAACGAAATAAAACATGTCACATTTTATTCTTTTTTTTTTGCCCCCGCCCAGACAAACCGGCTTTCAATCTGCAAACATTTAGCATTTTAAGCATCAGTGCTTTACCACAGAAGACATCTGAAGGTTATCCTCTTCCCTTTACTATAATGAATGATGTAACTCAAAGGTTGATCAAAGCACTCTTTCAATTTGAGCAAAGTAAAAAGAAAATTTTAAATTAAAATCATTTAAATTTCTTCAGTATTGAAAACGTTGGTATGCATGGGAGAGAGAAGTGGTGGTTGGTTTTTGTTGCTGATTTTGGGGGTTTTGTTTTTAAACAGACATAATCAAATCTTCTTTAAAGTTGCAATTAATTACTAGCTGGGAGAGGGTGCAACCCATATGGAATTAAATTTCTTTAGAAATCATGTGTTTGCATTCCTCCTATATGATGACTTTTACCACACCAGAAACTTCCTAATTAATTGCAACCTACATCACTATACTAAAACAGATGTAAATAAGTACTTTTTATAGTCATTATAATCATCCTTGCTATGTATGTATGTACTAATTAAAGGAGGACACTAGAAGGTTTGAGCACCTACTAAATTGCATTCACCATCTCTTGCAGAATGCATGCAGCTTTTTCCAGTTGAATGAAGAACAGAAGTAATATTTTCAAAAACCCTCACTCACTGCTACTGTAGTGCTGCTCCAAGGGAAGTCGATGCTAAGACAGGGCTCTTTTAACACCCCACCTGAAGCAACTGACTTACAGCAGAAAATGGTTCAAAGGGATGAAATGCAAACTATGTCCGTGCAAGAAAGACTTGAAAAAGTTGGCTTTGCTGTGTTGTACTTGACAGTCAAGGAGAATATCATCAGAACTTGAGCATTGGGGAAAATCTGCCAAGTGATCAAGCTCAGTTTTAAGTAGAAAAAGGCTGGCAGGATCACCAGAGAGCTTAAATTACTGGAGAACTTAAAAGTGAGAAAAAGTCAAAGCACTAAAACCCAATGAAAACAAAATACTGGAGATTGAAACATGCCCAGGAGATGCAAACATGGCTCAATGCCAAATATCATCAGCTTGAAAGATGGTACTTATTAAGGAGAGAATTTCATACTCAAGGGACTGTTTTGGAGTAAGCTGTGGAATCAGGAAGAGGGTTGCTTGCAGGATAGATGCTGTCAATAGAAAACTCACAATAGAATTGTTAACAAAGATCTCTAAAAACACTGAAAGACTAAATGAGAAATTGCAGTATTTCCCCATATCTTAGCATCCATTTTTGTTCTAAAAGGCATCAGGCCTAGCTCATCTGTTGTCCCAAAAGTACTTTCATAGGGGTTGGAGGCTACAGGCCTCCAGACTAAAGAAGGCACACAATTTTGAAGGCACATCTTTTGAAGGCACACAATTGCTACTTTCACCACATGATCGTTGAGGTAGCACCCTTAGTTTATGCAATACCATAAAAAGCAAACCATGACTTGCAAGATCAGTCTTTAATGCAGTTCAACCCCGAAAGGAAAGAAACCTCCCGTTACACAGCCTACGGCACTTCTGAAAGGAACTTTATTAGGTTAGGAAAATTCAGTCAATGTGATTGGTATGAATATCTGATTTTTAGATCTCTTAAGGCATTGGATCAGGATTTGGGAAACCTGCGTTCAATTTTTGTCTCTGCCAGAGACTTCCTGTATGACCTTGGGAACATCACTCCAGTTTTTGTGCCTCACAGATCACTCAGATGCAAAATGCAATGATAATACCTCCCCACTTTGCCCTATTTAAATTAGTTGAAAATTCATGCTACAGCTGTGCTAGTCGCAACAGAGCTCTGCAGCGCCTCGCGCCAGGCTGTCTCAGGCCTCATGGAATATGAGCACTAATGCTAAAGCCCGTCAAGTCCTTTCCTAGAGGGAGAGAAAGTGTGCAGTTATGGTCATTTCCACAGGCAGACTTGGGGAAAGCGCGATTTTCTTGCTTTAACGTGCAACAGTTTCATAAAACTCTAGCCCTTTAGGACTCCCTCCTTCCTTCAGGAAGGGCATGTCTGTCCTACAGGAACTTAACAGCTTTCAGGGGTCTCCATGCATTTTGTGCGTTTTGAAGGAGCAAGCCTGCAGGCAGAGAGACGCTTTTCTCTAACACCAAAACCACTTCACCACGTTACTTTTTCCCCACTTCTCTACCCTAGACAGTTTTTATCATATGCAGTGGGGTTGGGCTGGGAGGAAAGGACATCCTTGCTTTAAATGAACAAAATTTACTCTCTACAGCTAAACCTCCTTTTGGCAATAAAATCACAAAACGGTGAAAATTCGATTTTTTCAGTCGAATATCTTGCTGCGGCTAGTCTTTTATTCAGTTTGCTCTCTCACCGAGTATATTCGGGACTCTTAAGGAGCGCTCCAGTGCCTTGGGATTCACGCTCGAGTAGCATCTTTTTCACAGCGCAGTGGGCTCTCCGTTTCAACGGCCACCGCGTCCCGTTCACAGCCCCCGACGCAGGCAGTGATATCAGCCTTGCAGCAGTGTCTTCAAGAAAAAAAATTGCCATGTTTAAGAACATCCAACTGTTCCACATGTGCATAGTGCTCAGCCAGACTGAAAATATGTTCCCAGTAAGCGATGGAAACAGGTCAGGGTAAATACTTGGCAACAACAGACATGGCAGTATCCTGCTTTTTCATTTCAAAAACCAGTACGCAGCCTCTGAGGACAAGGTGATTTGCTCCAGATAGACACTGGGAGTGCCTGTTTTGATATTCAATCCTAGAAACTTTTTAGTGTGTAAACATGCCTCCCCAGAGGTAGGATTTATACTTCTTAATTTATCTGATGATCAGATAGGTCAAATATATTTAATTTCTTCAAGTTACATTAGAAGTAATACCGTATCATTAAAGTTTTGGGCTGCTGTCACTGAGCCTTTTAACAGCACAGTCATTCCTCTCCTTCCCCATCTCATTCTTTCAGGATGCTCCCAAAAAAACTACATCAGGGAAAACTGTCAGTGTAATCATTTTTGACTAGTACTTGGAAGGAACCCAGCCTATTTTTCACACATGAAACTTACTTGGTTTGTTTGAACACTAAGGGGAAGGGAAAAAAAAAAAAAAAGAGCAAAAACAGATAGAGGCGTTTGGCTTTTGGAAGCAGCCTTTAACAATGTGTAACTCCATGGTAGCAGGGGGATATGGTTTCAATTCTAACCTGGATCAGACTCTAAAAATTCTGACATGGATCAAGCAGATTTGCCAAAACATATTCTTCCCTTTCAAAACATTCCATTGGCTCTGGCCTTATTAGACAGTTTAAAAGCTGTTTCGTTAAAAGAATTAGAAATACAATGTTAGAAATCGGTTACATTGAAACAGTGGAAAGACAGGGAGCAATATTACAGTTGCACTTCAATTATAATTCTTTTTCAGTCTTTGGGCTATCATAGTGTTAACCGTCAGATTAGATGAAAATTATGCAGTGCTCAGATAAATAGCTGCTACATTTACGAGGTTCACTTCTATGAGGGATTCTGGAATTACTAGAATTAAAGTCAGTGTTTTCTCTTTGAGCTTTCAGTCCCCTGTGTGGCAAGTTAAGGCATCCAGCTCTAAGAACCACTATGAGAAACACTTCAAGAATCTCAGCTGGCCCTGCTTAGAGCTGGGTTGGACCAGATGACCTTCAGAGATCCCTTTCAACCCAAATTATTCTATGACATTCTTAGCTACATCTTTTTCTGCTTCTTTTACACGTTCATTTCCTGAGCATTTCCTTGCTTGTATTGACAAATACATTAGATTATTTCATACATAGTTTCTACTGGCTACACAGGTAGCTCAGTTATATTTTCATCTACCCTATGGCATCATTCAGCATTTAGTGTCACCATGGTTCTATCATTGTCACAACTTACCTTTGCATTCAGTTACTAATAAAAACATCTCAAAATTCTAACTTAACAGAAAATACTGTGTCTTTTTGCTTCCTTTGAACAACAGGGCTACCCCAGTGTTCTGGGGTAATGAGGCAACTTGTGCGTCTTACCCTCGAGTCTGCTCATTTCCCTATGACACGTTTTTCAGGCTTATCGATTTCTCGTTTGCTTTCCTCTTTTTTTTTTTTTTTTTAGAGCCAAAGGAGGAGAAAGTCACCTTACTGAGGTTAATGATACTATCTTTAATTAGCAAGATTCCATCATATTTCTGACCTCTTGCTTTCGTCTTCCACAGGAAGGGATGTTCAGCACAGTCCTGGCCTGAAGTCCTAGAGTCACTGGTGTTAGCCATTGACATCAATAAGAGCAGCAGTGCCATGCTGCAGTGACTTAGACCAAAGGATATTGTTCAAAAGGCACAAGCAGATGGAAAACAAAAAACTTACTTCTTGATAGCAGATCCCCCTATTCACACATCTGCAGGTAAACTGTTCCTAGAGTTACACTGCCTTGTGCTCATATTTGGTAATATCCCTTACAGAATGCTCTAAAGAAACCAAGCTCTTGGAGAATTAGAAAGAAGTCCTCTCACCGGCTACAAGTACATATGAAAAAAACAGTGTGGAGGGAAGCAGACTACTAATCAGCTTTCACTGAAGTCCTCCAGGATTCCTGTGCTGCTCAATGTTATGCATGTCGTGGCCTAGAAAAGGCCTAGAAAATAGAGCAAACAGTAAAATGATTAAATAATTTATGTATTTCAAGATAATCATTGGAGTCATTGTTAAGGTTCAGAAAGATCTTGGAGCAATTGTAGAACATTCCCCCAGAATATCAGCTGACTAGTAAAAAGCATGAACTGAACAAGAAAAATCAGGGAATTTTTAGTGAACAAAACATGACCATGGCATGAGCTCAAGGTATGTTTGTTGAGAAAGCAGGCGGGATCACAGGGAAAATAATTCTGTATTTACATTGTTTCTTATAATTCCACTTGTCTGCAGCTCAACAAACTCAGACATTGCAAGGTGCTAAAGGAGCCTTTCATCTGGACCACGGTGCCCATTCTTGGGTTTACCTGAATAACTGAAGAGTTCAGCAACCAGAAGAATTAAACATGTCTCATTTATTTTAGCCAATAAAATAAAAAATATTTTATTTTATTTCATGCCACTTTTTGCAAAATGCAATCATAGCCTTGAAAGGCAGCGAAATTTATCATCCTTTTCTTTTCTCAAAGTGCTTGTAGCCCGACACATCAGCTAGTCCACAAGCACATCACACCAAACCAGCCACGGCAAAAGTCAGATTCATTTTCCGTGCTCAGAAATGCACAGGTAGTAATTGAACAGAATAAAAAGTAGTGACAGAAAGGACATTTCAAAATTTCCCCCTTTTCATAACACCACAGGTAAAAAAAAAAAATGAATAAAAATAAAGCAAGCCAACCAAAAAAATCCCACTATTTTTTTTTTTCTTTTTAAGTTCTGTACTTGAAATGCCTATGATACCAACATAAAAATCACTCGACTAGCCAAGGCCAGCAGTACCAATTCATCCAGCTAAGTGACACCAAGACACGCTGCTCGCAGCGCTAAGGATTACCGTGCCGGTGCTGTTCTAAGGATAGCATGGTTAACAAGCCAACTGCACCCCCGGAAGCGAGCTCAACGTATAATGCCAACCCATGCCCATCAATTAGGATGTCACATAGACCGCTCAGGCGTACAAATCTGTAACAACCATTGGTCTTCTGAATCCAGTCCAGCTCTCTAAATCTATCGGCTGTGGATACAGGCTGATAGAGGTAGGCTGTAAAGTCCAACAGTATCTGGAGCCAGCAGAGCTCAGTTAAGCACATACTGGCTGGAGCACAAGATGCTTAAAAGATCTATGCTTCAGTGAGGCACAGTTTGATCTGGGTGAACACATGTGCATGAGAAGTATAATTTTTAAGGGAGTGTTTTCACATAAAATTTGTTGCGGCAGAACAATTGAAAACATCAGCTCTCTAAACCAGTCTTTACAAGGAAGGGAGCTAGCAATAAACTGGATTAATAAGCCTCTGCTGAGTGGCATTTTCATCAGTGTTACCGGTCTGAAAATACATCCTGCACTATGGAGGTAACGCTGAAAGCCTAGGGCCAACATACCATGGCCTTGAACTATGTGGTAGCAAAGTGGTCTTTGTGAAGGACACAGCTTCATGAGCTCCTTACCAAAGGTGAAGGAGATGGAGGGGCAAAGGAAATGAGAAGAAAGGAACAATGAGAAAAAAAAAAAAAAGAAAAAAGAAAAAACACAGTTCTCTAAAACATTCTGTCTCCCAGTCACTCTCCATGCAGAAAGAAAAAGACAACTCGTGTCTGTGGAAGCCTGGCTGATTTAGTTTGCTGGTAGCGAGGGTACCACTGGCAGCACACAGCAGAGAGGGAAAGTGAGCTGGTAGAAACCCCGTCCTAGTTGCTATCGGTGCTCTGCTCCTCCCACCCCACCCCCAGGACTGGGGACCGACCAGTTCCACCGAGAGCAGCGCAAAGGGGACAGACCTCCGCGGCGAGAGGCAGCTGCAGCTGGCACCCGGCGTGCTTCCTTTGCCGGCGTGGCGAAGCGCCGCTCAGGTTTTTGCGGACGCCGATGCCGCAGGGGCCTTGACGACAGTTCATAGAGGACTACGATTCCAGGGAGTCTCCACATCCCTTCCCAGCCTCACAGGGTTGGCACGGAGATTGTCGAATCCATCTCTAGGACACCCATTCCTCCTTTGACAAGGGACGGTAACTTCAACCTGTCTCCCCTGAGTACCAAAGAGAAGCTACTTTGACTACTTCTGGGCTTTTCGGGGCAGGGAGAGGAAAGGGCAAAGAATGCACATATATGACTTTTCTCCTTTGACAGCCAGAGTTTCAGATAAGTAATTGGCCAACATCTTCAGCCAAACGCAAGCTCAGTTTCACCTCTTAGTTATCAAATAACGTAGTGCCTATCAGTAAAGAAATAGCATCACAGCCACGATTCATAAGCACTTCCAAAACATAACTGTGCCCCAGATGATTCACTTGGGGGTGATTTATGGTTCTAGACAAATATTGGATGGATATTAAATGCAAATATTTAAATATATCTCATGTTGCTCCACTTTTTTTTTAATGATTTTCCAAAATATTGATGGTAAAACTTTAAACTTAACCTGATATCCCCAACTATACGATTCACCTTACAACTTGTAATGACAACAAAGCAAAAAACCTGAACTTTGTAGCTTCAGGGATCTGTAGACCCAGCATCAGCCTTTTACCTAAACCAATAAGTTTATGTATCCCAAATTAACAATGCAAAAGCAGCCAGCTCCAGGCAGGATAAATTTTTATCAAGACTAATAATAGAGCAGAGGACCAGATAAAAAGGAGTGTAAGAAAGAGGGAGAAAAGAGTGCTCTTCCCCCCACACTCCCATATAGCCCACTGCTTTCAACATTTCTAGAACTGCACATTTCATCCCAGCTACTGCACCTAATAGCTACCAGCATCTCTGTCTTTTATTGATGTGGCAAATGTTTTTCAAGTGAAAGTCTACTTTGTGTAGTCCCATGGCTTCGCAAAGTTCCACAACCAAATCATGCACTGTCTTGCAAAACAGATCCACTCTATTTGCTTCTCACTTGTTACCTGTGTTTACTTGTAAGTAAACACCGTAAACACTGTAAAGTTTTCATGGATGAAGCTGAAAAGATATATATAGAAGTACATTTTTGGCAAAAAGTGAATTCAGACATTAAAGGTGACTGTACATATATCTATAACTTCTGGTTTAATATATCTATATTTTCCCAAACCATTAAGAAACTTTAAATTAAAAAGGAATCTTACATGTCTGGTATATTGGTGTGTATGGTTCTGGAAAAGAAAAAGATCAAGAAAAATTCAAATGCCTTGGGAAGTGATGGACAAGAGATACGCAGCTTCAGGCATTCAGGCATTGCATTTCTCAGTTGTTAGGTGAAACTCTTTGCTATGATGAGTACATATTTAACACATTAAGATTCTGTTGCCAGACAAGTTTCTTAACATGCAACATGAAAATGGAATTGACACCACTTGGTTTTACCATAGCCCCGAAGAACTGTTCTGCAGACAGCACTACTTACCTCTTGTGTGCTCCCAAAAATCCGCTCCTAGTATGGTTAAAGTGTCTAAACAACAAACCACACTATTATCTGTTTGTGGTGTAAATAACACTGATAACCTAGATGGTAAGGAGCAGCACAAGATGAGAAAAACCAGGTCACCCACATTTTGACCAAAGCTTGAGAGCGAATGCTTTGCACCAGTTTGAAACTGTGGACAGTTTCATTTTGCAGGAAGTTATTGCTCTTTTACTTGTTGCAGGTAGGTATTCCAAAGATGCACAAATATGATTTTGTATCAGGAGTTACATTAGATACATCAAAATGGAAATTCCAGAATAGAGTAGCTTGATCTTCAGGTTCTGGGGACATGTACATGATTAAGCCATTTCTTCTCCAAAAGTCTTTTTTTCCTGATAGGAAAGAAGAACGAGCAACTAAATTTTCATTTCACACATTAATTTCATAGCTTCTGTTCAACAGGTTTTTATATAAAAAAATAAAATGGTAAAGCTGCTTCACTTATTTTCAATTTGCTTAATAATGATCAATGGAGAGAGCTTAATACTTCAGTGTCAGGCTGCATGAAGTATGTGGACCTTGTTGGAGTTCAGATTCTTTTATTTGGAAAGCCAGAACACCCACTGCCTCAAGCCAGCTGGAACATGCAGGAGGACAACCGCAGAAGGCTTTTGACAGTAAAACTTATTTTTTGGAGAGGTTATTTTGAAGGTTAACAATGAATTACACTGTTGGTTTCAAAAGTCTGAAAATTAGCTGGGCTGCGTTAGAAAGAACTAGCTAACTTTCTGCAACATGGAGACCTGAAAAGTCATGCACAGTAGAATATTTTAAAGTGCTAGAGGTGCTGTGAAAACACCCCAAAAACCTTAGTTTCATTAGGCTTTGACCAAATTCCCAGTAAATAAGCTGAGATGACTTTCTAACAGCAGTTGCAAACATGGGATGCCATTTTGCAGCTATCCCAAGACGGAGTAGATGGGGAGCCCTGCAGGACTGCCTCTCTGATTAACCCTGAGTCCAAGAAAGGGTCAGGATTTGAGATCACCCTCTAAAGCTCCTTAAACTGCGTGTTGAGAGATGGTCAAAATATAAAAGCAAAAGCCTTTTCCGGATGTCTGCTGCAAACATGTATGGGATTTAAAGCCAGAAGTCCATTCCTGCTTCTCAGTGGTATACAGCATTGCCATGGACTGCAGAATAGCTGTCATGCTCTGCAGTCTGGCTGCTCTCCAGCCCCGGGTGAAGGGATCCCACAGCATTAGCATGGAAGAAGTGACGGGTTCCTTTGATGTGAAAGAGCTTGAGCAAGTGAAAGGTGGGGTTGGGGTCTGGGGCATTTATAATGAATTCTTCATCAGTGCCACTTGCTCACAAGTAGAACTCCTGCCAGGTGTCCCAGAAACTCGTCAAAATGTTCAAGTATTCTGTCTGAAGCACCATGTTGAAAATCTCCAGGCTTCACATCGTACGTTATGCTGGTCTTTGCAAAAGCTAAAGCCAGCTCTTCTTTGATACTTGTTTTTCTGTATGCTCAGGCATCATCAGCTGCAAGTATGCTGTGAAAAAGACAGTTCCCTTGATACAACACAAATGTTTTTTTATCGAAATGCATTTGTTGGTTTAACTTTACAGCTTTAGACAGTTTCTGCAAATCATTTTTGATAATTACTTAAATGTTATTTCATATGAAAGTCATTATTACTAAAATCTGCAGTACTCCACCAGCATGAAGAAAAAGAAACGAGCAAGTTGTGAGCACAGCTCATCTATTGTTACTCATTCAAGAGGGGCTGCAAATGCTGGAGACTGTTGGCATTTTGAAACATCTGGAGACTCCTGCAGTTTTCTAAAATTACATGATATAGCTCTTGGTGTTCCACAGACATTGCAGTGATTTACTAAAAAAATTAAAGATGCATTCTGTGCAGTATGCTCCATGCCTGATTGGAAACAAGAAATCCATACACCAATGGCTGCTTAGCCAGGCCCACAGAGAACTGCCCGGTCATGGTGGAATTAGAACAGGTATAAATTTTGCACCATAAACAACATAGTGGAGTGGGTGATGTATGATGTGCTCCAAATGTTTGTCGGCCTGTTAAGGTCTGTCTCTACTCCAAAATTTACTCTTTCATAACAGAGGTCCACTAGGGGTTAGAGGCGAACAGAAGAAAAGGAATAACATGCCTGCCATTAGAAGTGGTTTTGCATTAAAACCAGACTCAAAACAGTAATTCAGTAAGTTCTTAACCTGACTAGGAAGCCCTCCTATCCTGTTAGCTTATGTCCAGTTGCAATTTACACCTGGTTGTAAATGATGCTGGTAAACTCAAGTAGAAAAAAAAATAATTTAGAAAAAAAATTAAAAAGAGGCCTTTGCAGCACTGCCTGTAAAAGCAAGTGGGGGCAGCGGGGGAAACACCTGGTTTCACAGTATCTGCACAAGGTGCTCTACCTTCATCACTGAGGTACCAGGCAAGGCAGCAGCAGGGACACCCTCACACCTCTTCTTGCTGGCTGATGATTACACCAGCCCTACTGGGATCCCGGTATCAACAGGAGTGAACGGGATTTGAAGAATAAACCAAGAGCAAACGAGGAAGTCTACTTTAGCCTTGCCAGCCCTGCAGCCTGTTCTGTACTTGGGGTTTTCCACCCTCCCAGGCTTTTTTCCCCTCTGCTTCTTTCTGCATCAGGGCTATGCCACAAATCAGCTCCACTTCACCTGCTCAAAGGTAAAGGAAAGCAGCATCAAAAGTTTGTTGTGAGCTTGCTCTGTTTGACTTTAAACATTGCAGTGTTCTGCTTTTCCTCAGAGCCCAAACAGTTCCAGATTAATGCAATCTTTAAAAGAGTATCTGGGGTATCTTTTTATATGATTATAAGCTGAGAAAAATATTTTAGTTCAAGGCTTTCCCAGAATTATGGCTCCAAATCCAGAAAAAAAAATTGTCTAAGAACAAGCCATTGCTTCAGTAGAACGAGTCTTTTGGTAGCTAGAGTAATTTCTTATGGTACAATAATAAAACGTTTGAAGGCAGAGCTAATATTTTCCATCTTTCTGTGAGTGGAAGACTACAGGATGAAAAACAGATAGACAAAAAAAAAGATTTTATAACTGCAAAGGTTACAAATACAAAAGTTAATGTAAGGGTGTAAATTACAGTAAAGCATAACAGACCTTTAAGGCAACCACCAAAAGCTGGGAAAACCCTGGCTCCCAGCTTTATGTTCAAAACAAGCAATCTGTCTCTTTGGCAGGATCTACAGAGAAAGAAGCACTGGTTACGTAGACACCGTAACAGTTTTAGTTGTTGCCAAAATTAGTGCCAAGACACTGTTTTGGCTTTAACAAGTTTATTTTAGTTCAGGTTCAGTCAACTGAGTTGGAGTTTTAACTGCTGAAAAATTAGGAGTGGGATGTCCAGTCATCAGGGTTTGCCTCAACTAAATCTTTTAAGCCAACTTAAATTTACCCAGGGCAGCCTTCTTGTTCAGACATAGCGTGCACACATTTCTGGGATTCTCTAGCAAGTAGCATTTCTGTTCTCATATCTTTCCAGTATGGAAAATCTCCCCCAAAAATATCAGGGCTGTAAGTTCCTGTGAGGTGTTTGCATTTTGCACTATCTTTGCACTTCTTCATTCACATATGAAAAAGCAAAGAAGTGTTGGGAGGGTTAAGGGGAGACGGGGCAGAGGGTTAATATAATTAGCTTTACACTAGTGGTCTGAACCAGTTTTCCAGAATATTTTCATTAATATTCAGCCACAAAGGAATTTCCAGTATGAGGGGGGAAGAGAGACACCAACCACATATAAATGCATTTCTGAAGCAAGTAACCAAATACAAATCACAACAGAAATAGCTGCCCTCCTCAACGCTTGCCTCTCAAGTGTTGCAACACCTGATCCAAGCATAAGGAGATTAAACTAATTTCTCCAACTCACCCTCTGGAAACAGATCAACGAGAAGACGACAAGTGAGAAAAAAGAAACGATTAGAGATCTGAGAACCTATATTATTCTTCTGAGATGTTACTGGGGACACAAAACTGTTCTATTAAGTGAAGGTGACTTTTAACCATTCACAAAGTCCCACGACTTCCCTTGCAAAGCTCTCCGCTACCGCAACAGTCGCAAACAAAATTTACCCTTGAGGCCACTGGAAGCGCAAATTCTGCTTCTGTATGCACTGTTGTCACCTGCCATGTGTTTCAGGTACAACTTTGAGGCCTTTAGCACCTTTCCTCCCCCCACTCCCATATATATGGAGAATCTTGTGCAACAGACTCAAGCTTCCTGCCTTTCCAGCATTCAGACAAATAATACACTTAACCCTTTAATACTGAAACCAATGCGATAGAGTTTGGAAATCAAAGAAAACTTAGAGGAGAAGGGGGGGGAAAAAAAATCCTCAGCTACTTTAAGAGGCTGGAAAACTTCCATCACTTCGTTCACCAAGGCTTCCTTGCAAGGGCCATCTCAGTGCAGATGTCATTACAAAGGTTTATCCTAATAGGCATGCTTTTCTTACAGTACTGTAAGATATACTCCGATCTTGAAATTAATAAATTCAGTCCAGTTTAATACTTAATACAATGTATTCTATTTAATTGGTGGATAAAGAATGTGCTTTTTAATTATGTACAGAGGCAGCCTGAATTTAACAAAAAATAAAGTTTAATCCAGAAACTGGAAGTGGCAGGTGATTCTAATAGCATTTACTCTTTCAATAATCGTGGTCAAGTTTTCTTTGTGTAGAGCTCTAGGATAAACTCAAGAGATGATTACTGTAATTAAGGAATTTACAGATCTCTTTCTTTAGAGACAAGCTATTTGGCAGAGATTTGCAGTCTGCTCAGTAAACTCCCCCCAATCCTCTGAACTTACCCTCTTCCGCTCATTAGGTTCCCAACCGGCACGAGGGCTGATGCCGGTGTCCGTCAGAGCCCTCTCCAAGCGGGATGGTCCTCCCCACGCCGCACCTCTGCACCTCCAGGGGAGGCGGCCCCGGCCCCGGTCCCCAGCCTTTCCCTCGAGCGCTGCCCAGCCAAGCGCTCTGCGAGCCAGCTACGCTCCCGACTACATCTGGGTACTCCCAAAATTATCTCATTCAGATGAGAGGGGAAACAAATCCAGGCTGACCCAGGTGTAACTGAAATCAGACTCTTGCTTCTCCGAGAGGAGGCTCCAGGCACTGATCCAAGTTGTTAGGGGGTTTATACGAAATCCCCGGGCATATTACAGACTCGCAAAAGCAGGTTATTCCCTACTAGGGGAAAAAAACAGGTTAGAGACGACGCACAAGCGTGAGCTATGCGAGATGTCCCTAACAGACGACTACGTCTCGGATTTTAGCTAGGAACAAGAGCATCTGTTCACCCGCCACAGACACCGAAACCACTAGATACGTCTCCAGGTACGGTGCGCTTGATGCATGAGCCAAACAAGTCCTGAAAACACTTCTTAGTTACAATATAGCATTCAAATCTAAGATAACTCGGGCTCCCGATTAAACCAATACTGATTACAAAAGTACACGTTATCAGTGAAGATTTTCAAATCAGTGATTCAGGACGCCCAGCTTGAGATACCTCGGAAAGTAGGATTTTTAAAAGACAGGCTTGAGGAAGGTGCCAAACCTCTTAGATAACACGTGAAAAAAGAGCAACAGCCATAGTTATTAGACCTTCCTCATCCGCCAGAGTTGGAGACAGTAACTGTTCTCCAAATCGTTATTTAACTCTGAAGCCATCTCATTTGGAATACACCTGAGAGGACTTGTTCAAGGGGAAAGGGAACATTCAATTAAATTAGGAAAAAGAATTTTACACCAAGTTTATTGCACTTCATATAGTGGGCAGTGAAATTCACTGCCACAAGCTTTAAAAAAAAAAAAAAAAATCACTGATATCCAAAAGCAGATCAAGTCTAGATGTAGATAAGAATATTTAGAGTTATCATCATCTACCTAAGATGACTGCTGGAAAGGATAAAACCTCCTGCTTCAGTTTTAGCTCAATTTCTCATTAGAAGGGATTAGAATGAAATTTTCATAGAAGCCTCTAATTCCTATGGGGTCTACCATCATCATCTCAAGCATCTGGTATGGTCATCAGAGAAATGGCAGTACATTAGGCAGACCACAAGCACAACCCAATACGGCAATTACTATGTAGCGTTTTTTTCCTGCTTGATAAAAAGTTAAACAGCCCATCTGATGCTACCATCAAAATGCAATCCTAGAACAAAACACCAAATAAACTTTTGCATATGGACAAGAGAGACAGAAAATGCTCAGTAGCAACAATTAAGATTCAATTTGGAAGGCAATGCAAGATTATTCACCCAGACCACACTCTATACACTACTGATCCTTTAGGAAAACTTGGTGGTGGCGGGGTCCTATTTGAAATATGTCTTCAGGCTGTGCTGAGAACAAGCATCGTCTCTAGGCTGTACCATGGGCTAGCAAAGGGCAAAGCTCACTTTGTTTTATTTTTCAGATCAACATGAGCATTTCAGTAGGATTTTGCCGCTCAATGAGAAAAGGCAAAGGAACAACTGGAAGATTTTCTTTTAAATATGTTTTTTGTTCTTTGCAGAGCAGGCAGTACAGCAAGTGGCTATCAGAGCCATGATAAGAATACCATGAAAAGAATAACAAGGAGTAGCTCAATCCTAAAGTTACTTGAAATGTGTTATACTTAAAACTCCCCTGTAGCCAGGAAAAAAAAAAAAAAAAAAAAAAAAAAGCAGACGGGGGAAATACTGTTGCTGCTTATTGCTTTTTCCAAAACTGGCGCTTTTATTAACACACTAAATAACTGAAAAATACTAGTTACATGATGGCCTTCTTCCTAGCAGCCTAACTGTGTAGGGATTCTGTATTTTAATATCTATTATGCTGTATTTGTATGACTTCGCAAAAAGGCAATATAAGTCTCAAAAGTTTAAGATCGCGCTTAGACCTTGAAAAAAGGGATCCCTGCACCTTGGACCAAACCTAAGAATTTTTTTTCTTAACTTAAGGGCTGAGATCTAAGTACCCCAGTCAGGACAGATACGCAACATCAGTAAGGGATCTGATTTCAAGTGTTTTGACAGGTGAAATCTGTGGCACATGCTAACCAATGTTCTAGCACAGTGGTGGTAATAAACCAATTATTCTTAATTTACAGAAAGAGCCCCTAGACTCACAAATAGTATTCCATTCCTGCAACTTGTACTAAAAGACTGAAATAAAATCACTTATGTTGAAAAGAAAGAATGAAGTAAAACGCTGCGAGTTGTGTCAGACAAGAAGGCAGAAGAGAATTTTCTAGCTCCTTATGCTCTAGAGCACAAATTGTGTGACTTTAAAGTGTCACTATATACAAAAGTGTTTGTCTTAAAAATCTATGAAATCCAAAGAATTACAGACAGATTCTTGCACCTGATTGTTAATAGCCATTTTTCTTTGTTTGCTCTCTACAAATATAGCGACTATATAAATAAATATATATGTGTGTGTGTGTGTGTATAATTTCTACACTGTTATGCCCGCATGCCTTTTATTTTCTGCCACCTGTCAAGAAGCAGGCCTCGCACTCCTCCCCACTCTCACCTCCCATCCCTCCCAGTGCGACCCTCAGAGTTCAGTGCTTACCTGCTACAGAGGAGACGACTGAAATACGAGTCGCTCACCAGAAGCTGGTGAGCTTCCCCAAGCACGAAGAGACTCAAAGCTCAGGCTGCGATGCTAGCGTCACTCATTTCAGTACGCATCAACTCTGATGCTAGTGAAGGCACTTCGAGACACCAGTGTCACTGCTAGGCAGAATGGGCACAAACTCGAGGACAGCTTAGAACCACGGAAAACTGATCCACCTCAGTCTCAGCTAACCTGTGCTAACCGGCTAAATGTTCTGCCGGTTCCACAAGGGACCAGGAAAAGCCTGTGGCATGAAGTAAAACTAAAAACCTGCAGAGAGGGACACTGAGGATTTGATTATTCTTCTCAGCAAGGGGTTCATCTGTGCATCTGTCTGAAGCACTCTTGGGATGGGGGAGAATCCAGAGAAGTTAGAGAGGGATTCCAGCACCACACAGAAGGCATCCAGCTCTGGGAAGGGGGAGAGAAGAGCCAGGAGAAACTAAAGATGGATAGGCTTCAGAAAGACACAGTGGGCTGCAAGGGGTATGATTAGCTCCTTTTCCTGAAGGAGGAATTCAGCTTTCTAACATACGAGGAGAGGTAGCTTACAGGAGGTGGGGAAGAAAAAAGAATAGAAATCAGAGGCTTTTGTCAGTCAACAAGCTGATTCTTGCTCTAAGGCTACCTTTTATGTGCATATTCTCTGGTAATCACCTAAAACTTTAATGTAACTTCACCTTTACAAACGTAAAAATGTAATTTATGTTTTTATCTAGGATGATCCAGAGGAAAGAAATTGATGGCTAACACCATTATTTCTGATACCCATGAAATACTTCAACAGAAAGACACGAAAAGGAAGATTTTGTACCCACTAAGCTGAGGGAGCTCTCACTGAGAAATATGAAATTATGCAAATGTAGACTTTAAGAGCAGCAGAGGAACTTTCTTCTATTATGCATACATAAGTATGAAAAAAAAGGTCGCTCAGCGGTTAGCTAAGCTTCACTGCAAGTACAGCCTATTTAGGAACCACATAATGGTATATAAAGATTTGACATAAGTTATCAACAGCTACAGCAATGACAGAAATTTGTGACTCTCTTGAAATAACTGTTAATTCTCAGCTGGTTTAAAGAGAAATAAGCTGTCATTATCCCTGGATTCAGATGAGAGAGGAAATAACAGTGCATATCCTGGGCAAACTGTTCTTACTCTAGGACAAAAAAAAAAAAAAAAAAAAAAAAAAAAGAAAAGTAAGAGTAAATATGGTATATCTTAGTTAAGGTATCTTTCTTCCTATTTAGTCAGTTATACCAATAGCTTACGTTAAATAAATATCAATAGGTATTAATGCGACACGCCGATAGACCACGAGTCCTGTCTATACTTCAGATTGCAAAATGGCAAATCCAGCCTGAGCTAAGAAACCCTTTTCACATTGCGTCGTACCACACTCTTCATTCCAGTGCTCTACTCCTCACCACACAGATGTCTGGAAACACTAAGAATTTTTAGAAGGATTCACAGAACTTAATATTCCTATCATTGCAAATTTCGGGTGCTTCTAAAGATGCAAACAGTATCTCATTAATATTTGAGACCACTGGCTCTCACTACTTTCAAACACAGTCTAGTGCTGGTAGCATATTAACCTTTAAAAGTGCCTCGAAATCTCAGAGTTTTACTGTATTTAAATTACTACTAAGACGCATTTCATTTGTGAGAAATCCTGGACTTCGCATTGAAGAGTAAAAATAACATATCCAGCTGAGAGAAACTGCCCTTCTGACCACACTATGCTTCACATACTAAGGCATATTGCGGGATTTGTTCATCTGGGTGATCAAGAAAAGTGTGAAAGTTTGAGCCAAATACACAAAATATAAGAAGCTGATCAACTGTAATGATCAGATTTTCAAAAAACTCTTGGTTTTAGATCCATAAAACAAGCTAAAACTATCCCTTCTGCTGGACAGCTCTGGTAACAGAGTAAAAACACCTGAAGATAGAAAAAAATTGCTTGTTACCGTCTCATTTTAACCAATAATTTTTAAAAAAATCCTTTAATAAAAACTAAGGATGACTTTTCCAAATCACATGACAGTGACTTTTCACTTGTATACTTTTGCTAAGTCATGAATTAAGTCTCATTTTTTGCTACAGCAAAAACAAGCAACCTTTAGTATACAGAATTAGCATATGAGGGAGGATAGGAGGATAGAGGGACAGCTCATTTGCACCACAGCTCTTCACGCGCCTTGTCTTATGTTTCAGTTGTCAACAGAACATGCACAGCAATAATATTTTTTGCTCAATCATAGCTAAATTTGTGATTTAAGCTTTGAGAAAATCTAACTTGTGCTCCAGTTCACAAATGGATTGCATACTTGAGAAATTTTATGCTATCTTTCGATAAAATATACAACACAGTATATAACATTTTTAAAAATATAGAAGGAAAAAAAAGACCAGAGCATTTCTCTGCCTTGCAGTGCCACTCATTTGGGTAAGTCCATTAGCAGTCCCAAACACTTCCGAAAGCCTTCCTATTTAGACCAAGTATAATCTCTAGAATATTAGATTTATTGTGTTTTTAAGAACACTGGTATGTACAGAGCATTCAGAAATGGAGATTAGAGCACAACCAGTCTTTAAGCCTTACAGCCAGCATAAGCCTGTAGGATGCTGGCGAGTATGGCGGTTTTCCTCCTTACTTGCTTTCCTCCAGGTAGTCACCTGCTCTTTGCAGCATCACGTGTCCTACAGGCATTGCCCACTATCCTGAAGTAATCTACAAATCATTAGCTACTATGGAGCAGTCTTTCCCTGCCTCTGCAGAATGACTGGATTTTGTTAAAACTGCAGGCTCTAATAAAAAGTAAAGTGATTACACTTAGTTTCCCCACTAAGCAGTGCATTACCTATAAATACATAAAGCAATTTAGGACAGGAAACCCTAACATGCAGAGGCAGCTCCCCCGCACTATCCACAAATGTAACTGTCAGCTTACTGCTCAAATGGCACCTTTTTTGCAGTGCATTAAGCTTAGTTACATTTGTTCTGATTTTGCCCAATTGCATTTACATCTCCTGTCTTCAATTCAATTTAATATGAAACTTTATCCGCTGTATTCAAATCTGGATTTCCCTCGAGATTGCACCAACACCTAAGCTTTAACGAAAGTGTTTACTAGACCTATGACCAACTTTTACATAGGCTAATGCGCTCAAAAGTTACAAGACCAAATCACTGAGTCCATCCCAGCAGCTTGCGCTGTGCTCTAACGGCTGAAGAATCGACTCTTTAGTGGTTGTACACAAAGGGGACTCTGGAAAAAATTAGTAAGTTAGGTGTCCTTTGCAGCTGTACACTAATACCCATATTCCAGCTATCCTCTAAGAGATACATATATATACATATACAGTATTTTATCACAGAAGCTGGACTACGGTTTGTTTTTAAATACAGCCGTAAGGGACATCAAGAGGTCATTCGCCCTGACTTCCAGCATAGAAATAACTATGCTGAGATCATTCTTGACATACTTGTCTAACCTCTTCTCAAAGATCTCCAAGAATAGAGGCTGTACAGTCTCCCAACAGGACAGTCTGGAGTTTCATATCTTTTCCAACAGAGTAAGTCAATAAAATCTACTCCAAATCCACCTTCTTGCAGTTTAAGTCCATTACTTCTTGTCCAGCTGAAGTCTTACCAGTAAAAAGAGCAAAAATTAGCATCTTTTCTGTTATAGTGTATTCAGGTCTCTACCAATAGCACAACACGGATGGATCATGTTTATCTTCTGAGTCACTCTAAGGGCCAGACCCTCCTCTGCAGAAGCTCTGCTCACCCAGTTGCTTCTCATCCCATGCATGGGCAGGAAGTGATTACCACCCAATGCTCACTCGTCCCTGCCATATTTCATGCCATCCTTTGCAAATCATTGTTCAAATTTACCAAAACATTTTGAATTCTAACCCCATACACACACACACACACAGTTGTGGCTTCTCCTGTCTTCAATTCACTCTAAGCCTTAAAAAAAAAAAAAAAAAAAAAAAAAAAAAAAAAAAAAAAAAAAAAAAAAAAAAAAAAAAAAAAAAAGTCAAAGCCATCAACAAAATCTTCAAACAGAATGTGGCTCCAAACAAGCCCAAGAGAGACTATTTGGGAGAATTTTTTTTGTTTTGGCCACAAAGCACTGGTAATTACTCTATGGCACGACTGGCCAGCCGATTTTGTGCCTACCTTACAATAGTTTCACCTAGCTTACATGTCTTGATTTCATTATGAAAGTGCTGCATAATGCAGTTTTGAAAGCTTTTCTGAAGCCAAGATACAGAAGGATTTATTGTCTTGTCTCTATCCATCATTCTGCTGCTCTGCCACAGAAGAGAGCTACCGTAGTTAAAGGTAATTTGCTCCCGAGAAATTTTGGCTGCTCTTCATCCTTTATTTTTTTAAACGTTTCTGAACTGTACCTTCATTTGTTCCAGAATTTTACCAAAGATTAAAGTCAGCCTGGCTAGTCCTCCTGGTCTCCTGCTCCTTTCCTTTCACCAAACCCACACTGTTCTAAGAAATGAGCAAACATTATCCCTTTCCTCAGCTTTTAGTACCTCACCTGTCCCCCACAAATTTCCAAAAGATAATTACTTAAGAACTGACTAAACCCCACTGTGGTCAAAAACAGGTCCAGATGACACACACACACAAAAAAAAAAAAAAAAAAAAAAAAAAAAAAAAAACCTGTGACTTACTTCCCTAGCCACGCAGGGATATGGCCCTCTTATCAGTGGCATTAACTGCACTGGCCAGTGATGTGCAACCGACCCATCAGCAGCGATAGAGAGATTCAAAGCAGTGAAACACTGTGACCTTCTCAGCATCCATGCCCTCCAGCAGCTCAGACCAACGTCACGTATTGCGTCCAATTATTTTACCTTCCTGAACCATCAGAGGCAGAACAGTTCTTCTCGAGCAGTAGAATGGAGGAAGAAATCCTTCAAGCTTTCAGACCAGATTGGTCACTTGAGATATAGCTAACCCAGATAAATGTCCAGACTTAAGGTTGTTTTCTGAATTGATGCTCTTGAGGTTTGCTCATACCCATCATTAGTCACTACCATTTATTAGCTCACTTCCAGATAAAATGAAATAGATCCTGGGAAAGGGAGAGGAACATTCTCCCAGGGCCTTGGTTATTAATTTTATTTATTAACAAAATTCAAGCTAAGGCAAAATTAATAACTTTCTGCATGTATAGCAGAACCTTGGAAGAAAGGTAGGCTTTATAACTTTGTGTGAAAGCAGCCCTCTGCCATTTGCGTACTTCTGAAGAGGTCAGCTTCTATCATAAGCCTCACAGATTCAGGCCCTAGAAGATCAGCGAGCATTAAACAGTATTACACAGGAATTAGGCACGTGTTGGGTTATCTGGGAGGCATACCTGAGAACGCCACCAGCACAGCCCTTAGACGCAACCCTTGCCACACTTGTTCTTGAGCCCTAAACAAACTGGCACGCAGGAAAAGACATTGAATTTCTAGTGTCTGACAGATGGGAAATTTGGTGCTGACTTATCATACGCCCAACCCTGTACGCCTAACACAGATAGCAATTTATTGACCCCTGGCTGATGGAGATGCCAGAAGAGTATCATCTGAATGTGACCCCTTAATGTAGTCCATGTGTGAAAAGCTAAAGAGACAGTTCTTTTTTTTCCAGCAGAGGCCAGGAAATGAATGAAAAACGTCCACTGAAGTCAAGGGATTTACATTGGCATAAATCTGACACACAGGAAAATCAGGGATCCAAATTCTGTCCTTAGAACTGAGCCCAAAGGGATCGCAGGCAAAGACCTTCTACATCAATATCCATGTACGTAGCCACAAAATTCTGTTTGGAAATTTAAAATAGTCAGCATCATATTTAACAACACTAATAGTTAAATATAAAATATTGTCCTGAAATAAGAAAGAAATTCCTTTCAAGAATACAATTTTATTTAAAAAATGCTGGCCTAAAGGCTTTTCTAACTTCATTAAGTTTTCTGAAAGAGCCTTTAGGTATAAAGCACTGAAATTGTATTCAAATTCAATGCGAGACCGGCCACTAAGTTCTATTTCAAAAATCCTAGCGTAAACTAATTATTTGTAAAGAGTGGATCTTCAAAAACACTTACTTCACTAAACAGATATTCTCAATATGTATGATCTTTGCCAAAACAAATTTGTATTTGCTTCAGTGCAAACACATCTGTACACTGATATTTATAGGTTGCACCACAGTGATTCATTATCAAATAAAGTCCATCTTCTGTGCACCCAGTTGAGTTAAATAATATTAAAGTGAATTCTAATGTGCTTATTTGCTATGGAAGGACATGCTTTTATTGACATCTTTATTTAACAAAAAATGCTTTGAGAAATGTGTTTGGCAAATAATATTGCTCTTACAGATCTCACTGTTTCAGAAACATGACTTCTCTGAGGAAACACTAGATCTTGTAACAGAAATATCTTTAAATCTTTTAGATAGCCAGTCCACAGGGAAAGGTTTAAGAAAGGATCAAAGCTTGTCCTTTCAGCTTGAATTATTCCATTACAGCTGAATGTGACATAATTACAAAAGATGTTGGATGTGGAATCTCATCAGGATTATCTGACACTCATCTTTGTTGAAAAAGTCTCCCCAGCTGTTGCTCTGATAGCACAAATGTGACAGGAGTGCAGAGCACAAAAGTAGTTGCAAGTGACTGCTGCTTTGGGCCTGGTTTAGGTTCCCTGGGCCACTTTGTGACTTTTCAGTCACCATAAATACTGAGGCTCTTTCAGGCTGACTTGAGGGAGAATACCAAATACGTTATTACATTTCTGAATAAGAAATAGTTCACCACCTCTTTTCAGACCAGGTATGCATGTTATTTAGCTGATGCACACAAACAATTCCTCCTCTTTCTTCCATAAAGTCAGCCTAATTCAGTGCCTACCTTTACCTGTAAAACAATAATAATAATAAAAAGCTATATTAGCTTCTTCGTTTCCTTGATGCCAAACAGTGCTGCTTAAAACAAACAAGCGTATTCTTTACGGGCTGCGTTACTCTTCCCATTTGCTGCATTCTAAACCAGGATATGAACTCAAACGGCAAGAATCAGGCTTTTTTCTGATTGTGCTACTGTACTGCACGTGAGCGTATGTATGCGAACATATATATCCACACAAACACACACATATGCATAAGTATGCATTTTACTTCTATAAAGGGAGCTTAATTGTAAACTATAACATCAAACATCAAATCTTGAATAATTACTCATTCCAGAGGATTTGGTAGCTGCAAAAATACTTTTCTTTCCTTCCTTGTCATGGATTACATTTCCTTCATACATTATTAATGAAGTTAAACTACTAGTAACATGCCAAATGTGCTGCATAGGAGATTTGTGCCTAATCCAGCACAAAACAGGCCCAGTCACATAATGATAGAAAAAAAGAACAAATGTCAACAGTTTCACACTGGGACTAGATTAAGCAGACCATACTTACTGATTTCTTACACAAGGATTATCTCACTTTTAGTGCTATGAGAAGACAGGCCACACTTCCCCTGTGTTATTAACACAGACCTGCACCTGAGAAAAAAAAAAGAAAAATAAGAACTATGGTGTGTTTTCTGTTTCTGAACAGACACACACATACAGACACTGTTGTTTAATAAACATGACAGCCAAACTCATCTAAGTGATGGATAAAAAAAGGACACAAATCGTAAATGTATATCAAAAATATCCTCTTACTGCTTTAGACCTCAATCCAACTTCCAGTGGAATTTGTAGGTAGATAGCCCTTGAGAGGATAATACTGGCAGTTAGACTCCAACTGAACTGCAGTTAAAATCAAAATAACTATCTATGGGGTTTATGTTCCTACCATGGAAAACCTC